>NC_091991.1:4301574-4601574 GCF_044704955.1 Pristiophorus japonicus | reverse complement strand
GCCACACGGACTGCAGCGGTTCAAGAAGACGGCTCACCACCACCTTCTCAAAGACAATTAGGGATGGGCAATAAATGCCGGCGGTGCTCACATCCCGTGCTCGAATACATTGTTTTTAAAAGCCACTCCGATAGGCCCCGCGCTGTGTCTGAATTCCTCAGATGCCTCTCCCGCTGAGTGCGGTACCAAGCTGGGTCACCTACCCACCAATTAGCAAATTGGCAGCACAAGTGCTTCCTCGAGTCTTTGCAGGCTATGTAACTGGGACACAATGAGAATCGGAGAACTTGTTTTGGTGCAGATAGAACTTGTCTGGTGAATCACAAAGAGCGTGAGTCGGGAGATTGGGTCTCAGCAGTTGTTGTGGAACGTACACAATACTCGACAGGACTCACCGTAAACTAAAACAACGGACGGTCTGGAAAGGAACCATTTCCGATTGAATGCAAAGAGACAACTTCCAAGACCAAGATCAGAGCCACATTTAGAAACATAGAAACATAGAAAATAGGTGCAGGAGCAGGCCATCCGGCCCTTCGATAAGATCATGGCTGATCATTCCCTCAGTACCCCTTTCCTGCTTTCTCTCCATACCCCTTGATCCCTTTAGCTGCAAGGGCCATATCTAACTCCCTTTTGAATATATCTAACGAACTGGCCTCAACAACTCTCTGCAGTAGGGAATTCCACAGGTTAACAACTCTCTGAGTGAAGAAGTTTCTCCTCATCTCCGTCCTAAATGGCTTACCCCTTATCCTAAGACTATGTCCCCTGGTTCTGGACTTCCCCAACATCAGTAACATTCTTCCTGCATCTAACGTGTCCAGTCCCATCAGAATTTTATATATTTCTATGAGATCCCCTCTCATCCTTCTAAACTCCAGTGAATACAGGCCCAGTCGATCCAGTCTCTCCTCGTATGAAAGTCCTGCCATCCTGGGAATCAGTCTGGTGAACCTCCGCTGCACTCCCTCAATAGCAAGAATGTCCTTCCTCAGATTAGGAGACCAAAACTGAACACAATATTCCAGGTGGGGCCTCACCAAGGCCCTGTACAACTGCAGTAAGACTTCCCTGCTCCTATACTCAAATCCCCTAGCTATGAAGGCCAACATACCATTTGCCTTCTTCACCGCCTGCTGTACCCTGCATGCCAACCTTCAATGACTGATGAACCATGACATCCAGGTCTCGCTGCACCTCCCCTTTTCCCAATCTGCCGCCATTCAGATAATATTCTGCCTTCGTGTTTTTGCCCCCAAAGTGGATAACCTCACATTTATCCACATTAAACTGCATCTGTCACACATTTGCCCACTCACCTAACTTGTCCAAATCACCCTGCAGCCTCTTAGCGTCCTTGGAAATATTACACTCAATTCCATCATCCAAATCATTAATATATATTGTAAATAGCTGGGGTCCCAGCACTGAGCCCTGAGGCACTCCACTAGTCACTGCCTGCCATTCTGAAAAGGACCCGTTTATCCCGACTCTCTGCTTCCTGTCTGCCAACCAGTTCTCTATCCACGTCAGTACATTACCCCCAATACCATGTGCTTTGATTTTGATTGATTACCACCAATCTCTTGTGTGGGACCTTGTCAAAAGCCTTTTGAAAGTCCAAATACACCACATCCACTGGTTCTCCCTTGTCCACTCTACTAGTTACATCCTCAAAAAATTCCAGAAGATTTGTCAAGCATGATTTCCCTTTCATAAATCCATGCTGACTTGGACCAATCCTATCACTGTTTTCCAAATGTGCTGCTATTTCATCCTTAATGATTGATTCCAACATTTTCCCCACTACTGATGTCAGGCTAACCGGTCTATAATTACCCGTTTTCTCTCTCCCTTCTTTTTTAAAGGTTTGCCATTGCCTATCCACCATCAACCCTTTAAGTATCATTTGCTAGTTTAATCTAGCCAATTCGCACCTCTTACCATCAAAGTTAGCTTTCCTTAAGTTCAGGATCCTAGTTTCTGAATTAACTTTGTCACTCTCCATCTTAATAAAGAATTCAACCATATTATGGTCACTCTTCCCCAAGGGGCCTTGCACAACAAGATTGCTAATTAGTCCCTTCTCGTTACACATCACCCTGTCGAGGATGGCCAACTCTCTGATTGGTTCCTCGACATATTGGTCTAGAAAACCATCCCTAATACACTCCAGGAAATCCTCCTCCACCGCATTGCTACCAGTTTGGTTAGCCCAATCAATATGTAGATTAAAGTCAACCATGATAACTGCTGTACCTTTATTGCACACATCCCTTATTTCTTGTTTTATGCTGTCCCCAACCTCACTACTACTATTTGGTGGCCTGTATACAACTCCCACTAGCGTTTTCTGCCCTTTGGTATTCCGTAGCTCCACCCATACTGATTCCCACATCATCCAAGCTAATGTCCTTCCTTACTATTGCATTAATTTCCTCTTTAACCAGCAATGCCACCGCGCCTCCTTTTCCTTTCTGTCTATCCTTCCTAAATGTTGAATACCCCTGGATGTTGAGTTCCTAGCCTTGGTCACCCTGGAGCCATTTCTCCGTGATGCCAATCACATCATACCCGTTAACTGCTATCTGCGCAGTTAATTCATCCACCTTATTCCGAATACTCCTCACATTGAGGCACAGAGCCTTCAGGCTTGTCTTTTTAACACACTTTGACCCTTTAGAATTCTGCTGTAATGTGGCCCTTTTTGTTTTTTGCCTTGCGTTTCTCTGCCCTCCACTTTTACTATTCTCCTTTCTATCGTTTGCTTTTGTCTCTATTTTATTCCCCTCTGTCTCCCTGCATAGGTTCCCACCCCCCTGCCATATTAGTTTAACTCCTCCCAAATAGCACTAGCAAACACTCCCCCTAGGACATTGGTTCCGGTCCTGCCCAGGTGCAGACCGTCCAGTTTATACTGGTCCCACCTCCCCCAGAACCGATTCCAATGTCCCAGGAATTTGAATCCCTCCCTTCTGCTCAGGCCATGTATTCATCTGAGCTATCCTGCGATTCCTACACTGACTAGCACGTGGCACTGGTAGCAATCCTGAAATTGCTACTTTTGAGGTCCTACTTTTTAATTTAGCTCCGAGCTCCCTAAATTCAGCTCGTAGGACCTCATCCCGTTTTTTACCTATGTCGTTGGTACCTATATGCACCACAACAACTGGCTGTTCACCCTCCCTTTTCAGAATATCCTGCACCCGCTCCGAGACATCCTTGACCCTTGCACTTGGGAGGCAACATACCATCCTGGAGTCTCGGTTGCGGCCGCAGAAACGCCTGTCTATTCCCCTTACAATCGAATCCCCTATCACTATCGCTCTCCCACTCTTTTTCCTGCCCTCCTGTGCAGCAGAGCCAGCCACGGTGCCATGAACTTGGCTGCTGCTGCCCTCCCCTGATGAGTCATCCCCCCCAACAGTACTCAAAGCGGTGTATCTGTTTTGCAGGGGGATGACCGCAGGGGACCCCTGCACTACCTTCCTTGCACTGCTCTTCCTGTTGGTCTTCCATTCCCTGTCTGGCTGTGGACCTTAACCTGCGGTAAGACCAACTCACTAACTGTGCTATTCACGTCATTCTCAGCATTGTGCATGCTCCAGAGTGAATCCACCCGCAGTTCCAGTTCCGACATTTGTTGGTATTATGCTCATAATAAAGGATGAAGCTGAGTACTGTATGCAATGAGTAAGTGTGACCTTAGCCCCTTTAATTGAATTCCAGAGTGTTGGTACAGTGTGGGAGGCCAGCTTATATACAGTGCTCCCAGGGAATGCTGGGATCCCTTGGGACTCCAACAGGTAGGCCCTCTGGTAGTGGTGTGATACCGGTGGCCAGTCGGTACATTAAAGATTGCGTGACATATTGGTGAAGAGGAGTAGTGAGTTCTCCCCGGTGTCCTGACCAACATTTCTCCCTCAACCAAAACCACCAAGAACAAATTGACTGTGTGGGCAAGAGGAGGCTGGTGAGGCAAGTGGCTCGTTATTCATTTCTTCAAATGGGCGGCATGTGCCGGCAGCCTGCCTGAATGATGAGGCCCGAGGCCCAATATGAGGCTGACCTCGGGCCTCCCAGGCTGGGCCTGCACGGCGCCGATTCTGAGCGACAAAACAGGTCCAGGCGAATTTCTACCCCTCAATGCCGGAAATGGAAAGTCAGCACAAGCCAACACCCTGATGAGCATAAACTCCGTGTTGTATGAAGGCATCAATCAGACCTCTAGACTTGACTATTCCAACACACTCCTGGATGGCCTCCCACGTTCTACCCTACGTAAACTAGAGGTGATCCAAAACTCAGCTGCCCGTGTCCTAACTCGCACCAAGTCCCACTCACCCATCACCCCCTGTGCTCACTGACCTACATTGGCTTCCGCTTAAGCAACGCCTCGATTTCAAAATTCTCATCCTTATTTACAAATCCCTCTGTGGTCTCGCCCCTCCCTATCTCTGTAATCTCCTCCAGCCCCACAACCCCCCGAGATATCTGCGCTCCTCTAATTCTGCCCTCTTGAGCATCCCTGATTATAATCTCTCAACCATCGGTGGCCGTGCCTTCTGTTGTCTGGGCCCCAAGCTCTGGAACTCTCTCCCTAAACCTCTCCGCCTCTCCACCTCTCTTTCCTCCTTCAAGACGCTCCTTAAAACCCCCCTCTTTGACCAAGCCTGCGCTAATTTCTCCTGGTGCGGCTCGGTGTCAAATTTTAAAATGTCATAATGCTCCTGTGAAGCGCCTTGGGACATTTTACTGCATTAAAGGCGCTATATAAATACAAGTTGTTGTTGTTGTTGATCATGAAAGGCACTATATAAATGCAACTCTTTTATGTTAAAATATTAAGATATTGACATAAAAACACAGTGTGGAAGGTTTGGTGCTACAGAGGTTTACAGAGTTCTCCCTCGTGGCCTACCTGACCATATCTGTCGCACAGCCTGACTCTAGCAGGAGCAAGGTGCAGGTGTCACTGGCAAGGCTGTATTTATTGCCCATCCCTAGTTGCTCTGAGGAGGTGGCTCAGTCACGATTGGCTGTGGAACTGAGTGTATTTACATGACTGGAGGCCCCAGACCAAATAAGGATGGCAGGTTCCCTCTCAGAAGGACATTAATCAACTAGTTCGGTTTTTATAACAATCTGGGTGCTTTCATGATCATTTTCTGGTGCTTGGCCACAAATCAGCAGATTTATTGAGTTCGATTCCAGAACTTGCCAAGGTGGGAACTGAACTCACAAACCCACAATAACCACGGCACGACAACGCCCGACTGAGGAACCCATATGTACCTACAGCATCTGTGCCCATGGGAAAAGAGAGAAAGACTGAGAGAGAGAAAGAAAGCGAAAGAGAGAAAGAAAGAGAGAAAGGAGAGAGAGAGAAAGAATGAGAGAGAGTAAGAAAGAGAAAGAAAGAGAGAAAGGAGAGAGAGAAAGAAGGAGAAAGAGAGAGAGAGAGAAAGAAAGAGAAAGAGAGAAAAAGAAAGCGAGAAAGAGGAAGAGAGGGAAAGAAAGAGAAATATAGAAAGAGAAAGAAGGAGAGAGAGAGAAAGAGAGAGAGAAAGTGAGAGAGAGCGAAAAAGAGAGAGAGAACGAAAAAGAGAGAGGAAGAGAAAAATATAGAACGAGAGAAAGAGAAAGAAAAAGAGAGAGAAATAGAAAGAGAGAGAGAGAGAGAGAGAAAGAGAAATAGAGAGAGAGAAAGTGAGAGAGAATGAGAAAGAGAAATAAAGAAAGACATCACAAAGTGCATTTCAGCCAATGAAGTACTTTAGAAGTGTGGTCACTGTTGTAATGTAGGAACATTGATTAAAGGCCAATTGTTTAACAAAATGATTCACCAACTAAAGAACAATTTTAAGACATGAAATGTTTTGCCAGTAAAACTGGCAGCTGTGCAATTTGGTTCTTTTCATAGGAGACTGCCTATGGGCCTCAGCGGTGACACACATACCACTGACTGTGCAACATTTGCTCTTTTATTGCTAAAGAAAATAAACAGTATACTTCAATCAGTAAACTGGAGATTGCTCAGTATACTTCTCAATTCATCTGATTTCGAGGCTGCAACTTGTGATGAAATTCATTAAATTACAGGTAAATAATTAAGAAAGCAGGTAAGTAAATCTGATTTGGTCACGCTGCAACATGTTTTATTTCTCGATGAAACTCACTTTTAGCTACAGTTTGAGATTTTTTTGAACAGTTTGTGCCCATAGGCACTTACCATACGCAGACCGACCGTCCGATGCATGCTGTGTAACACAACACAGGACTAACGATGAATGAAGCTCGTTCTGATACAACACTCTGGGCTCCATTATGGATACCTCTGGCTACTTCAGCAGAGAGACCCGCATTTCTAAAGCGCCTTTCACGACCATTGGATGTCCCAATGAAGCACTGTTACTGTTGTAATGTGGGACACACAGCAGGCAATTTGCGCACAGCAAGCTCCCACAAACAGCAATGTGCTAACGACCAGATAACCTGTTTGTTATGTTGATTGAGGGATAAATATTGGCCCCAGGACACCGGGGATAACTTCCCTGCTGTTCTTCGAAATAGTGCCATGGGATCTTTTTTGTCTACTCGAGATAGCCAGAGGGTTAAAAGTGTAGATTATATGGAAAGGCTGCAGTGTTAAAAGAGACAAAATGGATACCTTCCCCCAAATTCACATCAGCGCGGCTTTGAAACTGACCAAACTAGAAAAGATGTTTATTGGAAAGCCATGAACTTAATCAAGGAATGGCACCAGCTATGTATGAGGAGAAGCCAATCAGGAATGGCCTTGGAAATAATACCCAATGCTGAGGCTTTCTGAGAAACAATGGCCGCAAGACGTATAAAAACTCAAGCCAAAGATTGCTGTCTCTTTTCTTAAGCACACGGCAAAAGGCAGGACCTCTCTCTACGGACAAAGGAGCAGGCGGTGTTCTGTGCTGGAGGGATGTGACACATACCTTTTTTATTGCAACACCATTGTATCTGCTGTGACTAAGTAGATCTGTAGGATAGCTGAGGATTGCTGATAGACATGCATGTGTGTGTGTTTAATAAACTATTCAAAGAATCGATCTCGCTGTCAATTTAATGCCAGATATTTAGAAATCTTACAGGCTTCCTTATTTGGAGACCTAAGGCTCGATGATTATTTGGTCTGCGCCTGTTAGCACCCTGGAGGGACAGTAAAGGGTCTCAAAATCTTTTAAAAATTAATTCACGGGATGTGGGCGTCGCCGGCAAGGTCGGCATTTATTGCCCATCCCTAATTACCCTCAAGAAGGTGGTGGCTGTAATGTGTTTGCTTCAGGGATTCTTTGCTTAAGAATTCATAGCAACACATTGCTAGTAAGAACTAGTTGGTTTATTAGCAAAGGTTTAACAATCACACGACACATTACCAGTTCATCCACCAGGCTCACAACCACCTGCCTCATCGTGGATCCCCCGAACCCAACTGGCTGGGGTTTTATTGAGTCTTGTGAACATCACGTGACTGGCTGAGCCACTCACAATGCAACAAGCTCTACAAACCTCTGAGCATACTCGTGAGCCATCTTCCTGAATCGCTGCAGTCCGTGTGGTGAAGGTGCTCCCACAGTGACTTTTGTTGTAACGGTTTGGTACAACGGAGTGTCTCGCTGGGCCATTTGCCAGACCGGGTAAGGGCGGCAGATTTCCTTCCCTAAAGGACATTACTGAACCAGATAAGTTTTTACGACAATCCGATAGTTTCATGGTGACTATTATTGATACCAGCTTTTTAAATTCCACTGATGGGATTTGAACTCACGTCTCTGGATTGATAGTCCAAGAACATAACCACTATGCTACTGTAGCCCTGTTAACCAAAGGTAATGAGGGATATGGACCAAAGGTGGGTATATGGAGTTAGGTCGCAGATCAGTAACAAGCTCACTGAATGGCAGAACAGGCTCGAGGGGCTGAATGGCCTCCTCCTACTCCTGCTCCTATGTTCCTACGGCAGTGACTTTACATAAAGGAATACAAAATCCACGCCTTTACAATAAGAGGCATGAAAATTGAGCAGAAAGAAAATAAGAGAGGAACAATTTATGTTTATATAACACCTTTCACAACTTCCAGACACCCCCAAAACACTTCATAACCAATGAAATAGTCTTGAAATACGGTCACTTGTAATAGAATCATAGAAATTTATAGCAGAGAAGGAGGCCATTCGGCCTATTGTATCCGCGCCGGCCGACAAAGAGCTACCCAGCCTAATCCCACTTTCCGGCTCTTGGTCCGTAGCCCTGTAGGTTACGGCACTTCAGGTGCACATCAAAGTACTTTATAAATGTGGTGAGGGTTTCAGGCAGTGAGTTCCAGACCCCCACCACCCTCTCAGTGAAGAACATTCCCCTCAAATTCTCTCTAAACCCCCCCCCATTTACTTTAAATCTATGGCACCCTGGTTGTTGACCCCTCTGCTAATGAAACAGGTCCTTCCTATCCACTCTATCCAGGCCCCTCATAAATTTATGCACGTCAATAAGGTCTCCCCTCAGCCTCCTTTGTTCCAAAGAAAACAACCCCAGCTATCCAATCTTTCCCCATTGCTAAAATTCTCCAGTCCTGGCAACATCCTCATAAATCTCCTCTGTACCCTCGCTAGTGCAATCACATCTTTCCTGTAATGTGACCAGAACTGCACGCAGTACTCTAGCTGTGGCCTAACTAGGAATGTGGGAAACATGGCAGCCAATTTGTGCACAGCAAGCTCCCACAAACAGCAATGTGATAGTGACCAGATAATCTGTTTCAGTGACGGTGAATGAGGGATAAATATTGACCAGGACACCAGGCGGGGTTGGGGGGAACTCCCTGCTCTTCTTCGAAATCGTGCCCTGCAATGTTCCCGTTCATTTTATTTTGGGTGCGCGGCCCCTTTAAGGGGTTACGCGGCCCGTGTTAAATGCTGTGCACGCGCTAACTGCGGGGGAGCTCCAGAGCGCTGCACAGCTTAAAGGGAACATTGGTGCCATGGGATCTTTTACATCAGATTACACGGGATATACGGCACAGAAACCGTCCATTCGGCCCAACCAGTCCATGCCGGCGTTTATGTTCCACTCGAGATTCCTCCCGTCCTTCCTCATCTAAATCTATCAGCATAACTCTCTATTCCCTTCTCCCCCATATACTTGTCCAGCCTCCCTTAAATACATCGATACTATTCGCCTCAACCCCTCCCTGTGGCAGCGAGTTCCACATTCTCACCGCTCTCTGGGTAAAGAAATTTCTCCTCAATTCCCTATTGGATTTTTTGGTGACTATCTTATATTGATGGCCTCTAGTTATGCTCTTCCCCACAAGTGGAAACATTCTCCCTGTATCCATTCTATCAAAACCTTTCATCGTTTTAAAGACCTCTATTAAATCACCCCTCAGCCTTTTTTTTTTCAAGAGGAAAGAGAGCCAGCCTGTTCATCCTTTTCTGATATGTATACCCTCGCATTTCTGGTATCATCCTTGTAAATCTTCTCTGCACCCTCTCCAGTGCCTCTATATTCGTTTTATATTATGGCGACCAGAACTGTACACAGTACTCTCAGTGTGGTCTAACCAAGGTTCGATACAGCATAACTTCTCAATTCTATCCCTCTAGAAATAAACCCTAGTGCTTGGTTTGCTTTTTATGGCCTTGCTAACCTGCGTCACAACTGTGTGTATTTGTATCTGAGATCCCTTTGTTCCTCTACCCCACCCAAACTCACACCCTCCAAGACCTCTCTATTCTTTCTACCAAAATGCAATATCTCACATTTATCTCACATTTGCGGATGACACTAAGTTGGGTGGCAGTGTGAGCTGCGAGGAGGATGCTTTGAGGCTGCAGAGTGACTTGGATAGGTTAGGTGAGTGGGCAAATGCATGGCAGATGAAGTATAATGTGGATAAATGTGAGGTTATCCACTTTGGTGGTAAAAACAGAGAGACAGACTATTATCTGAATGGTGACAGATTAGGAAAAGGGGAGGTGCAACGAGACCTGGGTGTCATGGTACATCAGTCATTGAAGGTTGGCATGCAGGTACAGCAGGCAGTTAAGAAAGCAAATGGCATGTTGGCTTTCAAAGCGAGGGGATTTGATTACAGGGGCAGGGAGGTATTGCTACAGTTGTACAGGGCCTTGGTGAGGCCACAGCTGGAGTATTGTGTACAGTTTTGGTCTCCTAACTTGAGGAAGGACATTCTTGCTATTGAGGGAGTGCAGCGAAGATTCACCAGACTGATTCCCGGGATGGTGGGACTGACCTATCAAGAAAGACTGGATCAACTGGGCTTGTATTCACTGGAGTTCAGAAGAATGAGAGGGGACCTCATAGAAACGTTTAAAATTCTGACGGGTTCAGACAGGTTAGATGCAGGAAGAATGTTCCCAATGTTGGGGAAGTCCAGAACCAGGGGTCACAGTCTAAGGATAAGGGGTAAGCCATTTAGGACCGAGATGAGGAGGAACTTCTTCACCCAGAGAGTGGTGAACCTGTGGAATTCTCTACCACAGAAAGTAGTTGAGGCCAATTCACTAAATATATTCAAAAGGGAGTTAGATGAAGTCCTTACTACTCGGGGGATCAAGGGGTATGGCGAGAAAGCAGGAATGGGGTACTGAAGTTGCATGTTCAGCCATTAACTCATTGAATGGCGGTGCAGGCTAGAAGGGCCGAATGGCCTACTCCTGCACCTATTTTCTATGTTTCTATGTTTCTATCTGTGTTGAACTTCATTTGCCAATTATATGCCCATTCTGCAAGTTTATTAATGTCCCCCTGTAATTTGTGGCAATCCTCTTCAGTATTGACTGCGTCCACCTGAAAGAGCAGACGGGGCATCAGTTTAATGTCTCATCTGAAAGACGGCAACTCCGACAGTGCAGCACTCCCTCAGCACTGCACTGGGAGTGTCAGCCTAGACTTGTGCTCAATGTGACTGCAAACCAGACCCTTCTGATTCAGAGGCGAGAGTTGCTACCACTGAGCCACGACTGAGATCTAAGTGAAATTGAGAGAGTAGAAGGAATTTCCCCATTGGACAGGGGATTATGTACGGCATGAAGTTGGATGACAGATACCCTGCGTTTTGTTGGTTGACAGAGATGTTTACACGTATTCCATGGGTTATTCTATGTTTCTAGTTTCTAAGGGGGCCGATTTTGGTCAAGGCCTCCGCCGCCCAAAGTGCCGCCAATGGCTGCCGAGGCACCAGACGGTACTTTCAGCGGGGTTTTCATCGGCGAGGTCCCTCGAAGGTCGGCAAATCAACGACGTGCGCCGCCAATCTGGGTGGCAGCGGCCGGGAGCTCTCATTCTCGGCGGCAGAGTCGCTTGCCGCCCAAGTTGATCAATTCCGGCCCCTAACTAGTCCTGTTGAAACCATGTAAATGTCACATGTGGAATCCAACTGCAAGGACTGATTAGTGTTCATTGTTATTTTGGACTCTTATCATGTATTTCCACTCAGTTACCTCTGGGTGTTCAGCCTATTGACACAGTGCTGGCTTTGGCTACTTGCTAAGCACCATTAACAGAGGAATTCCAAACAGCCCATAGGGCTAGTGTTCTGCTTCTGTCCGAGCATATCGCACAATCTTCGCACCAGGAATACATATCGGCAAATCATGCAAAGCACTCCTATAGTTTCCCCAATGTGGGCCAGGAACACGGAGTTAGAAAATCCCCCCTTATACAAGGAGCTGCACACTTTTCCACTCAGTCAGTGCCCACAGGTCAACAAAAACAACTTGCATTTATATAGCACTATTAACATAGAAACATAGAAAATAGGTGCAGGAGTAGGCCATTCAGCCCTTCGAGCCTGCACCACCATTCAATAAGATCATGGCTGATCATTCCCTCAGTACCCCTTTCCTGCTTTCTCTCCATACCCCTTGATCCCTTTGGCCGTAAGGGCCATATCTAACTCCCTCTTGAATATATCTAACAAACTGGCCTCAACAACTCTCTGCGGCAGAGAATTCCACAGGTTAACAACTCTCTGAGTGAAGAAGTTTCTCCTCATCTTAGTCCTAAATGGCTAACCCCTTATCCTTAGACTGTGACCCCTGGTTCTGGACTTCCCCAACATCAGGAACATTCTTCCTGCATCTAACCTGTCCAGTCCCATCAGAATTTTATATGTTTCTATGAGATTCCCTCTCATTCTTCTAAATTCCAATGAATATAAGCCTAGTCGATCAAGTCTTTCTTCATATGTCAGTCTTGCCATCCCGGGAATCAGTCTGGTGAACCTTCGCTGCACTTCCTTAATAGCAAGAACGTCCTTCCTCAGATTAAGAGACCAAAACTGAACACAGTATTCAAGGTGTGGTCTCTCCAAGGCCCTGTAGAACTGCAGTAAGACCTCCCTGCTCCTATACTCAAATCCTCTCGCTATGAAGGCCAACATGCAATTTGCCTTCTTCACCGCCTGCTGTACCTGTAATAAAATGTCCCAAGGTGCTTCACAGGAGCGTTATCAAACAAAATTTGACACCGAGTCACATAAGGAGAGATTAGGACAGGTGACCAAGTGCTTGGGCAAAGAGGGAGGTTTTAATGAGCAGCGCAAAGGAGGAAAGAGAGGTAAAGGGGCGGAGAGGTTTAGGGAGAGAATGTCAGAGCTTAGGGTCTCGCCGGCTGAAGGCATGGCTGCCAATGGTGGAGTGAAGGAAATTGGGGATGTGCAAGAGGCCAGAATCGGAAGGCAGGGGCTGAAGACTCTGGGGTCCCAATGGGCCTGTACGAGGTGCTCATGGGCCTGTAGGGGCCCCGCAAAGTCTGGCTTTAGGCATACGAAGTGCATGCGCCTAAACCCGGAACTTGCGATCGGTCAAGAATCCTCGACAGATCGCACGCATCCGAAAGCAAGGGGCCCCCGTGGGCGGAGAGTTGGGCTATTTGTCCAACTTCTGCCCAGCGAAGGCCCGTGATATTCTTGCGCTTGGTAAAAGGACTTTCAAAGGAGAGAAAAATAATATTTTTTCAATAATTTACACATTTAAAATAAGGTAAGTTTATTTTTAAACCCTTTAACAGATGTAAATTTATTTTTCAAAAAATTAATATTTTGTTTTAAATAATGAATTAAATTAAATTTTGATTATTTTTAAATATGTGATGTTGATTTTAAATGTATTTGAAGTGTTTGTGTGTTTTGGGGGTATTTGCATTCATACCGATGGCAATTCCGTACATACAGGAACTCACCACAAGTCTGAATGGGAGTCCCCCTCCTTTGATTGGTTGGACCAGCCCAGGTGATCCCAGTGATGCGTATGAAGCGCCGGCGCTCCTGGGCTATGTGGGCCTCTCCGCAGGCCTTCGCGCAGAGGACCAAGAGCGTAAGTCTCCCAACCTCCAGGTAAGTTCGTAGAGATTGGTCAGGTCGGAGGCCTTCGCCCATCGGAAGCCTCCGACCGCAATTTCTGGGCCAATGGTTTCAGCCTTTGAATGTTTAGTTGAAGGAAATTGTAGCTTACCCAAGACTGGATGTCGGACAAGGAGCATGGCATCGCAGAGACAGCTGAGGGGTTGAGCGAGGCTGCGGAGAGGTAGCGCTGGGTGATCTCAGTGCCCATGTGGACGCTGACCCCATGTCTGCGGATGATGCTGCCCTAGGGCCGTAGAAGAGGGCCAAAGGTGAATAATTGGGGGGATTCTCACGGTGATGAAGTGCAGTTGGGAAGAGAAGCTATTGGCAGAGATGCTGTGGCTACAACTGGATATTAAACGAGAAAAGGAAGAAAAAGCTTGCATTTATATAGCGCCTTTCACGACTCAGGATGTCCCAAAGTGCTTTACAGCTAATGAAGTACTTTGGAATTTTAGTCACTGTTGTAATGTAGGAAACGCGGCAGATAATTTGTACGCAGCAAGCTCCCACAAACAGCAATGTGATAATCTGTCTTTGTGATGTTGATTGAGGGATAAATATACGCCATCGCACTCCCCTGCTCTTCTTCGAAATAATGCCATGGGATCTTTTATGTCCACCTGCGAGAGCAGACGGGGCCTCGGTTTAACGTCTCATCTGAAAGACAGCACCCCCGACAGTGCAGCACTCTCTCAGTAACGCACGTTTGATGAAGCAACGATTGAATTGGGCGTCCACAGGCAAAAAGAGGAGTTACCTCGACAGTTACTCATTGCCCACTCTGAATGTGCTCATTCATGATTTGTCACTAGCTGAGGGGCAAACAGTTGAGCAGAAGGAATGTAATTATTTGTGTGAGAGCTGTGGGCTGATAATTATTCACACCTCATCGTTGTTGTGTGTCAATATCTAGCACCATGAATACAAAAGAGAAGGAAAAAAATACTTGCATTTAAATAGCGTCTATCATGTCCTCCCAAAACAAAGCCACTGAATTATTTTTGAAAGGTAATTTCTGTTGCTATATACAGACAGGTGTGGTAGACAATTTGCACACACGAGGTCTCTCAAACAGCAAAAAGAATAAAGGACCGAGTAGAATAAAAGACTTGGGGGATAAATGATGTCCAGAAGACCACAGATCACAGGCACAAAGCAGGCTGTGGAGGCTCAGTGGTTTAGTATATTCAACCACTGAGGGAATCAGGAGATAGTGTGGGAAAGTGGAGTTGAGATGGAGGATCAGACATGAGCTTACTGAATGGCGGAGCAGGCTCGAGGGGTTGATTGGCCGCCTCCTGCTCCTATTCCTTATGTTCTTAATATTGGCCCCAGGACACCGGGCATAACTCCCCTGCTCTTCTTGAAAGTAGTACCATGGGATCTTTTACGTCCACCTGAGAGGGCAGACGGGCCTCAGTTTCATGTCTCATCCGAAATACGGCACCTCCGACAGTGCAGCACTCCCTCAGCACTGCACTGGGAGTGTCAGCCTAGATTTATGTGCTCAAGTCTCTGGAGTGGGACTTGAACCCACGACCTTCTGACTCCGAGACGAGAGTGCTGCCCACTGAGCCACAGCCAATAGGAAGGCAGTGCAATTCCAATTGAACCATACTGGCTATTCTTGAAAGTGGTTTAGGGACAGGAGGAGGCCGTTCAGCCCCTCGAGCCCATTCCGCCTCAAGCAGAACATGGCTGATCTGCATCTTAACTCCATTTACCTGTCTTGGTTCCGAAACCCTTGACAATACTCTCTGACAATGTATTGCTGTTCATTTTTCTTTCTGAACCCTCTTACTAAGGTCAAATCACACAAAGGGTCACGGAAAGCTGGAACTCTCTCTGCCAAAAAGCTGTTGAGGCTGGGCATTTGCAAAATTTCAAAATTGAGATTAATGGGTTTTTTTGGTTAGTGACAAATCTTGATATCCTTCCCTAACCAAAAAAATCCATTCATCTCAGCTTTGAAATTTTGCAAATGAGTCCCCAGCCTCAACAGCTTTTTGGCAGAGAGAGTTCCAGATTTCCGTGACCCTTTGTGTGGTTTGACCTTAGTAAGAGGGTTCAGAAAGAAAAATGAACAGCAGTTCATTGTCAGAGAGTATTTCAGAATAGACATTGGCTTGATTGGGTGTCTGGACAATGCAACCTCACTTCAGGCTAATCTTTCTGGAGAGGACGATGGGCTTGTGGGGATTGGTTCTCTTTTGAATTCTTCCTCATTCTTCTCTCCATTCCCTCCTCTCGTTCTCTCTCTCTCTCTCTCTCTCTCTCTCGCTCTCGCTCTCCGCCTTTCTGGATCCGCAGTCAGAACAGGAGTAAAACTGAGCCAGACGCAGAATTACCAAACTACGTACGTTGGACACTTAACGTTCTGACTGATCAAGTGTCTTGTTGCAAAGTGCCTGTCAAAGCGGCATGGCAGGGGAGGGGGCTGTGAAAACTAACATTACCCAGTTTCCTGGAGCAAGATCGACATCTTTCCCAGTCACTTAAAACAACAAATACGTTGTTTAACTTTGGTGGAAGATTTCTGTCGAAGGCTGCCTAATTTAATTTGAGTAATGCCTGCAAGTTTCTAAAAACAATCCTTTCCTGGGAATTTGTTCATGGGAACTGATAATGACTAATAGTTGGAGATTTCAGTGGAAGCCTGATCACACAATCCAAGAGACATCTGTCCTGAGAGTCAGAGGGTTGTGGGTTCAAGTCCCACACCAGAGACTTGAGCATAAAAATCTAGGCTGACACTCCCAGTGCAGTGCTGAATGGCGGAGAAGGCTCGAGAGGCTGATTGGCCTACTCCTGCCCTTATTTCATACGTTCTTAATATTGGCCAGGATGCTGCACTGTCGGAGGTGCCGTCTTTCGGATGAGATGTTAAACCGAGGCCCTGTCTGCCCCCTCAGGTGGACGTAAAAGATCCCATGGCACTATTTCGAAGAAGAGCAGGGGAGTTATCCCGGTGTCCTGGGGCCAATATTTATCCCTCAATCAGCATATCAAAAACAAATTATCTGGCGTTTATCACATTGCTGTGTGTGGGAGCTTGCTGTGCGCAAATTGGCTGCTGCGTTTCCCACATTACAACAGTGACAACACTCCAAAAGTACTTCATTGGCTGTAAAGCGCTTTGAGATGACTGGTGGTCATGAAAGATGCTATATAAATCCAAGTCTTTCTTTCTGTTATCTGTTTTTGTCCTTGTTACCATGAATTGTCCAATTCTGGGCACCATACTTTAGGAAGGCTTTGTAGAGGGTACAGAGGGGATTTACTGGAGTGGTTCCAGTGATGATCAATTACAGTTACGCTGGGGTTGTTCTCCTTGAAACAGAGAAGGCTAGGAGGAGATTTGATAGAGGAGTTTAAAGTCATGAAAGATTTCGATAGAGTAAATAAAGAGAAATAGTTTCCAATGGCTGAAGGGTCGATTATAATCGCTCAACCATCGGTGGCCGTGCCTTCTGTTGCCTGGGCCCCAAGCTCTGGAACTCCCTCCCTAAACCTCTCCGCCTCTCTTTCCTCCTTGAAGACACTCCTTAAAACCCACCTCTTTGACCAAGCTTTTGGTCACCTGCGCTAATTTCTCTTCATGCGGCTTGGTGTCAATTGTTTTTGCGCCTTGGGATGTTTCACTGAGTTAAAGGCGCTATATAAATACCAGTTGTTGTTGATAATGAGAGGGCACAGATTTAAGGTGATTGGCAAAAGGACCAGATGAGAAAAAACTTTTTTACACAGCGAGTGGTTAGGATTTGGAACGCGCTGCCTGATAGGACGGTGGAGGCAGACTCAATAGTCGTCTTCAAAAGTGAATTGGATAAAAACATTGCCGGGATATGGGGAAAGGGCGGGGGAATGGGACTGACTGAAATGTTCTTCGAAAGAGCCGGCACAGACTGGACGACACCTGCGTCTGCGCACACTCGGAGGCTGAACTCCAAGCCATCGTCAACACCTTCACCGAGGTATACGAGAGCATGGGCCTTACGCTAAACATCTGTAAGACACGGGTCCTCTACCAACCTGCCTCCAACACACAGTACTGCCCCCGATTATCAAGATCCACAGCGCAGCCCTGGACAACGTGGACCACTTCCCATACCTTGGAAGCCTATTGTCAGCAAGGGCAGACATTGATGGCGAAAGTCCAACACCTCCTCCAGTGTGCCAGCAAAGCCTTCAGTCACTTGAGGAAGAGAGTGTTTGAAGACCAGGACCTCAAACCCGGCACTAAGCTCATGGTCTAGAGAGCGGTGATGATACCCGCCCTCCTATATGCCTCAGAGTCATGGACTATGTACAGCAGGCACCTCAAAGCACTGGAGTAGTACCACCAACGCTGCCTCCGCAAGATCCTGCAAATCCATTGGCAGGATAGACGCACCAACATCACTGTTCTCGCTCAGGCCAACATCCCCAGCATCGAAGCACTGACCACACTCAGCTCCGTTGGGTTGGCCACATCGTCCGCATGCCTGACACGAGACTCCCAAAGCAAGCACTCTACTCAGAGCTCCGACACAGCAAGCGAGTCCCAGGTGGGCAGAGGAAACGCTTCAAGGACACCCTCAAAGCCTCCTTGAAAAAACGTGACATCCCCACCGAATACCTGGGAATCCCTGGCCCAAGATTGCTCAAAGTGGAGGAGAAGCATCCTAGAAGGCGGCGAACACCTCGAATCTCTTCGCCGGGAGCACGCGAAAGCCAAATGCAGACAGCGGAAGGAGCGCACGACAACCCAGGCCCCCCACCCACCTGTCCCTCCAACCACCGTCTGCCCCACCTGTGACAGAGACTGTAGGTCCCTCATCGGACTCATCAGTCACCTGAGAACTTGTGTTAGTGTGGGAGCAAGTCATCCTCGACTCTGGGGGACTGCCTAAGGCGAAGAAGGGCTGAACAGTTCTATGACTCTATGAAGTTTGCTTTTAATCTGATGGTTAGCGGTTGAATGCAGGGCCCATACTCCACTGGGGTGTTCTGGCAACAGATAATATGCGAGTCCGAGTTCCTCTCATCTACCTTCATCACTCAGCACTCTGTGAAGTTCAACCTTGTACCTTTTTGATCTACCGATGTGGTGGAATGTTTCCTCTGCCTTGGTGACTGATACCAGCACAGTATTCAAGGTTCATTCTGATCAGAGCACTCTACAGTATCAGCAAAATCTCCTCTGGTCTGTACTTCACTGATGTGCCAGTAGAGATTACCGTTCTGGCTGATTATTGCTATTCCACAAAAGACTTGACATGCTGTGTTATGTGAATTTGCGCATACTTTTGAACCATTATGTTAAATTTAGCCACAAAACATACTTTTTGAAACATTCAGAAAGAGGTGAAGCTTGATCAACACCCCATCCACCACCTTCAACATTCACTCCCTCCACCACCGGCACACCGTGGCTGCAGTGTGTACCATCTACAAGATGCACTGCAGCAACTCGCCAAGGCTTCTTCGGCAGCACCTCCCAAACCCACGACCTCTACCCCCTAGAAGGACAAAGGCAGCAGGCTCATGGGAACACCACCACCTCCACGTTCCCCTCCCAGTCACACACCATCCTGACTTGGAAATATATCGGCCGTTCCTTCATCGTCGCTGGGTCAAAATAAGAACATAAGATATCGGAGCAGGTGTAGGCCATACGGCCCCTCGAGCCTGCTCCGCCATTTAATACGATCTTGGCTGATCCGATCATGGACTCAGGTCTTCTTTCCTGCCCGCTCCCCATAACCCCTATTTTCTTATCGCTTAAGAAACTGTCTATCGCTGTCTTAAATTTATTCAATGTCCCGGCTTCCACAGCTCTCTGAGGCAGCGAATTCCACAGATCCACAACCCTCTGAGAAAAGACATTTCTTCTCATCTTTCGCCCCTAAATGGGCGGCCCCTTATTCTAAGATCATGCCCTCTAGTTCTAGTCTACCCCATCAGTGGAAACATTCTTTCTGCATCCACCTTGTCAAGCCCCCTCATAATCTTATACGTTTCGATAAGATTACCTCTCAATCTTCTGAATTCCAATGAGTAGAGTAAAATCCTGGAACTCTCTCCCTAACAGCACTGTGGGAGCACCTTCACTGTAAAGTCCTGACCCTGCAGTACAGACTTACACGAGGCACATGCTGAAGTCAAGGTCACTCTGGACCTGCACCTTTATTTCACAGCTCTCGAGTGCCACACGTGCCTGAGACCTGTCTTTCTATACCTGTGTGGAACAGGTATGGAGTGTCTCCTGCAAGTGCACCCCTGGTGGTAAAGTATGCTTGTGGTTACAGATCATATCTAGTTACAGTCATGTATAGCATGGTAAGATACAGTTATATACAGTAATGTGAGATACATGACATCACCCTCCCCCAAGGTCTTATTGCCTTTATAGATTCAGTCTCTCAGGTGGTCTACGCTCTCGCGTGGAACGTCTTAGTTGTGGTTCAGTTGTTTGCCTTGGTGCCCTCAAGCCACTTGGGTCCCAAAGCATGGTTAAGAACAAATACCGGGTCATCCATTTCTATACACCTCCCCCTTGAGTTTCGATCGTGGCACTCGGTTTGGGATTGGCGCTTGCCCTCAACAATGTCTGCCAGGCTTGGGTGAATGAGGGACAGCCGCGTTTTAAGCGTGCATTTCAGGAGGAGTTCCGCTGGCGGGACTCCCGTGAGAGAGTGCGGGTGGGACCTGTAGGCCAGCAGGTGGCGCGATAGGCGGTACTGAAGAGAGGGTCCCTGGATACTGAGCATGCCTTGTTTTATGACTTGGACCGCACGTTCCGCCTGGCCACTGGAAGCCGGCTTCAATGGCGCCGTCCGGACGTGTTTAATGCCATTACCCGACATAAACTCCTGGAATTCATGGTTGGTGAAGCACGGGCCATTGGCGCTGACCAGAATGTCTGGCAAGCCGTGGGTCGCGAAAACCGCGCGCAGACTCTCCACGGTGATAGAAACATAGAAACATAGAAAATAGGTGCAGGAGCAGGCCATTCAGCCCTTCTAGCCTGCACCGCCATTCAATGAGTTCATGGCTGAACATGAAACTTCAGTACCCCATTCCTGCTTTCTCGCCATACCCCTTGATCCCCCGAGTAGTAAGGACTTCATCTAACTCCCTTTTGAATATATTTAGTGAATTGGCCTCAACTACTTTCTGTGGTAGAGAATTCCACAGGTTCACCACTCTCTGGGTGAAGAAGTTTCTCCTCATCTCGGTCCTAAATGGCTTACCCCTTATCCTTAGACTGTGACCCCTGGTTCTGGACTTCCCCAACATTGGGAACATTCTTCCTGCATCCAACCTGTCCAAACCCGTCAGAATTTTAAACGTTTCTATGAGGTCCCCTCTCACTCTTCTGAACTCCAGTGAATACAAGCCCAGTTGATGGATGTTGTGCACGAGTTTAATATGATGCACTCGATCCATTTCGAGTATGCATCGACTACAATCAAGAACATTTTTCCCATGAACGGCCCCGCATAGTCCACGTGGATGTGTGACCATGGCCTGGTGGGCCAGGGCCACGGGCTGAGTGGGGCCTCCCTAGGGGCATTGCCCAGCTGGGCACACGTCATGCACCTGCGAACCCAGTGTTCCAGGTCTGAGCCATACATGTGAGCGGGCAATGGCCTTCATTAACATGATGCCAGGGTGCTTGCTGTGGAGTTCCCTGATGAATGCTTCCCTTCCTTTCTGGGGAATGACTACCCGGCTGCCCCATAGCAGGCAGTCGGCTTGGATGGAGAGCTCATCCATCCGTCTCTGAAACGGCCTGACTTCCTCGGGGCACGCCCTGTGTGCGGGCGCCCAATCCCCAGTCAGGACACATTTCTTTATCATGGATAGGAGGGGGTCCCTGTTGGTCCAAAGTTTGATCTGGTGGGCTGTGATGGGGGAGCCTGTGCTGTCAAAAACCTCAATGGCCATGACCATCTCAGCGCTTTGCTCCACTGCCCCCTCGGTGGTGGCCAGTGGAAGCCTGCTGAGCGCGTCAGCGCAATTTTCGGTGCATGGCCGGTGCCGTATGGTGTAGTCATACGTAGCCAGCGTGAGAGCCCATCGCTGTATGCGAGCTGACGCATTGGCATTGACAGCCTTGCTGTCTGACAACAGGGATGTTAACGGCTTGTGATCCGTTTCTAACTCAAACAGTCTACCGAAAAGATACTGGTGCATCTTTTTCACACCGTAAACGCAAGCGAGTGCTTCCTTTTCGACCATGCTGTACCCACGCTCTGCCTGGGAGAGCGACCTGGAGGCATAAGCCACCGGTTGTAATCGGCCGTCGTCATTACCCTGCTGCAACACACACCCAACCCCGCAGGATGATGCATCGCATGTTAAAACTACTTTTTTACAGGGGTCGTACAAAGTCAACAGTTTGTTAGAACAAAGCAGGTTCCGCACCCTGTTGAAAGCCCGTTCCTGACAGTCCCCCCAGAACCAGTTACAAGCCTTACGTAGGAGCACATGTAACGGCTCCAACAATGTGCTTACGTTAGGCACCCTCGCCCACATGAATACGGCATCTCGTTGGGCGGGGGTCCACTTACGCCACTCGGCCGTCCGCTGACGTCAGCGGGCGCTTCCCGGCGGCTCTCCCCTCTCCCGCCCGCTCTCGCCCGAATGGGAAGTGGCGCTGGGCGGAACCCGAGGAGGAGTGTCGGCGGCAGTGGGCGGTGAGTCCGTCAAATTCGGACCCCTTGAGCCTAAAAACAATACACAGCCAGTGCTGGGTGTGGGCGGAGGTAGGGGGGCGGACGGAGCCTGGGTCTAGGAGTCTCCACAGCTCCGGCCTCTCAGTCAGTGGGCAGGGGTGGGCAGTTCACAAAGGAAGAGTGTGGGCCCCATCTGGGGGTCCCAGTCTGGGATTATGGTCTGCAACCCCAGAAATCCTGCTGACAGGCGATGAAATGTTGGTTTCCCCACTTATAAACAATCTGTTCTTAGCTAGTGCAGAGTTGGGTATGGCAGCATAGTAGTTATATTACTGGACCAGTAATCCAGAAGCCCGGACTAATTATCTGGAAACACGAGTTCAAATCCCACGATGGCAGCTGGGGAATTTAAATTCAGTTAATTAACTAAATCTGCAAAAAAGCCAGTATCAGTAACGGTGATCATGAAACTATCGGATTGTCGTAAAAACCCGTCTGGTTCACTGATGCCCTTCGGGGAAGGAAATCTGCCACCCTTACCCGGTCTGGCCGATATGTGACTCCAGACCCACAGCAATGTGGTTGACTCTTAACTGCCCCCTGAAATGGCCCAACGAGACACTCGAACTGCTACAAAGTACAGTGGCCCAAAGTGGCAGCTCATCACCACCTTTTCCAAGGCAATTGGGGATGGGCAATAAATGCCGGTCTGGCAGGCGACGCCCCCATTCCATGGACGAATAAAAAAAAAGACGTTTCGAAGAGAGGTGGCTTTACAGATAATGCTTGGTCTGTGTGATCTCCTGCATGGGTATCGATGACCTGAGCAGGTCGTAGAGGAATTTTCCAGAGGAATTTTTTCCCCTTATTGATCTTGGGTTTCTTCTCTGTTCTGTTTGCCCTTCCCAGGAGGTTACGTGGCTGTGACTGAGTGAATGTCTGATAGCGAGTGAGTGAATGAGTGTGTGTGTGTGTGAGTATGTCTGATAGCGAGTGTGTAAGTGAGTGAGTGTATGTCTGATAGCGAGTGAGTGTGTAAGTGAGTGAGTGTGTCTGATAGCGAGTGAGTGTGTAAGTGAGTGAGTGTATGTCTGATAGCGAGTGTGTAAGTGAGTGAGTGTGAGTGAGAGCATGTGTGAGTGAGTGTCTGATAGCGAGTGAGTGTGTAAGTGAGTGAGTGTATGTCTGAGTGAGTGAGTGTGTGTATGTCTGATAGCGAGTGAGTGAGTGTATGTCTGATAGCAAGTGTGTAAGTGAGTGAGTGTGAGTGAGTGAGTGTATGTCTGATAGTGAGTGAGTGTGTGAGTGACTGAGCGTATGTCTGATAGCGAGCGAGTGTGTAAGTGAGTGAGTGTGAGTGAGAGCATGTGAGTGAGTGAATGTCTGGTAGCGAGTGAGTGTGTAAGTGAGTTAGTGTGTGTGAGTGTGAGTGCGAGTGTGAGTGTGAGTGTGAGTGTGTGGGGGGGGGGTGCAAAGTGTCTAGTCACGATATGCCCGGCATCATAAGTGTGGACCAGCTGGTCATTTCCGCCTGTTGGTACAGGCACAACGTCCGTAATCCGGAATCCTCGGGACCGAGTTCTTTCCGGTTTTTGGCTTTTTCCCTGATTTTAGACAAGAAAATCAATATTCTGAAATCCGGAATCCTCGACTGAATCCGTACCCTGATTTCAGGTTTTGCCTCAAAAATGTCTAGTTTTCGGATAACAATTCCGGATTCTGGACGACTCCATAAGCTATGCGCAAAATGTCCAGTTTCTGGACAATTCTGATTTACGGAGTTCTGGATTCGGGACGTTGCACCTGTATTATGAAAGGGGCTGATGGATGAACTTCTTCAGCTGTTTCCTGGGAGCAGGATGGGACCCCCCAACTTGTGGACTTGCATGGACAATCTAAAGGCAACCGAGAGATGTTTTGAAGAATTTTATTAAAAATGCATTGAATGTGTTAGCAGTTTAAAACATATAAAAAAAAACCTCTTTGTATCTACAGCGTAATGTATGAAGATGGTTTTGCTGAACAACTGTATAAATTAAACATTGTGACATCTTCATTCTCCAATACAGCTCACAAACACAACTGCTGACATTCTGACCACAAATATATCTCTTCTTCACGTGTCCAGGAAGCTTTCAGCCTTCATTCAGAGTCACAGTTCATCCAAGGGGAAAACCACACAAAATTACTTCAGACAAAAAGACTTGCATTTATATAGCGTCCTTCACAACCTCAGGACGTCCCAAAGCGCTTTACGGCCAATGAAGTACTTTTGAAGTCTCGTCACTGTTGTAATGTGGGAAACGCGGCAGCCAATTTGCGCACAGCAAGCTCCCACAAACTGTAATGTGATAATGACCCAGATAATCTGTTTAAATATTCGGTGATTATGTGCACGGATATTTTTGCGTCCTTCTGCGCATGCGTGCAGTAGACCCCGCCCCGAGATGCACGGTACGGTACACGCGGCATGATACACACAGGACGGTACATGCGGTTGATACACGCGGCACGAGGTATGATACATGCGGTACTATACATAGAAAATAGGTGCAGGAGTAAGCCATTCGGCCCTTCGAGCCTGCACCACCATTCAATACGATCATGGCTGATTATTCCCTCGTACCCCTTTCCTGCTTTCTCTCCTTACCCCTTGATCCCTTTAGCCGTAAGGGCCATATCTAACTCCCTCTTGAATATATCCAATGAACTGGCCTCAACAACTCTCTGCGGCAGGGAATTCCACAGGTTAACAACTCTCTGAGTGAAGACGTTTCTCCTCATCTCAGTCCTAAATGGCCTACCCCTTATCCTTAGACTGTGACCCCTGGTTCTGGACTTCCCCAACATCGGGAACATTCTTCCTGCATCTAACCTGTCCAATCCCGTCAGAATTTTATGTTTCTATGAGATCCCCTCTCATCCTTCTAAACTCCAGTGAATGCAGGCCCAGTCAATCCAGTCTCTCCTCATATGTCAGTTCTGCCATCCCGGGAATCAGTCTGGTGAACCTTCACTGCACTCCCTCAGTAGCAAGAATGTCCTTCCTCAGATGGAATGGAACATTGCTAAGCTGGGTGTTGATGCGAGGACTCGGGAAACCACACGGTTGGCAGATCCCTCAGTTTCCTTTTGGTGAAAACCAGGCGAAAAAAAATGGGATACTAATAAAATCCATCAGCAAAAAAAAAAGGGAATTGAGAACCTTGCTTGTGGGAAGATTTTCCATTCTTCCGATCGATCATGACCACCCTGTCAGAAAAAGGAGCTTCGGATTAGAGTGCTCAATACAACAACCACAACTTGCATTTATATAGCACCTTTAACATAGGACAATGACCCAAGGCGCTTCAGACAAAATTTGACACCGAGCTACACATAAGGAGATATTAGGACAGGTAGGTACAGAAGAACATAAGAATTAGGAGCAGGAGTCGGCCATTCGGCCCCTCGAGCCTGCTCCGCCATTCAATAAGATCATGGCTGAACTGATCTTGGGCTCAGCTCCACTTCCCTGCCCGCTCCCCATAACCCTTTACTCCATTATTGCTCAAAACTCTGTCTATCTCACCTTAAATATATTCAATGACCCAGCCTCCACAGCTCTCAGTTTTAAATGGACGGCCCCTTATTCTGAGACTATGTCTCCTAGTTCTAGTTTCCCCTATGAGTGGAAACATCCTCTCTGCATCCACCTTGTCGAGCCCCCTCATTATCTTATATGTTTCAATAAGATCACCTCTCATTCTTCTGAACTCCAATGAGTAGAGGCCCAACCTGCTCAACATATCTTCAGAAGTCAACCCCCTCATCTCTGGAATCAACCTAGTGAACTTTCTCTGAACTGCCTCCAATGCAAGTATATCCTTCCTTAAATACAGAGACCAAAACTGTACGCAGTACTCCAGATGTGGCCTCACCAATACCCTGTACAGTTGTAGCAGGACTTCCCTGCTTTTATACTCCATCCCCCTTGTAATAAAGGCCAACATTCCATTTGCCTTCCTGATTACTTGCTGTACCTGCAGACTAACCTTTTGTGTTTCATGCACAAGGACCCCCAGGTCCCTCTGTACTGCAGCATGTTGCAATTTTTCTCCATTTAAATTATAATTTTCCTTTCTATTTAGGTAGGCTTTAAAGAGCATCTTAAAGGAGGAGAGAGAGGTAGAGAGGTGGAGGGGTTTAGGGAGGGAATTCCAGAGCTTGGGGCCCAGGCAACACAAGGCACGGCCACCGATGATGGAGTGAAGGAAGTCGGGGAGGCTCAAACGACCAGAATTGGAGGACGCAGAGATCTCAGAGGGTGGTAGGGCTTGAGGGGACTACAGAGATAGGGAGGGGTGAGGTCACGGAGATGATTTGAGAATAACGATGAAACACTCAGCTACTTCCACAGATATGTGTAAGCAAGAGAGTTCAAAGTGCATGTTTAATATTTACGGTTTGAAGTGTCTGTCGATGTCTCGCCAGATGCAGTATCGTGCTGGCGATCTACATTTTACGTTTGTTTTTCTGAAACACTTTTGTTTTTTCCCATCAGTATCAGTGCCCCCTTCCCTGTTTTCCACTGCTTGTACTTGGATAACACAACATCACAACATCGCTCATTCCCACTGGATTCCCTTTAAAATCCAGCTATCTTTTTTTAGAGCACGAGTTCAATAGTTTGCACTTGCTGTATTTGGGTTGATTTATGAGATGTTTTTTCCTCACTGGTCCCAAGGTCCAAATGCTGTCAGTCCGATGTACTCTGGACTTAAGAAGATTTGTTCATTGAAGGCCAAAACTGAAATCACTGTTTAGAAAAAAATAGCTTGTGTTTATTAGCTCACGGTAGCACAGTGGTAATGTTACTGGACTGACTAAGATTCAGGGACATGAGTTTAAATCCCATTGTGGCAATTGGGATATTAAATTAATTTAATAACTAAATCTGGAATGAAAAGCTATCGGATTGTTGTAAAAACCCATCGGGTTCACTAATGTCCTTTAGGGAAGGAAATCTGCCGCCCTTACCCGGTCTGGCCGCTATGTGACTCCAGACCCACAGCGATGTGGTTGACTCTGAAATGGCCCAGCGAGACACTCCATTAAGGGCAACTAGGGAGGGGCAATAAATGCTGGTCTTGCCAGCGACACCCAGATCCTGAATTTAGAAAAAATCCTCAGGATGTTCCCAAATCACTTTATAGCCAATGAAGTACTTTTTGAAGTGTTGGAACATAGTCTGTTATAGGTTGAGGGATAAATATTGGCCAGGACATCAGGGAGAGCTCCCCCTGCTCTTCTTCAAAATAGCACCATGGGTTTTTCATACCCACCCAGACGGGGCCTCGGTTCAACATCTCATCCGAAAGACAGCACCTCCGACAGTGCAGCAACTCCCTCAGTACTGCACTGGGAGTGTCAGCCTAGATTTTGTGCTCCAGTCCCTGGAGTGGGACTTGAACCCACAACCTGCTGAACTTAAAGGTGGGAGTGCTGCCCACTGAGCGATGTTTGATACCTGGGATGTTATAAGGACACCCTCAAAGCCTCCCTGATAAAGTGCAACATCCCCACTGACACCTGGGAGTCCCTGGCCAAAGACCGCCCTAAGTGGAGGAAGTGCATCCGGGAGGGCGCTGAGCACCTCGAGTCTCGTCGCCGAGAGCGTGCAGAAATCAAGTACAGGCAGCGGAAGGAGCGTGCGGCAAACCAGTCCCACCCTCCCCTTCCCTCAACGACTATCTGTCCCACCTGTGACAGAGACTGTGGCTCTCGTATTGGACTGTTCAGTCACCTAAGGACTCACTTTAAGAGTGGAAGCAAGTCTTCCTTGATTCTGATGATGACCTGGGATCAGCACCTGCTGGAGTCAGATCTATATAGTGTCTTTCACACCCTTAGGACGTCCCAACATGCTTTGCAGGCAATGGAGCACTCTCGAGGTGTTCTAACATAGGAAACGCCAATTTTTTGCACAGCAAGCTCCCACAAGCAGCAATGAGATTAATGAGCAGATAATCAGAATGTGTGTGTCACGCTGGGCTGGAAGAGGATTTTTTTTCCCTTCTTTGCTAAGAGCTCAGCAATAAAACCATCTTAAAAAGCAGTCGCTGGAATCGCTGCTAGCTGATACCATCTCAGAATCAATGTTCAAACATTCTTTATGGCACTACGCCTTTTCATGAAACAACGTAACCCATTTATTACCTTAATGTTGACTGTAATAAATCGAACAAACCTAACTGGATCCTATTAAGTATCTACAGATTTCAGCCCGTTTGATCAGGGTAGTGCCTGGTAATGCCATAAAAAAATTCTCAGCCAATGCAAACAATTGTGACACGCCCGGACTTCAGCAGTTTCACATCGAGGCTGCTGTGAAATGTTTGGCTAACCCTTTGTTCTGTTTTAATGTAGGAACAGTCTCTACTGCCTTTCGACCTTTCACACCTGTAGCTTTTGCCTCTTCACTTTCTTACTTAATGCCATTTATTGGTGACCATGTCGACAGGACTGGAGACAATCGAGCTAATTTCGGGGACTCGAGCTTCTAGCTTTGACCAGTGTACCCGCTCACAACTCTTCCTGAGTAATTATCTGGCCCAGTAACCTGATGATCACTGTATGTGAGTGGGTTGTGTAATATCCAGCATGGGCACGATGGGCTGAATGGCCTCCTTCCGTGTGGTATCGTTCTACATGAATAAAAAGCCCCGAACCGACATCTCACTCTTTCCCCGAGTTTTCGAACGTGTTTCAGGGTGCCTGGAGATGGATTGCCCAGTGTAACACCCAATCTATGTTTAGCACTATTAGGGAGGGGGTGGAGAAAGGATCTCACACAGGGTATCAATCTCTGCTCGCTTCCGGGCTCCATTTCCTGTTCCAATTCTGACCTCTTGGTGGCGAACAACCTAGCCCACGGATGATGCAGTCCGATGACGATACGTTGTGCGCAGCAAGGTAGGGATGATAGTAAGAGGGCTTCCACGCTGAGAACATACACACGCTCTCTTCAGCCACAGTGTCCATCCAACACTCATGGTGGGGTGGGGGGGGGGGGGGGAACATTCTTGCAAGTAGGACCTCAAAGGGGGGAACACCAGCTGTCCATTGCACCAATCCCGTTCCTTACTTCATATCAAATGGAAAGAATACACAAACGAGGAAAAATTTGCTCCAGCTAAGAAACCAAAACAGAATTGGGTACCTGCAAATTAAAAGGAAAAAAAAAAGAGTTACAAGGTGAGGGAACCATGGTTTGTTATTCTCCATTTTTTAACGGAGTGACAGCTGCCAACGAACCGGAAGCTGCCGGGAGCCGCGCAGAAGCGTTCTGCACATAAATGTCAGGTCCCGAAGATGCAAATGTGACGTTCACCACAACAGACGGAGGAGCTGATCGCGATAAGCACACTCTGACAGCACAATAAAACTCTCGCAGTCGGACAACACCCCAATATCACCTCAGGACACATTTGCTCGTTAATTTGTACTGGAAGTTTAAGCGCTTCATTCTGATGAATTAATCGCACCCCTGCCACTCACTCTATCGTAGAAATTTACAGCACAGGAGGCCATTTGGCCCATCGTGTCCACGCCGGCCGACAAAGAGCTATCCAGCCTAATCCCACTTTCCAGCTCTCGGTCCGTAGCCCTGTAGGTTATGGCACTTCAGGGGCACATCCAGGTACTTTTTAAATGTGGTGAGGGTTTCTGCCTCTACCACCCTTTCAGGCCGTGAGTTCCAGACCCCCACCACCCTCTGGGTAAAGAAATTTCCCCTCAAATCCCCTCTAAACCTCTCCCCAATTACTTTAAATCTATGCCCCCTGGTTGTTGACTCCTCTGCTAAGGGAAACAGGTCCTTCCTATCCACTCTATCCAGGCCTCTCATAATTTTATACACCTCAATCAGGTCTCCCCTCAGCCTCCTCTACTCCAAAGAAAACAACCCCAGCCTATCCAATCTTTCCTCATAGCTAAAATTCTCCAGTCCTGGCAACATCCTCGTAAATCTCCTCTGCACCCTCTCCAGTGTAATCACATCTTTCCTGTAAAGTGGTGACTAGAACTGCACGCAGTACTCTAGCTGTGGCTTAACTGGTGTTTTATACAGTTCAATACAGTTCTATCTCTCTCTCTGTCTTCCCATGTACCTTCTCCACCCTCCCTCTCGTTTTCCTCCTCTCTCTATCTCTCTCTCTATCTCTCCACACTGGCTCTACTCGCTTTCTCAATCATCCTTTTCCCAGCCGATTAATCCCTAACATTCTGCGCCTGCATTCAGCTCACCCGCTGCGTGTTCAAACCACAACAGACGGAGGACCCGATCGCGATAAACACACTCCGTGAGAATGCAATGATCTCACACGCTGACCACATCTAACATCGCCTCCAGGTCACATCACAGACCTCACCAAACCTGAAATCTCCACCCCCCACCCCCCTCCGCCTTTTTCTCTCACCAATCTGTGGGACGTCCGGCGAGAACAAACAAAAATAACACTGGAACTGTGCGTGCAAGTACTTCATGTCATTGGCAGCAGTCGCGTCCATTTCTAGCTCTGTGCTTTCAGTCTGCGATGTAGGCATCTGTGAGTATGCTCACGGGTTTGTAGAGCTGTTGCCCAATGGAGTGCACTCCGTGCGGGAGTCCTCCCTCTATTTATTGGGGACTTGGCCTGGAGGGTGTTGCACGGAGCAGTCCCGTGCAATCGTTTTTTAAGTTGGTTCACGGACTCCCAGGCCGCCTGCAATTTCTGCGGCCTGGAGGAGTCCGTGTTCCACGTGTATGTTCAATGTGTCAGGTTGCAGCCCCTCTTCCATTATTTGAAGGGGCTGCTCCTCAAATTCTGGCTGCACTTCAGTCCCACACTCCTGACCTTTGGGCACCCTGTGCGGAGGGGAGCGGGTAGGTCCGAAGGCCTCCTTGTAGGACTGCTCCTGGGCACGGCCAAGGGGGCCATCAACCGGTCCAGGCAGCGGGCGGTCGAGGGGGTCGTTCAGCCCGACTGCCTGCCTGTCTTCCGCGGTTACATCCGAGCCAGGGTGTCCCTGGAGATGGAGCACGCGGTGTCCACCGGTACGCTCGCGGCCTTCCGCGAGAGGTGGGCGCCGGAGGGACTGGAGTGCATCATCACCCCCGGCAACCAGTTTTAATTTGATCGTTTAAAGTTTAATTTGCCGGTTTTAGTGCTGAAATTTATAGGTTCACAAAAATAATTGTGGAACTGTTCCAGGCACTTGATTTAAAGTTGCTACTCAACTAGTTGTAATTATGAACCTTACATTTGTCATAAGCCTCTTTTCTGTGTTTCTATTAATAAAGATAAGGATCCAAAATGCTTTTTAACAGCCGCCTCAACTTGTCCTGCTACCTTCAAAGATTTGCATGAATACCCCCTCCTATTTCCCAACTTATCTGTACTCTATTGCTAGTTGTCTCTCCCAGTCCTCTGTGCACTCCTCTCGAATGTTTCATTCTGATGCTCACCCCCTGCCAAATTAATTTAAAATACAGAGCAAGATAAGGTCCACATGCTTTCCAATGGCCAAATGACCTCATCCTGCATTGTATTAACACTCTTGTCAATATCAAGTGGCATATTCTCCAACCATGAGCAGTCGCACGGGAGATCTGTCATTTGCCTATTCAGAAGTTTCCACTTGTACACGGGGCCATACATTTCAGATAGTCACTAATAAATCCAATAATGAATTCAGGGGAACTTCTTTACCCAGAGAGTGGTGAGAATGTGGAACTCATTCCCACAGGGAGTGGTTGAGATGAATAGTATCGATGCATTTAAGGGGAGGCTGGATAAACACAATAGGGAGAAAGGAATAGAGGGATATGTTGATGGGGTGAGATGAAGAGGCTCGTGTGGACTATAAACCCCGGCACAGACCCGCTGGGCTGAATGGCCTGTTTCTGGGCTGCATGTTCCATGTAATTCTATGCAAATTGATACATTTAATAAACAAAATTTACCTACCACATTATCAGCTGGTAACTTTATGTTAAAGAATCTTGATTTTCATGGATGAATTGTCCTTCTTGTTCATTGCCTTCCCTGTGTGTCATCAAACTCAGCATTAATTACTGCAATTAACCCAGATGCTTTTGTAAAATGTATTGTAAATGGCAAATGCTCTTGTGTCTGATATAAGTTTAAAAAAAAAACTGAATTCAGTGACATTTGCACACAGTCTAGTGTTGTGGCGTGTTGCAGGTACACGGGGGGGGGGGGAAATTGGTGCATTAGCGCCTCCCATTAGCGCCCCCGGGGGGCGGTGTCTAATGGGGCACGGCGCTGACCTTGACTCCCGCTATATTGGGCAGGGGTTTAGCGGCGGCACTCCCGCGTTGTGTCCAGATCTGCTGTGCCCGGAGATAGGAACATAGGAAATAGGATCAGGAGTCGGCCAGTCGGCCCCTCGAGCCTGCTCCGCCATTCAAAAAGATCATGGGCTCAGCTCCACTTCCCTGCCCGCTCTCCGTAACCATTCACTCCCTTATCATTCAAAAATCTGTCTAGCTCCACCTTAAATATATTCAGTGACCCAGCCTCCACAGCTCTCTGGGGCAGATCATGACGTCATCGTCTTACGCAGCACCCCAGACCAGAAATTCACTTCCGTCCCCTGCAGCAGTGGTGGACGGAAACAGTGGCAGCTACAGGAGGCGTGAATCGGGTGGCCATTCGGCCCCTCAAGCCTGCTCCGCCATTCCCCACAACCCTTGATTCCCTGAATATCCAAAAATCTATCGATCTCTGTCTTGAATATACTCAAAGACTGAGCCTCCACAGCCCTCTGGGGCAGAGAATTCCAAAGACTCACCACCCTCTGAGTGAAGAAGTTTCTCCTCATCTCAGTCCTAAATGGCCGACCCCTTATCCTGAGACTGTGACCCCTGGTTCTAGACTCCCCAGCCCGGGGGGAAACAACCTCCCTGCATCTACCCTGTCAAGCCCTGTGAGAATTTTGTATGTTTCAATGAGATCACCTCTCATTCTTCTAAACTATAGAAAATATAGGCCTACTCTACTCAATCTCTTCTCATAGGACAATCCCCCCATCCCAGGAATCAGTCTGGTGAACCTTCGTTGCACTCCCTCTATGGCAAGTATATCCTTTCTTAGGTAAGGAGACCAGAACTGTGCACAATACTCCAGGCAGTGTGAGCTGTGCGGAGGATGCTATGAGGCTGCAGAGTGACTTGGATAGGTTAGGTGAGTGGGCAAATGCATGGCAGATGAAGTATAATGTGGATAAATGTGAGGTTATCCACTTTGGTGGTAAAAACAGAGAGACAGACTATTATCTGAATGGTGACAGATTAGGAAAAGGGGAGGTGCAACGAGACCTGGGTGTCATGGTACATCAGTCATTGAAGGTTGGCATACAGGTACAGCAGGCGGTGAAGAAAGCAAATGGCATGTTGGCCTTCATAGCGAGGGGATTTGAGTACAGGGGCAGGGAGGTGTTACTACAGTTGTACAGGGCCTTGGTGAGGACACACCTGGAGTATTGTGTACAGTTTTGGTCTCCTAATTTGAGGAAGGACATTCTTGCTATTGAGGGAATGCAGCGAAGGTTCACCAGACTGATTCCCGGGATGGCTGGACTGACCTATCAAGAAAGACTGGATCAACTGGGCTTGTATTCACTGGAGTTCAGAAGAATGAGAGGGGATCTCATAGAAATGTTTAAAATTCTGGCGGGTTTAGACAGGTTAGATGCAGGAAGAATGTTCCCAATGTTGGGGAAGTCCAGAACCAGGGGTCACAGTCTAAGGATAAGGGTAAGCCATTTAGGACCGAGATGAGGAGGAACTTCTTCACCCAGAGAGTGGTGAACCTGTGGAATTCTCTACCACAGAAAGTTGTTGAGGCCAATTCACTAAATATATTCAAAAAGGAGTTAGATGTAGTCCTTACTACTAGGGGGATCAAGGGGTATGGTGAGAAAGCAGGAATGGGGTACTGAAGTTGCATGTTCAGCCATGAACTCATTGAATGGCGGTGCAGGTTAGAAAGGCCGAATGGCCTACTCCTGCACCTATTTTCTATGTTTCTATGTCTCACCAGTGCCCTATATAATTGCAGTAAGATGTCTTTACTCTTATTTTCAAATCCTCTTGTAATGAAGGCCAACATACCATTTGCTTTCTTAATCACTTGTTGTACCTGCCCGTTAACTTTCAGTGATTGGTGTACAAGGACCCTCAGGTCCCTCTGAACACCAACATTTCCCAATCGCTCACCATTTAAAAAAATACTCAGCTTTTCTATTTTTCCTACCAAAGTGGATAACTTCACATTTCTCCACATTATATCCCATTTGCCATGTTCTTGCAACTGACAGTGACACACCCCAAGATTGTATCAGCTGCTAGGTTACTAATATCACTGACAGTAACGGCAGGGCTAGTAACAACAACAACTTTTATTTATTATAACGCCTTTAATGTAGTAAAACATCCCAAGAAGCTTCACAGCAATGTTATAAGACAAATTTGATGCTAAGCCACATAAGAAGAAATTACAGCAGATGAAAAGCTTGGTCAAAGAGGTAGGTTTTAAGGAGCGTCTTAAAGGAGGAAAGAGGGGTAGAGAGGTAGGGAGTTTTAGGCTGGGAGTTCCAGAGCTTGGGGCCCAGGCAACAGAAGGCACGCCCACCAATGGTGGAGCGATTATAATTAGGGATGCTCAGGAGGGCAGGATTAGAGTTGCCCAGATATCTTGTGGGGTTGTGAGGCTGGAAGAGATTAAAGATAGGGAGGGGTAAGGCCATGGAGGGATTTGAAAACAAGGATGAGAATTTTGAATTCGAGGCGTTGCTTAACTGGGAACCTGTTAAGTCCTGACTCTAATGTACTGACTTACACGAGACACATGCTGAAGTCAGGGTCACTCAGGACCTGCACCTTTAATTCCAGCTCTCCAGTGCCGCACTTGCCTGAGACCCCCCTTTATATACCTCAGTGGGACAGGTATGGAGTGTCTCCTGCAAGTGCACCCCTGGTGGTAAGGTATGCTTATTGTTACAGGTCATATCCAGTTATAGTCATGTATAGCATGGTAAGATAGTTACATACAGTAATGTGAGATACATGATATCACCCTCCCCCAAGGTCTTATTGCCTTTATAGATTCAGTCTCTCAGGTGGTCTGCGCTCTCGCGTGGAGCGTCTTAGTTGTGGTTCAGTTGTTTGTCTTGGTGCCTGTTTTTCGTTCGGTGTGATTGCTGGTATCTCGCCTGGGCTGTCTGTTTCATTCGGTGTGATTGCTGGTATCTCGCCTGGGCTGTCTGTTGAGACTGCCCTTTCCTTAGGTTGTTCCACCTGTCTGTCCACCAGGTGTGTGAGTTCCACATTGTAGTCTGCCTCTGGTTCTTCAGTGTTATCAGTGAATCTACTGTTTACTTGGTCTACATGCCTCCGGCAGGACTGGCCATTGTCCATTTGTACAACCAGTAGCCTGTTTCCTTCCTTACCTGTTACTGTCCCTGCAAGCCATTTGGGACCCCTGCCATAGTTTAGCACAAACACTTTGTCCACTATCTCATTCCATCTCCCCCTTGAATTTTGGTCATAGTACTCAGTTAACTTCCGGCGCTTTGCCTCAACAATTTCATGCATGTCTGGGAGGACTAGCGAGAGCCTAGTCTTTAAGGTCCGTTTCATCAACAGTTGCGCGGGGGGAACCCCAGTCAACGAATGCGGACGAGATCTGTATGCCAGCAGCAGTCGCGACAGGCGGCTCTGCAGCGTGGGACCTTGGATTCTGAGCATGCCTTGTTTAATGATCTGCACTGCTCTCTCCGCCTGGCCATTGGAGGCCGGCTTGAACGGTGCCATCTTAACGTGATTTATATCGTGGTCAACTATAAAATCATGAAATTCTGCACTGGTGAAGCATGGACCATTATCACTGACCAATATGTCAGGAATGCCGTGCGTTGCAAACATGGTTCTAAGGCTCTCCACAGTGGTGGAGGTGGTGCTTGAGTTTAAAATGGTGCATCGATCCATTTTGAAAATGCATCAACGACTACGAGGAACATTTTGCCCATGAATGGGCTCGCATAGTCTACATGCACCCGTGACCACTGAGGGGGGCCTCCCTGGGGATTACTGAGTTGGGCACAAATGGTGCACCGTCGGACGCAGAGCTCCAAGTCCGCGTCAATGCCAGGCCACCAGACATGAGATCTGGCTATGGCCTTCATAAGGACGATCCCCGGGTGCTCGCGATGGAACTCCCGGACAAACGCCTCCCTGTCTCGTAAGGGCATAACTACTCGGCTGCCCCACATCAGGCAGTCTGCCTGTAGTGATAGCTCATGCATGCGCCTATGGAAGGGTTTGACCTGCTCGGGGCAGGCATCGCGAGCCTCTGCCCAGTCACCGGTTAAAATGCATCTTTTAACTAGAGATAACGTGGGGTCGCTGGCCGTCCAGGCTCTGATTTAGCGAGCTGTCATGGACGAACCTGTGGATTCAAAGGCATTGATTGCCATGACTATCTCACAGTCCTGTTCGTCGGACCCTTCTGTGGTCGCCAGGGGTAGCCTGCTAAGCGCGTTGGCACAGTTGTCTGTGCCTGGTCTGTGCCTTATCGTGTAGTCGTAAGCCGCCAGCATGAGTGCCCACCGCTGAATGCGCGCCGAGGCGTTGGCATTGATTGCCTTGCACTCGGATAGGAGGGACGTGAGGGGTTTGTGGTCTGCTCCCATCACAAACTTGGCCCTGAAAAGGTATTGGTGCATCTTTTTGACACCGTACACGCACGCGAACGCCTCCTTCTCAACCACACCGTACCCGCGCTCCGCCCGCGAAAGTGACCTGGAGGCATAAGCAACGGGCTGCAATTTACCCGCATCATTGACGTGCTGTAAAACGCACCGACCCCGTACACTGACGCATCACACTAAGGACTAACTTTTTACCTGGGTCAAAAAAGGCTAAAACATTCTTGGAACACAGAAGATTGCGTGCCTTATTGAAGGCACGTTCTTGGGCATCCCCCCCAAAACCAATCGCACCCCTTTCTGAGTAGCACGTGGAGAGGCTCCAGCAGCGTGCTCAAGTTCTGCATAAAGTTCCCAAAGTAATTGAGTAGCCCGAGAAAGGCGCGCAGTTCCAAGACATTCCGGGGCCTGGGTGCCAGGCAAATCGCTTCGGTTTTGGATTCAGTTGGGCGGATTCCATCAGCGGTAATCCTTCTGCCCAAAAATTCAACCTCAGGCGCGAGAAACAGACACTTGGATTTCTTAACTCTTAGGCCTACCCGATCCAATCGACTTAATACTTCCTCAAGAATGCGGAGATGAGAGTCGGTGTCCCTGCCCGTGATGAGTATGTCATCTTGAAACTCAACCGTCCCCGGGATGGACTTGATCAGACTCTCCATGTTGCGCTGGAATATAGCAGCTGCCGACCTGATGCCGAATGGGCATCGATTGTACATGAAAAGGCCTCGAAGTGTGTTGATGGTGGTGAGTAGCTTAGACTCTTCGGTCAGTTCTTGCATCATATACGCAGATGTGAGGTCAAGTTTCGAGAAAAGTTTTCCTCCAGCCAACGTGGCAAATAGGTCCTCCGCTCTGGGCAGCGGGTATTGGTCCTGTAGGGAGACTCTGTTTATGGTAGACTTGTAATCCCCATAGATTTGTACGGATCCATCAGGCTTCATGACTGGGACGATGGGGCTTGCCCAGTCGCTGAATTCCACGGGAGAAATTATGCCTTCCCGCAGAAGCCGGTCCAGTTCATTTTCAATCTTTTCCCTCATCACATAAGGCACAGCTCTAGCCTTGTGATGGACCGGTCTGGCTTCCTGTGTGATGTAAATTCTTACTTTAGCCCCTTTGAAGGTGCCCACACCTGGCTGAAAGAGATGTTCAAAACGACTTAGAACTGGTGAGCAGAAGGTCCGTTCCTCTGTCGACATGGCGTGATCATCATCCCATTTCCAATTAAGTTCTGCTAGCCAGCTTCTCCCCAACAGGGCTGGGAGATCTCCGGGGACAATCCACAGGGAAAGTCGGTTCACCATCCCTTTGTGTGTGACTGAGAGCATGGCGCTGCCAAGGACTGGGATGATTTCTTTAGTATAGGTCCTTAGTTTGGTGTCGATCTTTGTGAGTTTTGGTCTGTTGCTTTTGTGTGGCCACAGCTGTTCAAATTGCTGAACGCTCATGAGGGATTGACTGGCCCCCCATGTCCAGTTCCATGTTGACGGGTATCCCGTTGAGTAGAACCCTCATCATAATTGGAGGCGTCTTGGTGTAAGAACAGTGGACATTGACCGTGTTAACCCGCTGTACCCCGGCGTCCCGTGCACTGTTCCAACCGTCTACTGGTCCGCTTTCTGACCCTTCCGATTCGTATACCATCCGAGCTGCTCTTTTTCTGCACATGCAAGCCAGATGCCTTGTGTAGTTGCAGTTTCTGCAAACGGCACGCTGAAATCGACACACCCTGGTTGAGTGCCTTCCCCCACATCTCCAACACAGATCATTTCCATTGTTTCCGAAGGATGAGCTGTGTCTGGCTGATCTCCCTTGAGCTTCTCTCAATCTGTTGCTGATTGTTCGCATTGTGGGTTGATGAGTTGTGATTGGCTGTTCATGTGGCCCTTGATTTTGATGGCTTCTGGCGCCACTGTCTGCTGTTGAAGGCCTGCTCTCCTGCCTTTGTCTGTGTGTGGGGATAGCGGTTTGTTTCACAATGTGAACCCCTTGTTCCGATGCCTCGTTGGTTGTCGTACCCAAAGTATAGATCAGCCTCGTTTCTTCTTCGCCTGCCAAGAACGTCTGTGTGACCAGTGCTGCTGCCTCTAGAGTCAGGTTCTTAGTCTCTATAAGCTTTCGGAATATGCCTGCGTGCGCCTATTCCTTCAATAAAAAAGTCTCTCAGTACTTCTCTCCTTAGTTCATCGGGGAACTCACATGAACTAGCCAGCCTCCGAAGTTCTGCCACGAAGTCGGGTATGCTCTGGCCCACACAGCGTCTGTAGTTGTAGAACCTGTGTCTGGCCATGTGTAGGCTGCTCGCTGGCTTCAGGTGGTCTCTCACCAGTATGCTCAACTCCTCAAACGATTTGCTTGCTGGTTTCTCGGGTGCCAGCAGGTCTTTCATTAAAGCGTTTGTTTTCGAGCCACAGCTGGTCAAGAGATGGGCTCTTCTCTTGTCTGCCTTATCGTCGCCCAGCCAGTCTTTGGTCACAAAGCTTTGCTGGAGCCTTTCTATAAAGTCATCCCAATTGTCTCCAGCATTTCTCATCTGAGCCGTTGGTAGCCATTCTGTGGATTCTGTGATCCCGTAACTCGTCGCCACTGTTAAGTCCTGACTCTAATGTACTGACTTACATGAGACACATGCTGAAGTAAAGGTCACTCAGGACCTGCACCTTTAATTCCAGCTCTCCAGTGCTGCACTTGCCTGAGACCTCTCTTTATATACCACAGTGGGACAGGTATGGAGTGTCTCCTGCAAGTGCACCCCTGGTGGTAAGGTATGCTTATTGTTACAGGTCATATCCAGTTACAGTCATGTATAGCATGGTAAGATATAGTTATATACAGTAATGTGAGATACATGACAGAACCAATGTAGGTCCGCGAGAACAGGGATGATGGGTGAACGGGACGGTGCGAATTAGGACACAGGCAGCTGAGTTTTGGATCACCTTAAGTTTATGTCAGGTAGAATGTGGGAGGCCAGCCAGGACTGTTTTGGAATAATCAAGTCTGGAGGTAACAAAGGCATGAATGAGGGTTTCAGCAGCAGGTGAGCTGAGGTCGGGATGGATGCGGCGATGTCACGGCAGTGGAAATAGGCGGTTTAGTTATCCCGTGGATGTGTGGCCGGAAGCTCATTTCAGGGTCAAATATGACGCCTAGGTTGCAAACAGTCTGGTTCAGCCAAAATTGATGTCAAACCTTCTCAGTTCCTGCTCTACATCTGTCTGGTAACTTGTATTCCTTCTGTTTCTTCGCCAGATCTGTGGAGACAGGTGTCTATGGTTTAATAGACTGCAGGCAAATTGAATTTTCAACAATGAACAATTATACATCGCTTTCATAAGAACATAAGAAATAGGAGCAGGAGTAGGCCATTTGGCCCCTTGGGCCTGCTCCACCATTCAATACGATCATGGCTGATCTGATCATGGACTCAGCTCCACTTCCCCGCCACTCCCCATAACCCTTTACTCCCTTATCGCTCAAAAATCTGTCTATCTCGCCTTAAATATATTCAATGACCCAGCCTCCACAGCTCTCTGGGGCAGAGAATTCCACAGATTCAGGACCCTCTGAGAGAAAAAATTCCTCCTCATCTCCGTTTTAAATGGGCGGCCCCTTATTCTGAGACTATGTCCCCTAGTTTTAGTTTCCCCTATGAGTGGAAATATCCTCACTGCATCCACCTTGTCGAGCCCCCTCATTATCTTATGTTTCAATAAGATCACCTCTCATTCTTCTGAACTCCAATGTGTATAGGCCCAACCTGCTCAACCTATCTTCATAAGTCAACCCCCTCATCTCCGGAATCAACCTAGTGAACCTTCTCTGAACAACCTCCAATGCAAGTATATCCTTCCTTAAATACGTAGACCAAAACTGTACGCAATACTCCAGATGTGGCCTCACCAATACCCTGTACAGTTGTAGCAGGATTTCCCTGCTTTTATACTCTATCCCCCTTGCAATAAAGGCCAACATTCCATTTGCCTTCCTGATTACTTGATGAACCTGCATATTCACTTTTTGTGTTCCATGCACAAGATCCCTCTGTACTGCAGCACTTTGCAATTTTTCTCCATTTAAATTATAATTTGCTTTTCTATTATTTCTGCCAAAGTGGATAACCTCACACTTCCCCACATTATACTCCATCTGCCAAAATTTTACCCACTCACTTAGCCTGTCTATATCCTTTTGCAGATTGTTTGTGTCCTCCTCACAATTTGTTTTCCCACCCAGTTTTGTTTCATCAGCAAACTTGGCTACATTACACTCGGTCCCTTGATCCAAGTCATTAATACAGATTGTAAATAGTTGAGGCCCCAGCACTGATCCCTGCGGCACCCCGCAAACATACCTTTTGTACCAGGCATGTGAGAATCACAGTGATAGTCAGAGTGCAAACGATGGTGATTCCAATCGCAGGTAAATACTCCACCGATGTGACACACTCAGCACAATGTCCTGTCACACTATTGGGTTCATTTGTTTCCGGACTTGGCTGTTCTGCTGAGAGAAACAATTTTTCTTTGTTAATCTGCCATGAAAGTTCTGAATAAAACACTTCCGCGCGACATTGACTGAGAAGTGGAACGTCTAAGGCCGTGTTAAACGCAGCAATATCGGAGAGGTTAAATCTATCAGGACGGATTGAACAGGCTGGGTTTGATTCTCTAGAAAAGGGAGGACTAAGGGGTGAGCTGGTCAAAGTATTTAAGATTAGGAAAGGGTTTTGATTGGGTAGATATAGAAAAGGTGTTTCCACTTGTGAGGCAAGACCGGAACTTGCGGCTATCAATACAAGATAGTCACTAATAAACCCAACCGGGAATTCAGGAGAAAACTCTTTACCCAGAGAGCGGTGAGAATGTGGAACTCGCTGCCACAGGGAGCGGGGTGTTGAGGCGAATAGCATCGATGCATTTAAGGGGAGGCTAGAAGCTAAAAGTAAGCGCACTTACCGATCTTGGAGCTGTTTCTGTGCCCCAACCGTGGGGCGGATCTTAGAAACATAGAAACATAGAAAATAGGTGCAGGAGCAGGCCATTCAGCCCTTCTAGCCTGCACCGCCATTCAATGAGTTCATGGCTGAACATGAAATTTCAGTACCCCCTTCCTGCTTTCTCGCCATAACCCTTGATCCCCCGAGTAGTAAGGACTTCATCTAACTCCCTTTTGAATATATTTAGTGAATTGGCCTCAACTACTTTCTGTGGTAGAGAATTCCACAGGTTCACCACTCTCTGGGTGAAGAAGTTTCTCCTCATCTCGGTCCTAAATGGCTTACCCCTTATCCTCAGACTGTGACCCCTGGTTCTGGACTTCCCCAACATTGGGAACATTCTTTCTGCATCTAACCTGTCTAAACCCGTCAGAATTTTAAACGTTTCTATGAGGTCCCCTCTCATTCTTCTGAACTCCAGTGAATATAAGCCCAATTGATCCAATCTTTCTTGATAGGTCAGTCCCGCCATCCCGGGAATCAGTCTGGTGAACCTTCGCTGCACTCCCTCAATAGCAAGAATGTCCTTCCTCAAGTTAGGAGACCAAAACTGTACACAATACTCCAGGTGTGGCCTCACCAAGGCCCTGTACAACTGTAGCAACACCTCCCTGCCCCTGTATTCAAATCCCCTCGCTATGAAGGCCAACATGCCATTTGCTTTCTTTACCGCCTGCTGTACCTGCATGCCAACCTTCAATGACTGATGTACCATGACACCCAGGTCTCGTTGCACCTTCCCTTTTCCTAATCTGTCACCATTCAGATAATAGTGATATTCAGCTCTTTGTTCTGCATTTCTGGTCGGGGCGATGTTGAGGGCGGAAGTGCCCTTGAAGCGGGTCATCGGCGCTGCGCTGACGTGTCACCACGCCCCTCCCCTTCAGTTAAAGGGGAGGGCCGCTGCTAACTCTGTATGGGGTTTAGTTAGACCCACTGGGCCAGCAGGGAGGGTTTCGGCCGGGCCAGCGGCCTGGCCCCCAAGAGGGGGGTGACGGGGCTGGCAGCTGTAGCCTGGCCGAACCCATGGCCGCCATTGTCGGCTCGACAATTAAAATAAAATGGAGGCGCCCTCCCCTTTAAGGGCGGATTCGCTGCCCGGCCACACAAAGCTTCCCGCCGGGAGAAGCTGTCGGGGACTGTGAGCGGCGATGGATCAGCTCCCGTGGGACAATTTCCTGTGGGGATCGGCGCGTGCCCGGGGGCAATCCGTCTGCCCCCAGTCGGTGAGGCCGATCCACTCCATTACCGCCTGCCTAAAGGAAATCCTTATTCGGCGGGAAATTGATGGGATTGAAGTCCGATAAATCCCCGGGGCCTGATAGTCTGCATCCCAGACTACTTAAGGAAGTGGCCCTGGAAATAGTGGATGCATTGGTGATCATTTTCCAACAGTCTATCGACTCTGGATCAGTTCCTATGGACTGGAGGGTAACTAATGTAACACCACTTTTTAAAAAAGGAGGGAGAGAGAAAACAGGTAATTATAGACCGGTTAGCCTGACATCGGTGGTGGGAAAATGTTGGAATCAATTATTAAAGATGAAATAGCAGTGCATTTGAAAAGCAGTGACAGGATCGGTCCAAGTCAGCATGGATTTATGAAAGCGAAATCATGCTTGACAAATCTTCTAGAATTTTTTGAGGATGTAACTAATAGAGTAGACAAGGGAGAACCAGTGGATGTGGTGTATTTGGACTTTCAAAAGGTCCCACACAAGAGATTGGTGCGCAAAATTAAAGCACATAGTATTGGGGGTAATGTATTGACGTGGATAGAGAACTGGTTGGCAGACAGGAAGCAGAGAGTCGGAATAAACGGGTCCTTTTCAGAATGGCAGGCAGTGACCAGTGGGGTGCCGCAGGGCTCAGTGCTGGGACCCCAGCTATTTACAATATACATCAATGATTTAGATTAAGGAATTGAATGTAATATCTCCAAGTTTGCAGATGACACTAAGCTGGGTGGTGGTGTGAGCTGTGAGGAGGATGCTAGGAGGCTGCAGGGTGACTTGGACAAGTTAGGTGAGTAGGAAAATGCATGGCAGATGCAGTATAATGTGGATAAATGTGAGGTTATCAACTTTGATGGCAAAAACAGGAAGACAGAATATTATCTGAATGGTGACAGATTAGGAAAAGAGGAAATGCAATGAGACCTGGGTGTCGTGGTACATCAGTCATTAAAGTTTGGCATGCAGGTATTGCAGGCGGTGAAGAAAGCAAATGGTATGTTGGCCTTCATAGCTAGGGGATTTGAGTATAGGAGCAGGAAGGTCTTACTGCAGTTGTACAGAGCCTTGGTGAGCCTCACCTGGAATATTGTGTTCAGTTTTGGTCTCCTAATCTGAGGAAGGACGTTCTTGCTATTGAGGGAGTACAGCGAAGGTTCATCAGACTGATTCCTGGGATGGCAGGACTGACATATGAGGAGAGACTGGATCAACTGGGCTTGTATCCACTGGAGTTTAGAAGAATGAGAGGGGATCTCATAGAAACATATAAAATTCTGACGGGATTGGACAGGTTAGAGGCAGGAAGAATGTTCCCTTTGCTGGGGAAGTCCAGAACCAAGGGTCACAGTGCAAGAATAAGGGGTAAGCCATTTAGGACTGAGATGAGGAGAAACTTCTTCACTCAGAGAGTGGTTAATCTGTGGAATTCCCTACCACAGAAAGTTATTGATGCCAGTTCGTTAGATATATTCAAAAGGCAGTTAGATATGGCCCTTACGGCCAAAGGGATCAAGGGGTAGGGAGAGAAAGCAGGAAAGGGGTACTGAGGTGAATGATCAGCCATGATCTTATTGAATGGTGGTGCAGGCTCGAAGGGCCGAATGGCCTACTCCTGCACCTATTTTCTATGTTTCTATGTTTCTATGCCTGATGAGTGAAAACTTTATTACGCAGCGAGTGGTTAGGATCTGGAATGCACTGCCTGATAGGGCGGTGGATACAGATTCATAGGAGCTTTCAAACGGGAATTGCATAAATACTTGAAGGAGAAAATATTACCGGGATTTGAGGAAAGAGCGGGGGAGTGGGACTGACTGGATCGCTCTTCGAGAGAGCCGGCACAGACTCGATGGGCCCAATGGCCTCCTCCTGTGCCGTACTGTTCTGGTACCGATCCACATCACTGACCCCATTGAGCATTATAAAACCTGGATCTGATCCCAACCCTTCTGTTTGTGCACCAGTGAGAATGGAATGGAAACTTTCTATCTCAAATTGTATGAAGCTGTCCTTCAGGCAAGACAAGATTTCGAGAATCGCATCACTGGTTCACCAGAAGATTAGAACATGTCATTTGCGTGCACGAACCCCTACAATCCAATCTTCACTCTGCACTCCCCTTCACAAAGACTCCACACTTTGAGCAGAATTTTAGCAAAAGTTACAGTCAGTGACCTGAATAATAATTGTTATTTATATAGCGCCTTTAACGTAGTGAAACATCCCAAGACGCTTCATTCACAACAGTGTTACAGACAAACAGACAAATTTCACACCGAGCCACAGAAGAAGAAATTAAATCGGATGATCAAAAGCTTGTTTAAAGAGATATGTTTTAAGGAATGTCTTAAAGGAGGAAAGAGAGGTAGAGAGGCGGAGAGGTTTAAGGAGGGAGTTCCAGAGCTTGGGGCCCAGGCAACAGAAGGCACGGCCACCGATGGTTGAGCGATTATAATCAGGGATGCTCAGGAGGGCAGAATTAGAGGAGCGCAGACATCTCGGGGGGGGGGGGGGGCGGTTTTGGGGCTGGAGGTGATTACAGAGATAGGGAGGGGCGAGGGCCATGGAAGGATTTGTAAGCAAGGATGAGAATTTTGAAATCGAGGCGTTGTTTAACTTGGAGCCAACATAGGTCAGAAAGCACAGGGGGTGATGGGTGATCTTGACTTGGTGCGGGTTAGTAGCTGCTGAGTTTTCGATGACTTCAAGTTTACGTAGTGTGGAATGAGAGAAGCCAGCCAGGAGTGAGTTGGAATAGTCAACTCTGAAGGTAACAAAGGCATGGATGAGGGTTTCAGCAGCAGAAGAGCTGAGGAAGGGGCTGAGGCGGGCGATGTTACGGAGGTGGAAAAAGGCGGTTTTAGTTATGCTGCAGATATGTGGCTGGAAACTCATTCAGCGTCAAATATGACACCTGGTTTGCGAACAGTCTTGTTCACCCTCATATTGAGGCTAGGGATGGGGATGGAGTCAGTGGTTAGGGAATGCAGTTTGTGGTGGGGACCAAAGATAGTGGCTTCTGTCTTCCCAATATTTAATTGGAGAAAATTTCCGCTCATCCAGCACTGGATGTCGGACAAGCAACCTGACAATTAAGAGACCGTGGAGGGGTCGAGAGAAGTGGTGGCGAGGTAGAGCTGGATGTCATCAGCGTCCATGTGGAAAGCAACTCCGTGTTTTCGGATGATATCGCCAAGGGGCAACGTGTAGATGTGAAATAGGAGGGGGCCAAGGATAGATCCTGGGGGGACACCAGAGGTAACGATGTGGGAACGGGAAGAGAAGCCGTTGCAGGAGATTCTCTGACTACGATTACAGATAAGAATGGAACCAGGCGAGTGCAGCCCCACCCAGCTGGACGTTGGTGGAGAGGCGTTGGAGGAGGAGGGAGTGGTCAACAGTGTCAAAGGCTACGGACAGGTCGAGAAAGGACGAGGAGGGATAGTTTACATTTGTCACAGTCACAAAGGATGTCATTTGTGACTTTGATGAGAGCTGTTTCGGTGCTGTGGCAGGGGCAGGAACCGGATTGAAGGGATTCAAAAATGGCGTTCCGTGAAAGATGGGCAACAACACCTCCAAGGACTTTGGAGAGGAAAGGGAGGTTGGAGATGGCTAGCTAGCAAGCAAAGTGGGGTCACGGGGTGTTTTTTTGAGGAGAGGGGTGATGACGGCAGATTTGAAGGAGAGGGGAACAGTACCCGAGGACAGAGAACCGTTAACAATGTGGGCTAACAAGGGAGTTGGGTGCTCAGCAGTTTAGTGGGAATAGGGTCAAGGGAGCAGGAAGTGGGTCTCGTGGACAGGATGAGTTTGGAGCGATTAAGAGAGGAGATCAAAGAGAAATTAGAGAACGATATGAGTTTAGGGCTAGGGCAGGTGGGAGCCTCAGATGAAGTTTGGCTCTGTGGGCTAGGGGAAGGAAGGGAACACTCAGAGGCGACCGAACGAATGGTCTCAATCTTTGATATAAAGAAGTCCATGAGCTCCTCACACTTGTTGTTGGAGGTGAGTGTGGTGGAGAAAGGGGAGAGGGGTTTAAGAAATAGAGAACAGCAGCCTGGGGTTAATTTTGCAATCCAGAATGATCCTGGAATAGTGAGCAGTTTGTGTAGACAAGATTAGGAACCGATAATGTTTTATGTGTTCGAGCCAGATCTGACAGCGAATGGCTAAACCAGTTGTCCGCCACATCCGTTCAACTCTGTGCTCTTTTGACTTGTGGGAGTAAAGTTGAGGGCTGTACAAGGGGGAATGGCCAGCGTGGGAGACAGTAATCATTTTAATAGGGACTAGGGCATCAAAGATGGTGGTGAGGGTGTGATTCAGCAGATCGGTGGCTGCAGAAATGTCATTGTTAAAAGAGGGCTATAGGTTGGACAGTTTCGAGTTGATAAGTGCAGTGGTAATAGAATTTGGAGCATGCTATCATCGTATTTTCCCTTCTGTGGTTCCTTGGTGCCAGCCGTGACTCAGTGGGCAGCACTCTCGCCTCTCAGTCAGAAGGTTGTGGGTTCAAGTCCCACTCCAGGAGAAACGCTGCACTCCCTCAGCACTGCACTGGAGTGCCAGCCTAGATTATGTGCTCAAGTCTCTGGAATGGGCATTGGACCCACGACCTCCTGACTCCGAGGCCAGAGTGCGACCCACTGAGCCACAGCTGACACCTGGTCGGGGAGATTATGACAGACCTGGTGGCCACAGCACTAGGACTGCGAAGGAATCATTGTGTGCAAGTTCTGGGTACGCCTGCCGCCTGTCCGCCTAGTGCAGGAGTGTCCAAGGTTTTTTGTCTGGCTGGCCTCCCACGTTCTACCCACCGTAAACTTGAGGTCATCCAAAACAAGGCAGCCCGTGTCCTAACTTGCACCAAGTCCCATCACCCCTGTGCTCGCCGACCTACATTGGCTCCCGGTTAAGCGACACCTTGATTTCAAAATTCTCATCCTTGTTTTCAAATCGCTCCCTTTCTCTGTAATCTCCTTCAGCCTCACAACGCTTCGAGATGTCTGCTCTCCTCTAATCCTGGACTGTTGAGCATGTCCAATTTTAATCACTCAACCATTGGTGGCCGTGCCTTCAGCTGCCTGGGCCCCAAGCTCTGAACTCCCTGCCTAAGTCTCTCCGCCTCTCTACCTCTCTTTCCTCCTTTAAGAGGCTCCATAAAACCTACCTCTTTGACCAAACTTCTGCCCTAATATATCCTTATGTATATCCTCAATATATCCTGAGGGAGTGCTGCATTGTCGGAGGTGCCGCCTTTTGGATGAGATGTTAAACCGAGGCCCCGTCTGCTCTCTCAGGTGGATGTAAAAGATCCCAGGGCACTATATCGAAGAAGAGCAGGGGAGTTATCCCCAGTATCCTAGGGACAATATTTATCCCTCAATCAACATAACAAAAAAATAGATTATCTGGTCATTATCACATTGCTGTTTGTGGGAGCTTGCTGTGCACAGTATGGCTGCCGTGTTTCCCTCAGTGACTACTCTCCAAACGTACTCCATTGGTCGTAAAAGATGCTATATAAATGCAAGTCTTTTCTTTCTTTGTGTGGCTCGGTGTTAAATTTTGTCTGATAATCGCTCCTGTGAAGCGCCTTGGGACGTTTTACTGCGTTAAAGGCACTATATAAATGCAGGTAGTTGTTGTCTTTGTAGGTTGCCGAGTTGCCCTATGCGGAAGTCTCAGAACTCCGGAGCCCTATAACTGCGCAGGTATCTCAAGTTGTTGATACAGTCCCCATTGCTTTCACCGCCCATGCTCATCACAGGCAACCGTCTATATGGAACACGTGACTCTAACCATGTCGCACTTTCACTGAAGCCCATTGCAAAGGTGTCGCTTGTAACACATTAACCGCCCGGGCTATTCCACACGCGCGCCTGGGTTTGAGCGGGATATTACTAAGTTAGGTTTGGTAGTCGGTCGCGGATGTGGAGTTTATTCGTCGGACGGTAGATGTCAGAGGGGGGGGGGCTGATTTCCACCCCCCCCCCCCCCCCAGCACCACGCTCCGATGTTGGAGACCATCAGTTCCCGGAAGGATGTCATCAAACACGGCGGGGCAGTGGGGGTACATTCGGGAGAGAATATCACCCTCCGCAAAAGCCAAGCTGTTCCCTGTGGCCAAACAAACTCGCGAGGCGCCTTCCCCTTGTTGGGGGAAAGCGCGGGCATGGCTGAGATATGGCGGCACAGCCTATAGCAGGCGAGGGGTGGGGTCTGGCTGTTCTCAGTCCTCCGTTACCCAGGACGTTGGGACACAACCGTCCAATCTCGTTGACCACCAACAGTAAGCCGCGGGGTCTGTACCAATAGATCTGGCCGTCAGTGAGGCAACATTCATTCAATTCCCCGCTCCACTCCCACTCTGACCTCTCCATCCTCGGCCTCTTACACTGTTCCAATGAAGCCCAACGCAAGCTCGAGGAACAGCACCTCATCTTTCGTTTAGGCACTTTACAGCCTTCGGGACCCAACATCACGTTCAACAATTTCAGACCAGAACCTCGGCCCTTGTTCCCTTTCCTTGCTTTTTTTTTTAAACAAAAACTCACCCCCTCCCCCATCTTTTTTTATTTTGTTTCTCTCCGTTTCCCGCGGCAGCTGGTAATCATTCTGCCATTCACACCCTCTCTAGACTCATCTTTTGTTTCCTAACTTGTCCCAGTACCATCTCCTTTTGCCCATCATCCCTGATGTCTCTCTGATCTCTCCTGCCTTCCACCCTAGCACCGACCTTCCCTTTTGTTCTTTCCTCCCTGCCCCCTCTCAGTGGCCACTTCCTTAAGAATCTGTTACATTTTAAACTATTGCCAGTTCTGACGAAGGGTCTGGACTCAACATCGAGTTCAACAATTTCAGAACATAACCCCTGCCCATTTTTGGCTCCTTTCCCCCTGCCCCCCACCCCCCCGATCTTATGTTTTTTTTCTCTTTGTCTCCAATGGCAGCTTGTCATTATCCCACCATTCACACCCGATCTCGACTAATCTTTTTCTAACTCCTGCTATTACCATCTCAATGTGGCCCATCATCCCTCTCGTCTCTCTAATCTCTCCTGTCCTCCACCCTATCACCGACCTTCCCTTTTGTTCTTTCCTCTCCTCCCCTCCCCTTTTCAGTGCTGGTTAAGAATCTGTTCTTTCTGAACACTCTCCAGTTCTGACGAAGGGTCATCGACCTGAAACGTTAACTCTGTTTCTCCCTCCACAGACGCTGCCTGACCCGCTGAGATTTCCAGCATGTTCTGTTTTTATTCCAGATTCCAGCATCTGCGGTATTTTGCTTTTGTAGGCAACATTTGTTGGTGGTCCACAGGGCAGATCAGCAACTAGGAACGACAAGGACTGAGTTGCCACGACATGGCGGACCAGACTGGGAAGGCTCAAGGACTGCATGTTGCTCACTCGCCATGATTCCAACGCACGGGAGCAGGGCGCACTACATCTGCACCTGGGGCAGTCTCTCTCTCTCTCTCTGAGAGTGTGGCAACTTGCACAGCAGTGAGGCAGCAGCGCCATCTTGGAAACGTACCCTATATCGCTTCAACTTTACAGATTCTTTTCTCCTCCACAAAGAATCATACAGTCCCTATCTCTGTAATCTCCTCCAGCTCCACAGCCCCACAAATCCCTCCATGGCCCTCGCCCCTCCCTATCTCTGTAATCTCCTCCAGCCCCACAACCCCCGAGATCTCTGCACTCCTCTAATTCTGCCCTCCTGAGCATCCCTGATTATAATCGCTCCACCATCGGTGGCCGTGCCTTCTGTTGCCTGGGCCCCAAGCTCTGGAACTCCCTCCCTAAACCTCTCCGCCTCTCCGCCTCTCTACCTCTCTCTCCTCCTTTAAGACATTCCTTAAAACTTACCTTTTTTATCAACAGCCATGACAAAAAGCAGGAAACTATAGACCAGTTAGCCTAACATCTGTGGTTGGGAAAATGTTGGAGTCCATTATTAAAGAAGCAGTAGCGGAACATTTGGATAAGCAATTTGGTCACCTGCCGTAATTTCTTCTTATGTGGTTCGGTGTCAAAATTATTTGTTTTGTCTTATAACACTGCATTAAAGGCACTATATAAATACAAGTTGTTGTTGTTGTACAGCACAGAAGGAGGCCATTCAACCCATCGGCCTGTGCCAGCTCTTTGGCAGAGCAATTCAATTAGTCCCACTCCCCCTGCTCTTTCCCTGTTGCCTTACAATTCTTTTCCCCTTCGAGTATTTATCCAATTACCCATTTATAAATTATTATTGAATCTGCTTCCATTGCCCTTTCAGGCAGCGTGTTCCAAATCACAACAAGTGTAAAAAAATGTCTCCTCGTCTTCCCCTCTGGTTCTTTTGCCAATTAACTTAAATCTATGTCCTCTGGTTACCGACCCTCCTGTCAGTGGAAATAGTTACACTATCAAAACTCTTCATGGTTTTCAACACCTCTATTAAATGGACAGGGAAGTGGAGCTGAGGCCAAGATCAGATCAGCCATGAAACTTAACCATGACAAACAGCCATGACAAAAAGCAGGAAACTATAGACCAGTTAGCCTAACACCTGTGGTTGGGAAAATGTTGGAGTCCATTATTAAAGAAGCAGGATATTTGGAAAAGCAACATTTGGTCAGGCAGAGTCAGCATGGATTTATGAAAGGGAAATCATGTTTGACAAATTTGCTGGAGTTCTTTGATGATGTAACGAACAGGATGGATAAGGGGGAACCAGTGGATGTGGTGTATTTGGACTTCCAGAAGGCATTTGACAAGGAGCCACACAAAAGGTTACTGCACAAGATAAAAGTTCCCGGGGGTGGGATTAATATATTAGCATGGATAGAGGATTGGCTAACTAACAGAGAACAGAGAGTCGGGATAAATGGTTCATTCTCGGGTTGGCAATCAGTAACTAGTGGGGTGCCGCAGGGATCAGTGCTGGGACCCCAACTATTTACAATCTATATTAACGACTTGGAAGAAGGGACTGAGTGTAATGTAGTTTGCTGACGATACAAAGATGGGAGGAAAAGCAATGTGTGAGGAGGACACAAAAAATCTGCAAAAGGATATAGACAGGCTAAGTGAGTGGGCAAAAATTTGGCAGATGGAGTATAATGTTGGAAAGTGTGAGGTCATGCACTTTGGCAGAAAAAATCAAAGAGCAAATTATTATTTAAATGGAGAAAGATTGCAAAGTGTTGCAGTACAGCGGGACCTGGGGGTACTTGTGCATGAAACACAAAAGGATAGTATGCAGGTACAGCAAGTGATCAGGAAGGCCAATAGAGTATAAAAGCAGGGATGGAGTATAAAAGCAGGGAAGTCTTGCTACAGCTATATAAGGTATTGGTGAGGCCACACCTGGAATACTGTGTGCAGTTTTGGTTTCCATATTTATGAAAGGATATACTTGCTTTGGAGGCAGTTCAGAGAAGGTTCACTGGGCTTGTTCCGGGGATGAGGGGGTTGACTTATGAGGAAAGGTTGAGCAGGTTGGGTCTCTACTCATTGGAATTCAGCAGAATGAGAGGTGATCTTATCGAAACGTATAAGATTATGAGCGGGCTTGACAAGGTGGATGCAGAGAGGATGTTTCCACTGATGGGGGAGACTAGAACTAGAGGGCATGATCTTAGAATAAGGGCCCGCCCATTTAAAACTGAGATGAGGAGAAATTTCTTCTCTCAGAGGGTTGTAAATCTGTGGAATTCGCTGCCTCAGAGAGCTGTGGAAGCTGGGACATTGAGTAAATTTCAGACAGACATAAACAGTTTCTTGAATGATAAGGGGATAAGGGGATAAGGGGTTATGGGGAGCGGGTGGGGAAGTGGAGCTGAGTCCATGATCGGATCAGCCATGATCTTATTGAATGGCGGAGCAGACTCGAGGGGCCGTATGGCCTACTCCTGCTCCTATTTCTTATGTTCTTATGTTGTAAATCGCCCCTTAACGATCTCTGCTCCAAGGAGAACAATCCCAGCTTTTCTAGTCTCTCTACAGGAAACAATTGAAAATTAAGTGGAAGATAAGTCAGTGTAATTAGGGCAGAGTCTCGGTAAGAGCCTAAAGTTCCATTTACTGTAGGAGCCATATTCTAAGAAACAATTAGCAATGCAAGCTCCTTTGTAAGATGTCTAAATGGGTTTTCTTTTGAAACTATAATTACCGCAACCATCAGCTCCTAATAGCTAAGCAAGCCCAATCTTGTAAACCTGCATGGTAGCTTTACACACATTCACCAAGAATCTTCAAGAGTCTCGATTCAAAGGCCTTTCTGATCTGGACATTGTACCTCCCACTCTGACCTCTCCGTCCTCGGTCTCCTGCACTGTTCCAATAAAGCCCAATGCGAGCTCGAGGAACAGCACCTCATCTTTCATCGAGGCACTTTACAGCCTCTGGACTCGATATCGAGTTCAACAATTTCTGACCAGAACCTCGGCCCAGATTTTGCTCTGATGTATTTTCTCTCTGTGTTTCCCATGGCAGCTGGTAATTATCCCACCATTCACACCATACCTAAACTAATCTTTTTTTAACGCCGGCCATTACCCTTCTAAAGTCGGCCCATCATCCCCTTTGTCTCTCTAATCTCTCCTGTCCTCCACCCTATCACAGACCTTCCCTTTTGTTCTTTCCTCCTCTCCCCCTTTCAGTGCTCCTGAAGAATCTGTTCTTTTTGAACATTCGCCAGTTCTGGTGAAGGGTCATCGACCCGAAACATTAACTCTGTTTCTCTCCACAGATGCTGCCTTGACCCGCTGAGATTTCCAGCATGTTCTGTTTTTATTAAGGATAAAAGGGAGGGGGGGGGGGGGGAGTACAAATTCACCAGAATGATACCGGGGCTAAATGGGTTCAATTATGAGGACAGGTTGCATAGACTCGGCTTGCTTTCCCAGGTGTAGAGAAGGTTAAGGGGTGATCTAATTGAGGTGTTTAAGATGATTAAACGATTCAATAGGGGTCGATAGAGGGAAACTATTTCCTCAGAACAAGTGGGCATAACCTTAAAATTAGAGCCTGGCCGTTGAGGGGTGATATCAGGAAACACTTCACACACAGGGCAGTGGGAGTCTGGAACTCTCTCCCCCAAAAAGCTGTTGAGGTTGAAAGAAAGACAGACTTGCATTTATATAGCGCCTTTCACGGTCACCGGACATCTCAAAGCGCTTTACAGCCAATGAAGTAATTTTGGAGTGTAGTCACTGTTGTAATGTGGGAAACACTCAAGCCAAACAGCAATGTGATAATGACCATATAATCCGTTTTATTATGTTGGTTGAGGAATAAATATTGGCCAGGACACTGGGGATAATTCCCCTGCCCTTCTTTGAAATAGTGCCACGAGATCTTTTACGTCCACCTGAGAGAGCAGACGGGGCCTTGGTTTAACGTCTCATCCAAAAGATGGCACCTCCGACAGTGCAGCACTCCCTCGGTACAGCACTGGGAGTGTCGGCCTGGATTTATGTGCTCAAGTTTCTGGCATGGGACTTGAACCCACGACCTTCTGACTCAGAGGCGAGAGTGCTGCCCACTGAGCCACAGCTGACAGGTTGGGGGCCAATTGCAAATTTCAAGAATAAGACTGATAGATTTTTGTTAGGCAAGGGTCTCAAGGGTTACGGAACCAAGGAGGCTGAATGGAGTTAAGATACAGATCAGCAACGATCTAATTGAAAGGCAGAACAGGCTCGAGGGGCTGAATGGCCTCCTCCTGTTCCTATGCTCCTCTGTTCCTCCCCAGGGAAGTGGTTCAGTGGATTGGCTAGGTTTTGCTTGGAACAGAGGAGGCTGAGGGGAGTCCTTATTGAGGTGTATAAAATTATGAGGGGCCTAGATAGAGTGGATAGGAAGGACCTATTTCTCTTAGCAACTGAGTCAATAACCAGGGGGCATAGATTTAAAGTAACTGGTAGGAGGTTTAGAGAGGATTTGAGGGGAAATGTTTTCACCCAGAGGGTGGTGGGGTCTGGAACTCACGGCCTGAAAGGGTGGTAAAGGCAGAAACCCTCACCACATTTAAACAGTACTTGAGTGTGTGTCTGAAGTGCCGTAACCTGCAGGGCTACGGACCGAGCTGGAAAGTGGGATTAGGCTGGGGAGCTCTTGGTCGGCCGGCGCGGACACGATGGGCCGAATGGCCTCCTTCCGTGCTGTAAATATCTGTGATTCTAGCTGTCACTAACCTTCCCTCCCGGCCTCAGCCAGTCTCGTACACTTTCAGGCCTGTGATTTACCTGCCTCTATCAGGAAGTAGTGTATTTCACTGGGAGGGAGAGGAAGTGACATATCCTTCAAAGGGAGGGCGGGAGTAAAGCACAGAGCGAAGCAACGTTCCCTTTCGGCCGTGTGGCCGCGCAGTGCTCCAGCGATCCCGCACACCTGGCCTTTCGATGTAGAAACTGCGCATGCGCAGCATTTAGACTGGCCCGCTTAAAGGGACCGCGCTGCGCCAGAGAACAATTGGAGTAAAGTATTCGCAGAATTTACTTTTGTAACATGTCTGGCTGACTTAACCTGGACAGTTTCAGACTCTCCTCGTTGCTGCTGCTTTTTACAGTGGTGTTCTATCTTTATTTTATATTAGTGTCAGCCGTGGCTCAGTGGGCAGCACCCCTGCCTTGGAGGCAGAAGGTTGTGGGTTCGAGTTCCACTCCAGGGACTTGAGCGCAAAAAGAATCTAGGCTGACACTCCCAGTGCAGTGCTGAGGGAGTGCTGCACTGTCAGAGGTTGTTCAGATGAGACGTTAAACCGAGGCCCTGTCTGCTCTCTCAGGTGGATAATGAAAGATCCCACGGCACTATTTTGAAGAAGAGCAGGGGAGTTATCCCCAGTGTCCTGGCCAATATTTACCACTGAACCAGACTATCCAATCATCATCACATTGCTGTGTGTGGGAGCTTGCTGTGCACAAATTGGCTGCCGTGTATCCCACTTAACAACAGTGACTACACTTCAATAATGCCTCGGTGATTGTGAAAGGCGCTATATAAATGCTTTACAAGAGTGACGACACTCCAAAAGTGCTTCATTGGCTGTAAAGTGCTTTGAGACGTCCGTTGGTCGTGAAAGGCTCTATCTATTTATCTTTCACATTCTGTAGGCTCACTGATGCATGCCCACTTCCTTTGCCAACCATGAAGGTGTGCTACAGTCCAGCTCCTAGGTTTCCCTGGTGCTCATGTCACTGTGCCACTCTTTGATTTGTTCCCGGGATGTGGGCATCGCTGGCAAGGCCAGCTTCTATTGCCCATCCATAACTGCCCTTCAGAAGCTGGTGAACCGCCTTCTTGAACCACAGAGGGCAGTTAAGGGTCAACCACATTGCTGTGAGTCTGGAGTCACATTTCATTCCTGATTGATTTAATTAACTGAATTTGAATTTCCCCAGTTGCCATGGTGGGATTTGAACTTATGTTTCCGGATTACTATTACAGTCACATAACCGGTCTGCTACCGATCACCCAAATCTGTCAACTGTTGCAACTGGGGATCTCTGAGAACAAGGAATATTTTGCTGAAAGCATGCACACTCAAACCTTCAATCTGTCATGTTCTCTCCACAGATTCTATCTGATCTGCTGAATTCAGCAGTTTTCTGCCAACACCTCAGACCCCTCTGCCTGTACTATCCAGTCCCGCACTCTACTGGAAAAATCTGCAGGGCTATGAGGAAAGGGCAGGGGGAGTGGGACTAATTGGACAACAACAACTTGGGTTTATATAGCGTGTTTAACGTAGTGAAATGTCCCAAGGTGCTTCACAGGAGTGGTATGAGATAAAAGAAATTGGCACCGAGCTGCATAAGGAGAAATTAGCTCAGGTGACCAAAAGCTTGGTCAAACAGGGAGGTTTTAAGGAGCGTCTTGAAGGAGGAAAGAGAGGTGGAGAGGTTTAGGGAGGGAGTTCCAGAGCTTGGGGCCCAGGCAACAGAAGGCACGGCCACCGATGGTGGAGCGATTATAATCAGGGATGCTCAGGAGGGCAGAATTAGAGGAGTGCAGATATCTCGGAAGGGGGGTGGGGCTGGAGGAGATTACAGAGATCTCGTCTCAAACCCATTAGCCTATGCTGTCTCATATGGAGTGAGTTCCATAAGGTCTGGGGTCAACCTGTTGCTGCCTGCTGTGCCCCATCCCTTCCTATTGTGTAGTCCTTTTGCCTTTAAACATAAGGGATCAAGAGGGTGGTTTGGCTCATGGATATGCTTATCTCCATATTCTCTCTCCCTGTCACAGCATGAGAAATATAATTTGCATTACCATATCCATCACCTTACTTGCTTCATGCTTGATAAACTTCTCAACAGTAGCATAATTTTATTGCATATATCTTTATTGGAACAAATATGCAAAGATATATACTTATACTGCTCTAATGAAAACCTTTCTGCCCTTCGTTATCCATTCTCAAAGTTACTCTGAATTAGTAACACTTTCAGGTTTAGCCTTTCCTGCCGAACTTTGTCAAAAAGCCTTTTGGAAGTTTACAGTCAGCCGTGGCTCAGTGGGCAGCACCCGCGCCTCAGAGTCAGAAGGTTGTGGGTTCAAGTCCCACTCTAAAGACTTGAGCACAAAAATCCAGGCTGACACTCGCAGTGCTGAGGGAGTGCTGCACTGTCGGAGGTGCCGTCTTTTGGAGGAGACGTTAAACCGAGGCCCCGTCTGCTCTCTCAAGTGGACGTAAAAGATCCCACGGCACTATTTCAAGAAAGAGCAGGGAAGTTCTCCCTGGTGTCCTGGGGCCAATATTTATCCCTCAATTCACATCACTAAAAAACAAATATCTGGTCATTATCACATTGCTGTTTGTGGGAGCTTGCTGTGCGAAAATTGGTTGCCGCGTTTCGCACATTACAACAGTGACCACACTCCAAAGGTACTTCATTAGCTGTAAAACGCTCTGGGATGTCCGGTGGTTGTGAAAGGCACTATATAAATGCAAGTCTTTCATACTCTTCTACATTTTTCTTTTGAAATGTATATGAGCAAATCTTGAGCCATTAGCTGACGGACGGATATCAGAATCACATCAGCACATCCTCGAGGGACATCATTCACCAACGCCGTGCTCAGAGTAATGACTCAGTCAAGTAGCTATCACTTTGCCACCGTTATCATCAGCTGCATTGCGACAAGCCATTGTATAATCTATCTGTAAATCATAATACCTCCAGTCTATTAACTTTGGAGGCAGGGGGGTAATTTCAACTTTGGGTGATAGATTAAAACGGGGGATATTTTGATCAGGCACCCGTCACGCATCTCTCCCAATTTTTTTTTGGGGGGGAGGGGGGGAGGGGGGAGATGAAAATTGGGAGAGATGGCTGATCCGATAAACCCCCACTTTACACTCTCGTCCAAAGTCTAAATGGACCCCTGACCCCTCGTGTCCCTCGGAATGCTTCACCTCAGCTCATTCAATATTCGCTTGCACGCTGAGTGGGGAGAAGAGTTGGCAAAAATGAAATGCCATTGGCTTCCCGTGGACCTGATGACCATAAGGGTACTGTCACCACCCAACTCCCAACATGCCATGTGGGATCATTCCATGCTTTCGCATTCCCAAATCGTTGGGCCTGAGGTGAGGATTTTTGCACTGGGCAGAAGAAAAATGCTCGACTTGTAAAGAGTTAGGCCGGATTTTCGGATCCTCTCCGCTCCGTTTTGCGCCCCGGTGCGGTGGCAGTGGCGGGGGTGAGGTGTTCTGGGCGGGCGGTCAGCCTCCAGCGCCCCGCGGCGATCCTCGGCTCCGGTTTAGCGCCCGGAAGAGCTGCGCCCGGTGTGCAACGCCCCTGGTCGCGACACCGGCGCGCGTTTTGACTTTTGACCGACCCGTACACCCCCCGCAGCGTGCCCCACACTGACCGCCTGGGAAATCAGGGCGGTCCCACCATCCCGACAGCGGAGAGGTGAGTAATGGACTCCTGAGGTAAGCGAGATTGTTGTATCTTTTAAGTTTTTTTGCGATTTTTGTTGTGGTGTGGGCAATGTATTGTTATTTTTTTAAAACAGGTTTTTATTTCACCCCCCCGCCCCCCAAACCCCAGGCGTCTCTGGGAGCGCTCCCGGCCCGGCTCTTTAACTCGCGAGTTTCCCACGCTAGCACCCGAGAGAGGTGTACAACGCCTCCCTTAACGCTGTGCCCCCCGATTCAGGGCCCAGCTGCCCAATGTTACTGATTGAGGCGAAAACTGTTCCCAGGCGCTAACTTTATCAACTCGCCCCAAGAACATCAAAACCAAAAACCCAGCCCTTAATATATACACACACAGACACACACAGGCCTTGGGTCATTCTACACCTTTCCTCGTGCAGCAATTAGTAAATACTTACTGGCTGTGAGAGAGTGTCTTTTAGCACGGACCAGCCTACCCAGCTCCGGAGCTGTGTGTTGACACTTGCGTGCACGGGTTTTATTTGTCTGCTCCAGAGTATGTGCAGTGGAGTTGGAGCCATGCCCTGGGTAGAAAAGGGTGGGGTGCTGTCAGTGTGTTACATGAAAGACACGTAGCAAATTATGTGATTCTTTCACTGAACGTCCCACAACTTACATGGAGTCCACAGCACAGAGGCAGGCCATTGTGGCCCAATGGTCTGTGCCAGCGTTTCTGCTCCACACGAGCCTCCTCCCACCCCCGCTTCATAAAACACTGTCAGCAGATCCTTCCGTTCCTTTCTCCTCCATGTGTTCATCTGGCTTCCCCTTAAATGCATCCATGCAATTCGCCTCGGTTACTCCCTGTGGTCACGAGTTCTACTTTTTTGCTCCCCATTGTTTCCCACCCAGGACAAGGGAGCAATACAGGGATTTCCCTTTAGCTGTTCCCAATGACTGACCAAAGACACGCATGTGCAACTGGCCGTCTTAGTCGAATCAAACAGACCGTCTTATCATCGAGCTGGAAGGAGCATTATCGAGAGCTTAGCGCGCACACATTTCAATCTTTTGTACATCGACACGGAAAACACCCAGTACAGGTACAACCTCACAAATCCGGTAACCTCGGGACCCAGACCGTGATGGTTTCTGGATTTCGGACAAGAAAATCAAGAACGTGCGTGTGCTACCGAGACACCGAGTGGAAATGAATGCAATAGTAAGAAAGGACATTAGCTTGGATGATGTGGAATCGGAATGGGTGAAGCTATGGAATACCAAGGGGCAGAAAACGTTAGTGGGAGTTGTGTACAGACCACCAAATAGTATTAGTAAGGTTGGGGACAGCATCAAACAAGAAATTAGGGATGCATGCAACAAAGGTACAACAGTTATCATGGGTGACTTTAATCTACATATTGATTGGGCTAACCAAACTGGTAGCAATGCGGTGGAGGAGGATTTCCTGGAGTGTATTAGGGATGGTTTTCTAGACCAATATGTCGAGGAACCAACTAGGGAGCTGGCCATCCAAGACTGGGTGATGTGTAATGAGAAAGGACTAATTAGCAATCTTGTTGTGCGAGGCCCCTTGGGGAAGAATGACCATAACATGGTAGAATTCTTTATTAAGATGGAGAGTGACACAGTTAATTCAGAAACTAGGGTTCTGAACTTAAGGAAAGATAACTGCGATGGTTTGAGGCGTGAATTGGCGAGAATAGACTGGCAAATGATACTTAAAGGGTTGACAGTGGATAGGCAATGGCAAACATTTAAAGATCACATGGATGAACTTCAGCAATTGTACATTCCTGTCTGGAGTAAAAATAAAACGGGGAAGGTGGCTCAACCGTGGCTAACAAGGGAAATTAAAGCTAGTGTTAAATCCAAGGAAGAGGCATATAAATTAGCCAGAAAAAGCAATAACTCTGCGGTGAGGACTGGGAGAAATTTAGAATTTAGCAGAGGAGGACAAAGGGTTTAATTAAGAGATGGAATATAGAGTACGAGAGGAAGCTTGCCGGAAACATAAAAACTGACTGTACAAGCTTCTATAGATATGTGAAGAGAAAAAGTTTAGTGAAGACAAACGTAGGTCCCTTGCAGTCGGATTCAGATGAATTTATAATGGGGAACAAAGAAATGGGAGACCAATTGAACAAATATTTTGGTTCTGTCTTCACGAAGGAAGACACAAATAACCTTCTGGAAGTATTAGGGGACCGAGGGTCTAGTGAGAAGGAGGAACTGAAGGATATCCTTATTGGGCGGGAAATTGTGTTAGGAAAATTGATGGGATTGAAGGCCGATAAATCCCCGGGGCCTGATAGTCTGCATCCCAGAGTACCAGGAAGTGGCCCTAGAAATAGTGGATGCATTGATGATCATTTTCCAACAGTCGATCGACTCTGGATCAGTTCCTATGGACTGGAGGGTAGCTAATGTAACACCACTTTTTAAAAAGGGAGGGAGAGAGAAAGCGGGTAATTATAGACTGGTTAGCCTGACATCAGTAGTGGGGAAAATGTTGGAATCAATTATTAAAGATGAAATAACAGCGCATTTGGAAAGCAGTGTCAGGATCAGTCCAAGTCAGCATGGATTTATGAAGGGGAAATCATGCTTGACCAATCTCCTGGAATTTTTTGAGGATGTAACTAGGAGAGTAGACAAGGGAGAACCAGTGGATGTGGTGCATTTGGACTTTCAAAAGGCTTTTGACAAGGTCCCACACAAGAGATTGGTGTGCAAAATTAAAGCACATGGTATTGGGGGTAATGTACTGACGTGGATAGAGAACTGGTTGACAGACAAGAAGCAGAGAGTCGGGATAAATGGGTCCTTTTCAGAATGGCAGGCAGTGACTAGTGGAGTGCCGCAGGGCTCAGTGCTGGGACCCCAGCTTTACAATATACATCAATGATTTAGATGAAGGAATAGAGTGTAATATCTCCAAGTTTGCAGATGACACTAAATTGGGTGGCGGTGTGAGCTGTGAGGGGGACACTAAGAGGCTGCAGGGTGACTTGGACAGGTTAGGTGAGTGGGCAAATGCATGGCAGATGCAGTATAATGTGGATAAATGTGAGGTTATCCACTTTGGGGACAAAAACACGAAGGCAGAATATTATCTGAATGGTGGCAGATTAGGAGAAGGGGAGGTGCATCGAGACCTGGGTGTCATGGTTCATCAGTTATTGAAAATTGGCATACATGTATAGCAGGTGGTGAAGAAGGCAAATGGTATGTTGGCCTTCATAGCTAGGGGATTTGAGTATAGGAGCAGAGAGGTCTTACTGCAGTTGTACAGGGCCTTGGTGAGGCCTTACCTGGAATATTGTGATCAGTTTTGGTCTCCTAATCTGAGGAAGGACGTTCTTGCTATTGAGGGAGTGCAGCGAAGGTTCACCAGACTGATTCCTGGGATGGCAGGACTGACATATGAGGAGAGACTGGATCAACTGGGCCTTTATACATTGGAGTTTAGAAGAATGAGAGGGGATCTCATAGAAACATATAAGATTCTGACGGGACGGGACAGGTTAGATGCGGGTAGAATGTTCCCGATGTTGGGGAAGTCCAGAACCAGGGGACACAGTCTTAGGATAAGGGGCAGGCCATTTAGAACTGAGATGAGGAGAAACTTCTTCACTCAGAGTTGTTAACTTGTGGAATTCCCTGCCGCAGAGAGGTGTTGATGTCAGTTCATTGCATATATTCAAGAGGGAGTTAGATGTGGCCCTTATGGCTAAAGGGGTCAAGGAGGATGGAGAGAAAGCAGGAAAGGGGTACTGAGGTGAATGATCAGCCATGATCTTATTGAATGGTGGTGCAGGCTCGAAGGGCCGAATGGCCTACTCCTGCACCTATTTTCTATGTTTCTACACAGAGTACGTGGGTCAGGTGGGGTCGGGCCGGGTCCAGGGTCATTCGGCAAGGCTCGGACCGATGGCAGGCCATTTAAAACATCGCGGCGAAGCCGATAACTCGTCAGGTCCCTGCCGGTTTCTGGACAATAATTCCGAATTTTATTTTTACTGAACATCCAATGGGATCTTCTCAAAAATGTCCGGTTTTCGGACAACTCTGATTTTCAGACGGCCGGATTTGAGACGGTGTGCCTGGAATGAAGGCCATCACACCATTTTCAAACATCTAGGAAGACTGGGACTGGAGTTGGCCATTCACTGCGATCATGGCTGATCAGCAGCCTAACTCCATCTCCCTTGCTATCCTTTACCCAACAAACATTTCTCCACCTGGAAACGTTTCAGAGTTGTGTTGGAAAAGAGTCCGAAGCCGTTCTTTAACGTTTGATACCTGGCATGGTGCACAATATACGCTTAACCCACGTTTAGTCATTGTGAGCTTGTAGATCACACAGTGCGTACTACTTAGCAAGATATGGACAGAGATAAGATTTAGCTGTGCATCTAGGACGGCCTGGCACCCAAACTATTACTGTAACGTGGCTGAATGACTGTTGTCTATCTAAATATTGGCCAGAATTTCCCCAGAAGTGCTCCCGCTCTGTTGCCACAGCAACACTGGAGGTGTGGTGGAAGACGGCACACCCTGTCTCGGTGCGTTAACGATGCACTTCTGGCAAAATTACACTTGGGTAACGCAAACAATTCCAGGGAAATTTATGGCCATTATCTTCCTAAAGCCTGAACTCTCTGATCATTGTCACCAGACTTTGCAGTCTCCTCTGTCGGTTGTTTCTCATCTAAAACTCTGCGTAGACCCCAGGCTGGAGTATTGTGTCCAATTCTGGGCACCACGCTTCAGGAACAATGTAAGGCTTTCGAGAGGGTGCAACAGAGCTTTACTAGAATAGTTCCAGAAACGAGCGATTACAGTTACGTGGCTAGACCGGAGTAGCTGGGGCTGTGGTCTTGGGAGCAGAGGAGGCCAAGTGGAGATTTGGTGGAGGTGTTCAAAATCGTGAAAGGTTTAGTTAAGAGTAAATAAAGAGAGACTGTCTCCGATGGCTGAAGGGTTGATAACCAGAGGGCGCAGATTTAAGGCGATTGGCAAAAGGGGCGACATGAGAAAAAGCTTTTTTATGCAGCGAGTGTTTAGGATTTGGGAGGTGCTGCCTGAGAGGGCTGTGGGTACAGATTCAATAGTAGCCTTCAAACAGGAGTTGGGTAAATACTTGTAACAGAAACAATTTACAGGGCTGTGGGAAAGAGCGGGGGAGCGGGACTGACAGGATGGCTCTTCGAAAGAGCCAGCGCAGATTCGATGGGCCGAATGGCCTCCTCCTGTGCCATGCTGTTCTAGGATTGTATGATACCTAGTGCTGGAAGAATGCGATACGCAGTAGGAAATTCCTTTTGAATCCAATGATCTTTGCGATTAAAAAAAACCCCATCCTAACACTGAACAGCCAACATGACTCATTGGGTCTGGGATTCTTCCAGAATGAGAACCAGATATTCCATGAGTAAGCTTCCTCCGACTGGACAAGCAGCAGCAACATTCCTAGTGCTCGTTGACTGTGCAGTTTTAGCTGGTTACCGCCGCACACACTAGGGAGGGGAGTCACAACGCCTGCATCCTTGCTAACAAGTGTCAGCCGTGGCTCAGTGGGTAAGCACTCTCGCCTCTGAGTCAGAAGGTCGTGGGTTCAAGTCCCACTCTTGGGATGAGCACATAAATTTAGGCCGACACTCCCAGCACAGTGCTGAGCGCCCTCAAAGCCTCCCTGATAAAGTGCAACAACCCCACCGACACCTGGGAGTCCCTGGCCAAAGACCGCCCTAAGTGGAGGAAGTGCATCCGGGAGGGCGCTGAGCACCTCGAGTCTTGTCACCGAGAGCGTGCAGAAACCAAGCACAGGCAGCGGAAGGAGCGTGCGGCAAACCAGTCCCACCCACACTTTCCCTCAAAGACTATCTGTCCCACCTGTGACAGGGACCGTGGCTCTCGTATTGGACTGTTCAGCCACCTGAGAACTCATGTTAAGAGTAGAAGCAAGTCTTCCTCGATTCTGAGGGACTGCCTATGAGATGGGTACTGAGGGAGTGCTGCACTGTTGGAGGGGCTGTCTTTCAGATGAGATGTTAAACCGAGGCCCCGTCTGCCCTCTCAGACGGACGTAAAAGATCCCAGGGCACTATTTCGAAGAAGAGCAGGGGAGTTAACCCCAGTGTCCTGGGGCCAATATTTATCCCTCAATCAACATCACAAAAACAGATTATCTGGTCGTTATCACATTGCTGTTTATGGGAGCTTGCTGTGCGCAAATTGCCTACCACGTTTCCCACATTACAACAGTGACGACACTCCAAAAGTACTTCATTGGCTGTAAAGTGCTTTGAGACGTCCGGTGGTCACGAAAGGCGCTATATATATAATATACATTCATTCATTCTCTCTCTCTCTCTCTCTCTCTCTCTCTCTCGTTTCCATTGGAGACTCTAAGTGATGAGTTCCCGTAACTTTCCGTCAACTGGCTGACCCAGAAAAAACCTAACCAAAAAAAATGTGCGAGTACAACGTTTTTTTGTTACAAAGAGTTACTTCATGTTTTTTGATGTCCAGGCTGAGTGAGACTGAAACTCTGTGACTTGCTTCAGGTTTCCGCCGTGTCCTCGATCAGACCTGATTGAGGCTGCATTTGATATGTATGCACATTGTTACAAATCTAAGGCTTCCACAAACCTTACTTCCTCTCGTCACAAATTTAGGTCACTTCTTTGTGTCAGCGTTTACCCTCGTCCATTGCTGGGAAGAATTTTCACCTTCACCACATGGGCGGTACCCTGGCCCATTGCCGATGAAAGTCGGGCAGATTCTACCGTGGCGGGACAACGCGGGTGGGCGGCGAAGGTGAATATGACCCACTCTCGGCCAACATTCGCCCCGTTCAATGTCAACCGATCACGGTGCAGTTGCATGCTCTGGCCTCTAGGCGTCTCGGTCAAGTGTTTATCTCCCACCCATCGTCAGCCTGTGTGTAAACAAATCCACGTTGACCAACTGACCACGGGTAATGCTGGGGGCAATTTGCTAGAACAGTCTCGACCGCGGACAGCGGGTGCGCTCGTGCCGACACGATTCACCGCTGGGCGCGCTGGACGCTTGAAACTAACGCAATGAAATAACTCCCGAAACTTCCCGAAGTCACCGCTTTCCGACTGCTGGGAAACTGACCAACTGGGGCGCTTGGAACTTGGTGTAATTTCATAGAACAACAAAAACTTGTATTTATATAATGCCTTGAACGTAGTGAAACGTCCTGAGGCTCTTCACAAGAAATGTGACACCAAGCCACGTAAGTAGAAATTAGCGCAGGTGACCAAAGGCTTGGTCAAAGAGGTAGGTTTTAAGGAGCGCCTTGAAGGAGGAAAGAGAGATAGAGAGGTGGAGAGGTTTAGGGAGGGAGTTCCAGAGCTTGGGGCCCAGGCAACAGAAGGCACGGCCACCGATGATGGAGCGATTATAATCAGGGATGCTCAAGGGGGCAGAATTAGAGGAGTGCAGACAAGCGGATGTTAATGGTTCACGGTGCCCTCCGGGCCTCCTCAATTAGCAGTTCGCGCTGTTAACCATTACGGGGGTCATCGAAGTGACAACTAGCCCAGAGCCCCGACTTTACCTGAAACCGGCGGTGGCTTTTAAAGGGGCAAGTACCCATTCAACTGCCGGAAAATTTACCTCTCCGAAGATTGAGGGTTCAATCCCACGCCAGAGACTTGAGCACATAAATCTAGGCTGACACTCTCAGTGCAGTGCTGAGGGAGTGCTGCACTGTCGGGAGTGCTGTCTTTCGGATGAGACGTTAAACCGTGGCCCCGTCTGCTCTCTCAGGTGGACATAAAAGATCCCATGGCACTATTTCGAAGAAGAGCAGGGGAGTTATCCCCGGTGTCCTGGGCCAATATTTATCCCTCAATCAACACAACAAAAACAGATTATCTGGGTCATTATCACATTGCTGTTTGTGGGAGCTTGCTGTGCGCAAATTGGCTGCCGCGTTTCCCACATTACAACAGTGACTACACTTCAAAAGTACTTCATTGGCTGTAAAGTGCTATGGGACGTCAGGTGGTCGTGAAAGGCGCTATATAAATGCAAGTCTTTCTTTTTTTATAGTAATCTTTGAGGTGATTCTATGCCATTCATTATCACATTTCTAAGATGATAAGATTGCACCTTAACTTCCAGTTGCATGTTGATATTACAAGCCCCTTTCGTGGAGTGCTGTTAAACAAACGACTGAAGTTCATGACACCGGCACACTGAAGGGGAGTCTTTTATGAGTTTACAACCGGAACATTTGAGTACAGGTGCATTGTAAAGCCCACAATAAACACAGAGCCACTGTCCAGGATGCCCCCCACTGATAGCACGTCCTGTTGTTTGTGTCCTTTTCCCCTTTCATTAATTTCTCTCATTACAGAATCAGAACCTCACAGCACTGACGGAGGCCAGTCGGCCTAGTCCTGCCTGCGCCGGCACTTTCAGAGTTCCCAATTTAGTCCCAACCCCCAGCACTGCTCCCCCCATAACCCTCCTCAAATACTCGTCCAATTGCCTTTTCAGAGTTCCTGTGGAATTTGATCGCACCCCCCTTTCAGGCAGTGCGTTCCAGATCACGACACACCCTCTGTGTGAACATTTCCCCTCATCTCTCCTCTCGTTCTTTGGCCAATGAATTTAAATCTCCTGGCCTCTGGTGACCCACCCACTTGCCGGAGGAAACAATTTTTCCCGACTTGCTCTCCCAAAGCCCCCTCGGGCCCGAATTTGACGGACTCACCGCCCACTGCCGCCGACACTCCTCCTCGGGTTCCGCCCAGCGCCACTTTCCATTTGGGCGAGAGCGGGCGGGGGAGGGGAGGGCCGCCGGGGAGCGCCCGCTGACGTCAGCGGACGGCCGAGTGGCGTAAGTGGACCCCCGCCCGCCGAGATGCCAGATTGGTGCGGGCGGGAGAACGGGGCTGGGCCGCCGCGAGGAGGCCGGTCTGTCCCCGACGGTCGGGATGAAGATCCCGAGAAAAAGCTTAGTACACTTACAAAAAAAAATATGTTCACAGCTACTTACCTCGATGGGGTCCCCCGAAGGTCGTCCGATGGATTTTATTTTTGCTGTTGTTGTTTTTTTTCAGCTGCTCGACCCTCCGTGGGCCCGACTCCATCCTCGGTGAAACTTGGGCGGCAAGCGCCTCTGCCGCCGAGAATGATACCTCCCGCCCGGTGCTGCTCAGATTGGCCGCGTACGTCATCCATTTGCCGCCTGCTGACCTTCGAGGGACCTCGGCGATGAAAACCTCATCCAAAGAACCGTCAGGCACCTCAGCGGCCACCGGTGGTCCTTTGGGCGGGCGGGGGCCTTCACCAAATTCGAGCCCCTCATCACTTTGAACACCTCTATTAGGTCTCCCTTTATCCTTCTCTGTTCTAAGGAGAACAACCCCAGCTTCTCCAATCTCCCTCATCCCCCTGGTATCATCCTCGTAAACCTCCTCCGCACCCTCTCGCAAGGCCTTGACATCCTTCCTAAAGTGTGGTGCCCAGAATTGGACACACTACTCCAGCTGGGGCCTCACCAGAGATTTGTAAATGTTCAACATAACTTCCTTGCCTGTGTATTCAATGCCCCTATTTACAAAGCCATTCTATTGCAATTAAAAACATCTATATAAAAATGACAAATCAAATAAGGAGAAATTTCTTTACCTAACAAGAGAGAGGTTAGGCGAATAGCTTAGATGCTTTCAAAAGAAACGAGTGAGTGTGTGAGAGAAAGCGGAATCGAAGGACATAGTGAAAGGCTGAGATGGGGTAGATGGAATGGGTGGAGAGTCGTGTGGAGTATTAACACCAGCACAGACTAGTTGGGCCTGTTTCTGTGCTGTAAATACTATAGGGCTAGAAATTCGTTACCGCCCGCTTTGAGGCGGTGCCGGGGCGTTACCTTTAGCGCCGGGCAATGTCTATCGCCTCGAAGTGCGATATTCGGTTGTATCGCCCCCAAGAGGGGAGGGGAGCACTGAGGGAAGCGATCCACAATCGTCTTGGGGCGCTAACGGTCCATCGCGGGGCGGTATCGCGGGAACCTTTCTCAAGTTGAGGCGCGAGGATACCAGCATGCCCAGCGCCGAAAGGGGGGTGGGTGAGTTCGGCCATGTGAACCCTGCAGAACAATGGAAGGGAGGCTCCCCACAGGGAAGAGAGGTAAGTAATTGGCTCTCGACACTTGGCTCTTCACTCCCTGCGCTATGGCCTCAGGATCCGCTGTACACCGTCTGCTTCCCGCTGTCGGGAGCAGCGCCGGTCGCTACGGCAGGCCAAAGCAGCCAATTTCAGAAACGCGTCGCTTAGTGCGTGACACATTCAGTGACATCACCAAGTGGGCGGAGCTAGAGTGCGCAGCGCTAAATGACAGTGCCGTCGCTAAATCACCAGTGAAGTTCTCGGCGGGCTGTCACACTGCGGCGTGTGGGCCGGAGGCGCTTAGTGGCCCCTTAGCGCCCCTTTCTGGCGCTAATGGTGGCACTAAGTAACCGAATTTTGCCTCCCATGACCTGACGTGTGCAGATCACTTTTAACCAGGCTGGTGATTATAGTGTTATGTGAATCACTGGTGTGGAAAAATTCCCATTACAGACATGCCTTGTCATTCATTATTGCTTCATTATTACCAGGCCAAGAACTAGATGTAACAATTTTATATCACTCAACATCACCGTCAGACAAAACCAACCCAAACCTTCCCACCCTATCCCCAGTTACCTTGATTCCCTTAAATCTAATCGCTCTCAGCCGTGAATATACTCAACGACTCAATATCCACAGCCCTGAGTGAAGAAATGCCTCCTCACCTCAGTCCTAAATGGCCCCTTTTCCTGAAACTGTGACTCACAGTCCTCGACTCTGTAACCAGGGAAACATCCTCCCAGCATCTACCCTGCTGAACCCCCTCAGCATCCTGTATGTTTCGATGAGATCCCCTCTCATCGTTCTACACAACATTGAGTATCAGCCCAATCTACTCCATCTCATTCGCTCAAATCATCGACACATACAGCACAGAAGGACCCCATTCGTCCCGTGAAAACTCTGCCCAGTTAGCCCCACCCATCTTGTGCTTTCTCCATAGTCCTGTCAAGTGATCAGTGCTTTCAATAAAGAATTATTGGGGCATATTTTATCGTTCTTCCAACTGGCCATATTAGATCACCTTGGCACTGTGGATAGAAGGGTGTGGGAAGGCAGGAGAGAACAAACCTGAATCTCCATCCATTTTACCCGCTAATATAGAACTGACCAGTGGTGTCTTGATGGTTAAAAGACATTGAACAGCGGCAATACCTTTCACGGACAAAAAAGGATGCTCTTAATTCAAACCGCTGCTGTTCACAGATTCTTTGTTTACAAATCCCTCCATGGCCCTCGCCCCCTCCCTATCTCTGTAATCTCCTCCAGCCCCACAACCTCCCGAGATGTCTGCGCTCCTCTAATTCTGCCCTCCTGAGCATCGCTGATTATAATCACTCCACCATCGGTGGCCGTGTCTTCTGTTGCCTGGGCCCCAAGCTCTGGAACTCCCTCCCTAAACCTCTCCGCCTCTCTACCTCTCTTTCCTCCTTCAAGACACTTCTTAAAACCTACCCCTGCCCTAATTTCTACTTATGTGGCCTGGTGTGAATTAAAAAAAAAAATCTCGTAATACTCCTGTGAAGCGCCTCGGGACATTTCAGTAGGTTAAAGGCGCTATATAAATACACGTTGTTGCTGTTAACAATTGACTTCTCTAATAAACATAAGAACATAAGAAATAGGAGCAGGAGTCGGCCATTTGGCCCCTCGAGCCTGCTCCGCCATTCAATAAGATCATGGCTGATCTGATCAGCTCCACTTCCCTGCCCGCTCCCCATAACCCTTTACTCCCTTATCGCTCAAAAATCCATCTATCTCCACCTTAAATATATTCAATGACCCAGCCTCCACAGCTCTCTGGGGCAGAGAATTCCACAGATTTACAACCCTCAGAGAAGAAATTTCTCCTCATCTCAGTTTTAAATGGACGGCCCCTTATTCTAAGACTATGTCCCCTAGTTTTAGTTCCCACTATGAGTGGAAATATCCTCTCTGCATCCACCTTGTCGAGCCCCCTCATTATCTTATATGTTTCGATAAGATTACCCCTCATTCTTCTGAACTCCGATGTGTATTGGCCCAACCTACTCAACCTTTCCTCATAAGATAATGGCACAAACTGACCCAAGTTTGGTACTTAGTCATGAAGCTATTTACTGTGGAGTCTGTGATCAGTTAAGATGGGATAGTCCAGCCCGTATACAACCTTACAGATGCTATCGATGCATTTCCTTGGTTGACTGCCACTGACCCTTTCTCCTCCCTCCCACAGGAAAGCCCAACAGCTGTGGCAAACCGTGGGAGACCGGGAATGTAAGAAGTGACCAGAACTTGAACTGCTGTGTGATGCTTTGTTCAGTAGCTTTGGGTCAGTTTGTGCCATTATCTTATGAGGAAAGGTTGAGTAGGTTGGGCCAATACACATCGGAGTTCAGAAGAATGAGGGGTAATCTTATCGAAACATATAAGATAATGAGGGGGCTCGACAAGGTGGATGCAGAGAGGATATTTCCACTCATAGTGGGAACTAAAACTAGGGGACATAGTCTTAGAATAAGGGGCCGTCCATTTAAAACTGAGATGAGGAGAAATTCCCCATTCAGTGCCCTGGGTTTCCTGGAATATTTTCCATCACTTTGATGAGGAGAAATTTCTTCATTCAGAGAATTGTGAACCTGTGGAATTCTCTGCCGCAGAAAGTTGTCAATGCCAGTTCATTGCATATATTCAAGAGGGAGTTAGATATGGCCCTTACGACTAAAGGGATCAAGGGGTATGGAGAGAAAGCAGGAAAGAGGTACTGAGGTGAATGATCAGCCATGATCATATTGAATGGTAGTGCAGGCTCAAAGGGCTGAATGGCCTATTCCTGCACCTATTTTCTATATTTCTATGTCCTATTCAAGCCTTTTTAAATGACTGAGCATTTTGCATTGTTTTTAATTGACCCATAATCTCGCTCTTTAATCCATTTCCTGTTTTGAACCCCAAACAGCCAAGCTATTTGGTCATACATTTATTGTAGGCCCACGTGGCTATTGATAAAGAACATAAGAATTAGGAGCAGGAGTCGGCCATTCGGCCCCTCGAACCTGCTCCGCCATTCAATAAGATCACGGCTGATCTTCGACCTCAACTCCACTTTCCCGCCTGATCCCCATATCTCTCAATTTCCCCAGAGTCTAAAAATCTATCTGTGCTCGCTGACCTCCATTGGCTCCCGGTAAAGCAATGCCTCGATTTCAAAATTCTGATTCTGTTTTCCAATCCCTCCATGACCTTGCCCCTCCCTATCTCTGTAATAGAAACATAGAAACATAGAAATTAGGTGCAGGAGTAGGCCATTCGGCCCTTCGAGCCTGCACCGCCATTCAATAAGATCATGGCTGATCATTCCCTCAGTACCCCTTTCCCACTTTCTCTCCATACCCCTTGATCCCTTTAGCCGTAAGGGCCACATCTAACTCTGTTTTGAATATATCTAACGAACTGACCTCAACAACTTTCTGCGGTAGAGAATTCCACGGGTTAACCATTCTCTGAGTGAAGAAGTTTCTCCTCATCTCAGTTCTAATTAGCTTACCCCTTATTCTTCGACTGTGACCTGTGGTTCTGGAACTCCCCAGCAACAGGAACATTCTTCCTGCCTCTAACCTGTCCAATCCCATCAGAATTTTATATGTTTCTATGAGATCCCCTCTCATTATTCTAATTTCCAGTGGATACAAGCCCAGTTGATTCAGTGTCTCCTCATATGTCAGTCCTGCCATCCCGGGAATCAGTCTGGTGAACCTTCGCTGTACTCTCTTCCTGTAGCAAGAACTTCCTTCCTCAGATTAGCAGAGCAAAACTGAACACAATATTCTAGGTGTGGCCTCACCAAGGCTCTGTGCAACTGCAGTAAGACCTCCCTGCTTCTATACTCAAATCCTCTAGCTATGAAGGCCAACATGCCATTTGCCTTCTTCACCACCCGCTGTACCTGCATACCAACCTTCAGTGACTGATGTACCATGACACCCAGGTCTCGTTGCACCTCCCCTTTTCCTAATCTGACACCATTCAGATAATATTCTGTCTTCCTGTTTTTGCCACCAAAGTAGATAACCTCACATTTATCCACATTATACTGTATCTGCCATGCATTTGCCCACTCACCTAACCTGTCCAAGTCACCCTGCAGCCAGCCTCTTAGCATCCTCCTCACAGCTTAGTGTCATCTGCAAACTTGGAGATATTACATTCAATTCCTTCATCTCTCCTCCAGCTCCACCCCCCTTCCCCCGAGATATCTGCGTTCCTCTAATTCTGCCCTCCTGAGCATCCCTGATTATAATCGCTCCACCATCGGTGGCCGTGCCTTCTGTTGCCTGGGCCCCAAGCTCTGGAACTCCCTCCCTAAACCTCTCCGCCTTTCTACTTCTCTTTCCTCCTTTAAGACGCTCCTTAAAACCGACCTCTTCACCTGCCCTAATTTCTCTATGTGGCTCGGTGTCCAATTTCTGTCTAATAATACTCCTGTGAACCGCCTTGGGACGTTTTACTATGTTAATCATCATCATCATCATCATAGGCAGTCCCTCGGAATCGAGGAAGACTTGCTTCCACTCTTAAAATGAGTCCTTAGGTGGCTGAACAGTCCAATACAGGAACCACAGTCCCTGTCACAGGTGGGACAGACAGTGGTTGAGGGTAAGGGTGGGTGGGGAGCCTGGTTTACCGCACGCTCCTTCCGCTGCCTGCGCTTGGTTTCTGCACGCTCTCGGCGACGAGACTCGAGATGCTCAGCGCCCTCCCACTTGCACTTTCTCCACTTTGGGCGGTCTTTGGCCAGGGACTCCCAGGTGTCGGTGGGGATGTTGCACTTTATCAGGGAGGCTTTGATAGGCACTACATAAATACAAGTTGTTGTTGTTGAATATACTCAATGACTGAGCATCCACAGCCCTTTGAGGTGGAGAATTCCAAAGATTCACAATTACCCTGAGACTATGCCCCCAGTTCTTGGCTCTCCGGCCAGGGGAAACAACCTCTCCGTATCGAAGGTTATTGGAGAAAGAGAATCAGCTGTTGGAAAATATGCGAAAGGGTGCTTGACCCAACCCTTCAGCTCAAAGGAGATTTGGCTTCACCACGTTAATGGCCGATTTAGCAATTGGACTGCTGGGAGCTGGACAGAAAATCAAGAGTTGCACACCCACAATTCCCTGATCATTATCCCTGGAATTGCCAACCCATTCAGTGAAGCAAAGAAAGATTTGAAAGAACTTGCATTTATATAGCACCTTTCACGACTTCAGAATATCCCAAAGTGCTTTACAGCCAATGAAGTACTTTTGGAGTGTGGTCACTGTTGTAATGTAGGAAATGCAGCAGCCAATTTGCGCACAGCAAGCTCCCACAAACGGCAATGTGATAATTAGACCAGATAATCTGTTTTAGTGATGTTGATTGAGGGATAAATATTGGCCAGGACTCCGGGGATAACTCCCCTGCTCTTCTTTGAAATAGTGCCATGGGATCTTTTACATCCGCTCCCTCAGCACTGCACTGGGAGTCTCTGCTGTGTTCATGGTCTTTGTCCAGTGCTTTGTTTATTTGACGCAGTCTATATTTAGTCTACATCCTATGTCCTTTTCCCCTCTGACTTAAATAAATAAACAAAGCTGAAAGAAATTATTTTCTACGACCAACTTGTCCAGGAAACGTGCCTTGTTTCTTTTTGGAAAATTGCAGCACGGAAGGAGGTTATTTTGGCACATCGGGTCAAACACGCAGTCTAAGCTCTGCCAGTCACAAAGTACACAACACTAAGGATGACAAGGCTTTCTGCTGGAGGACACGTTGCCCGGCACAAGCTGCACCAAGATACCTCTCCTTCGAGACTTCTGCCACGAATGCTGGGCCAAGGTCTGCTCACAATTGTTGGGCCAGGAGCCAATGCCTGCCGACACTGAACTGTGCGGATCCCAAGTTATTCCCCGCAGTCCCACAGGCCACCCTTACGCAGTATCTTTATGGCTGCTTCTTTGGGAAATGAGAAACGAGGTTGGAGAGCCATGACATCGTACGGGATACCAGCAAGGTTGGAAGGTGTGGCCAGAAAAGTAGGTAATTGAGAAGCGGCAATTAGTTGACACCAAGCTCAGATCATAAGTATTGTAGGTTGTCGGAGGAAGAAATGACTGAGGGCGGTGAGGAGTTTAAAAAAAAATTTGTTCCTGGGACGTGGGCATCGCTGGCAAGGCCGGCATTTATGGCCCATCCCTAATTGCCCCTTGAGAAGGTGGTGGTGAGCCGCCTTCTTGAACCGCTGCAGTCCGTGTGGTGAAGGTGCTCCCACAGTGCTGTTAGGGAGGGAATTCCAGGATTGTGACCCAGCGACGATGAAGGAACATGGAAACATAGAAAATAGGTGCAGGAGTAGGCCATTCGGCCCTTCGAGCCTGCACCGCCATTCAATAAGATCATGGCTGATCATTCCCTCAGTACCCCCTTTCCCCCTTTCTCTCCAATACCCCTTGATCCCTTTAGCCGTAAGAACGGCGATATATTTCCAAGTCAGGATGGTGTGTGACTGGGAGGGGAACGTGGAGGTGGTGGTGGTCCCATGCGCCTGCTGCCCTTGTCCTTCTAGGTGGTAGAGGTCGTGGGTTTGGGAGGTGCTGCCGAAGAAGCCTTGGCGAGTTGCTGCAGTGCATCTTGTAGATGGTGCACTCTGCAGCCAGGGGGAGCCGGTGGTGGAGGGAGTGAATGTTGAAGGTGGTGGATGGGGGGCCAATCAAGCGGCTGCTTTGTCCTGGATGGTGTCGAGCTTCTTGAGTGTTGTTGGAGCTGCGCTCATCCAGGCAAGTGGAGAGTATTCCATCACACTCCTGACTTGTGCCTTGTAGATGGTGGAAAGGCTTTGGGGAGTCAGGAGGTGAGACACTCGCCCCAGAATACCCAGCCTCTGACCCGCTCTTGTAGCCACAGTATTTATGTGGCTGGTCCAGTTAAGTGCCACAGTTTAGTGGTCTTGGGGTGGGGAATCAGAGCTACAGTTCATGGTGAGCACTGACCATCACAGAGCGTGTAAGCAGAGGCCTGTGAATGCATTAACTACCTGGCTCAGTGGGCAGCACTCTCGCCTCTGAGTCAGAAGGTTGTGGCTTGAAGTCCCACTCGAGACTTGAGCACGAAATCTAGGCTGACATTTTAGTGCAGTGCTGAGGTGGTGCCGCACTGGCGGAGGTGCTGTCTTTCATATCAGACATTAAACCGAGGCCCCGTCTGCCCGTTCAGGTGGATGCAAAAGATCCTAAGGCAGTATTTGAGAAAGAGCAGTGGAGTAATCCTGATGTCCTGCCCAATATTTGTCCCTCCAGAGTAAAACAGATGATCTGGTCATCTATCTCATTGCTGTACTTGGGATCTTGCTGTGTAAAAATATTGCTACCTCGTTTATAAACATAGAAAATAGGAGCAGTAGTAGGCCATTCGGCCCTTCGAGCCTGCACCACCATTCAATATGATCATGGCTGATCCTCTATCTCAACACCATATTCCCGCTTTCTCCCCATACCCCTTGATACCTTTTGTTTCTAGAAATCTATCTATCTCCCTCTTAAATATATTCAGTGACTTGGCCTCCACAGCCTTCTGTGGTCGAGAATTCCACAGGTTCACCACCCTCTGAGTGAAAACATTTCTCCTCATCTCCGTCCTAAATTTCCCTACCCCGTATCCTGAGACTGTGACCCCTTGTTCTAGACTTCCCAGCCCCGGGGAAACATCCTCCCCCCATTCAGTCTGTCCAACCCCGTCAGAATTTTATATGTTTCAATGAGACCCCCTCTCGTTCTTCTAAACTCTAATGAATACAGGCCCAGTCAACCCAATCTCTCCTCATACGACAGTCCTGCCATCCCAGGAACCAGTCTGGTGAACCTTCGCTGCACTCCCTCTATGGCAAGTATAGCCTTCCTTAGGTAAGGAGACCAAACCTGCCCACAATACTCCAGGTGCGGTTTCACCAGGGCCCTAAATTACACCAGTGACTACACTTTGAAAGTACTTCAGTGGCTGTGAAACGCTTTGGGATGTCCTGAGGTTATGCAAGACGTTATATAAATGCAAATTCCTTCTTTACCTGATTGTTATGGACCAACTTAGGTAGAGGTCGAGGAGTAGACTGATTTGCTGATAGATCTGTGCCTTTACAATGCATTGGTCACAGGCCAATATACTGTAAAGGTCTGACATATCTGACCTTCAATTTTATGTCTCACCTGTATATTGGTGACCATGGCAACACATCGCAGAATGTCTTAGTGCAAAAACAAAATAATAGTGGTACAAACTGCAGTTTCATGCAATCAAACAGATTCAAATTGGATGATGTTAATATTCCTGAATTGGTCGTGGGTTCAAGTCCCACTCCAGGGACTCGAGCACATAAATCCAGGCTCGCACTCCCAGTGCAGTGCTGAGGGAGTGCCGCACTGTCGGAGGTGCCGTCTTTTGGATGAGACGTTAAACCGAAGTACATCATTGAGCATAGCGCTCAATTCGCAGGCAGCCGATAGATATCCACGCTGATATACAGGAAGCTTTGGTCTGGATATCCAACGTAGATATTGACATTTGGTTTGCTTTGCTACTAAAGAAGTAGAAGACGGCCTAGTTTTAACCGTGCAGCGGGATTCTCTGCAAACGCTTCCAAGCCTTGTTCTTTGCAGAGAGCTATTAATGCAGCATTTCAGCTCTCCTCCTTCCCACAGCGTCTCAATTGCTGGGTTTCGTAGGACTCAATGGCGGTCTGCCCAACTCGCTGTTGGCCCGTGCTACACTGCTCCTGGGCCATTGGCAGGATAGTCGCACCAACGTCAGTGTTCTCGCTCAGGCCAACATCCCCAGCATCGAAGCACTGACCACACTCGACCAGCTCCGTTGGGCGGGCCACATCGTCCACATGCCTGACACGAGACTCCCAAAACAAGTGCTCGACTCGGAACTCCGACACGGCAAGCGAGCCCCAGGTGGGCAGAGGAAACGCTTCAAGTACACCCTTTAAGCCTCCTTGAAAAAAAAATGTAACATCCCCACCGACACCTGAGAATCCCTGGCCCAAGACCGCCCAAAGTGGAGGAAGAGCATCCGGGAAGGCGCTGAACACCTCGAGTCTCCTCGCCGAGAGTAAGCTGAAGCCAAGCGTAGACAGCGGAAGGAGCGCACGACAACCCAAGCCCCCCACCCACCCACCCACCCGTCCCTCCAACCACTGTCTGCCCCACCTGTGACAGAGACTGTAGGTCCCGCATTGGGCTCTTCAGTCACCTGAGAACTGGTGTTAGTGTGGGAGCAAGTCATCCTCGGCTCCGAGGGACTGCCTACGATGATGATTTCAGCGTGAACATTGCCGTTCTGTGACAGCGATTCGTTTGGACTGCTGAGTTCCGAGATCATGTTATTCACCGCAGTTAGTGATACATATGCAAAGATTTTTCAAACACTGAGGGGCACCGGTGACGTTGGTTTAAGTCGGCTGCTGAGCACAGAGCTAGACGATACAGCTTTAAAAAATGACACAGCAGGAGACTGGCTCGGGGCAGAGTTTGGCCTACACTGCCTGGATGCAAAGTCGTACCTGGTCAGAGAGGCAAATCGGGTGAGGACGATTGCAATGGAGCCTGGCCAATTTTTCCTTCATTTATCAAATGGCCTTAGGTTGTGGGTGACCCTGTGGAGGCAGAGTTACTGCCAATCTGTCTGGCTGAATAACATGATACAACTGGGGAAAAGCAGCACTTCCTCAGCCGTTCCAACTCGTTATCATCCTTTAAGGCGTTCCTTGAAACCGACCTCTTTGACCAAGATTGCTCACCTGTGCTAATATTTCATTGTGGCTCGCTGGGAAATTCTCATAACGCCCGTGAAGCGACTTTAGACAGTTTACTTTGGTAGGATAAGTTTGAAACATATAAGATAATGTGGGGGCTCGACAAGGTGGATGCAGAGAGGATGTTTCCACTCATAGGGGAAATTAAAACTAGGGGGCATAGTCTCAGAATGAGGGGCCGCCCATTTAAAACTGAGAGGAGGAGGAATTTCTTCTCTCAGAGGGTTGTAAATCTGTGGAATTCTCTGCCCCAGAGAGCTGTGGAGGCTGGGTCATTGAATATATTTAAGGTGGAGATGGACAGATTTTTGAGCGATAAGGGAGTAAAGGGTTATGGGAAGCGGGCGGGGAAGTGGAGCTGAGCTCATGATCAGATCAGCCATGATCGTACTGAATGGTGGAGCAGGCTCGAGGGGCCAAATGGCCGACTCCTGCTCCTATTTCTTATGTTCTTATGTGAAAGGCACTATATAAATTCGATTTGTTGTTGAGTTGATCAAATATTCCAGGATCTGTCGATGGTCCCTGTTCTGTGAATAGGGAGAGGGGGAATGTTGCCTCATGTCGCCCCCTTGGCGACATCATCCGGAAACTCAGCGTCAGTTTCCACATGTACTTGACAACTCCCAGCTCTACATCACCACCTCTTCTCTCGACCCCTCCACAGTCTCTAAATTGTCAGATTGTTTGTCCGACATCCAGTTCTGGATGAGCAGAAATTTTCTCCAATTGAATATTGGGACAACCGAAGCCATTGTTTTCGGTCCCCACCACAAACTCCATTCCCTCACCACCGACTCCATCCCTCTCCCCAACTCCTGACATTTGAATAACTCGCCATCAATCTTTCACCAATATATGTCACGCGCAATCAGCAAATTCTCCAAGCCACCCCTCCTCCCATACGGTGATGACCTCCTCCTGGCCACAGAGACACTGGTTGAACATTTGTTACTCTTGAATGAACTTACAGGAAACAGGATTGAAGATAAATCCAAAAAAGGCTCTGCTGTTGCAGGACAAAGTTACCTTTTTAGGGGTAAAAATTTCAGCCCAGGACTCAGCCTAGATCAAACGTCATAGAAAAATAGAAACATAGAAAATAGGTGCAGGAGTAGGCCATTCAACCCTTCGAGCCTGCACCACCATTCAATATGATCATGGCTGATCATGCAACTTCAGTACCCCATTCCTGCTTTCTCTCCATACCCCTTTAGCCATAAGGGCCCCTTTTGAATATATCTAACGAACTGGCCTCAACAACTTTCTGTGGTAGAGAATTCCACAGGTTCACCACTCTCTGGATGAAGAAGTTTCTCCTCATCTCGGTCCTAAATGGCTTACCCGTAATCCTTAGACTGTGACCCCTGGTTCTGGACTTCCCCAACATCGGGAACATTCTTCCTGCATCTAACCTGTCCAATCCTGTCGGAATGTTATATGTTTCTATGAGATTCCCTCTCTTCTAAATTAGTGAATATAAGCCTAGTCGATCCAATCTTTCTTCATATGTCGGTCTTGCCATCCCGGGCATCAGTCTGGTGAACCTTCGCTGCACTCCCTCAATAGCAAGAATGTCCTTCCTCAGGTTAGGAGACCAAAACTGTGCACAATACTCCAGGTGTGGCCTCACCAAGGCCCTGTACAAGTGCAGTAAGACCTCCCTGCTCTATTCAGAGCCATCCGTTGCCTGTGTCAAAGGCAGCGCTGCAATCCTTCTTGGGACTGGTAGGATACCAAAGGAATTTCATTCCGAATGTTGCAGACAAACCTCTGCATGAACTGCTGAAAAATTATTATGAGGAAGATATTCGGCTGGCCTGGGGAGATAGCCAGACAAAATCAGTAAATGCTTTAAAACAGGCCATGAAACAGGCTACTGCCCTTATCTCGCCAGATTTCACCCAACCGTTCCATTTGGAAGTTGGCCCCACCCCTTCCAGCCTGTCTGCTGTTTTAAGTCAAGAGCAACAGATAAACGAATCTCTGCATCCTGTTGTTTATACTTCACCAATTTTAAGGGGAGCAGAAAATATATACACGGTGTGCGAACGGCAACTTTTGGCCACTCTCTGGCGGTTAGTCATTTCACCGATATCACGGGTTACAAAAGGTATTCCTCCATTCACTGCACACACCCCTCAACCTCCTGTGGAAACCGCGAGCTACCAAGGTGTCCTCCCAGCGGATCAGTAAATGGACACTGGAATTATTGCAACGCGATTTGGATATCGCTCCCAAACGAACGACGCTTTTACCACTCATGTTGGCTTATGAAGGGAGCCCACATCAGTGCCCGTCACCTACAAAGTCGACATGGAAATAAACCCGATGAACGTCTGTGCCATTTCACAAGCACGGAATGTGTTTGTGGACGGGTCATCATATTACGTATCAGCCCACCCCCAGACAGTGTGCCCTCGTTGAAATAAATAATCCCGATTGGTCAATGGGATTCAGAGTGAGCACCCACTCGGCTCAGCAAGCACAATTGATGGCCGTTATTCTCACCGCCCACTATATGGCATCTGATGCAACAAGCGTTTGGTCAGACAGCAGCTATATATGCAATGCAGTTATGGCCTTGCCCCTCTACCAAAAAGCTGCGTACTAGTCGTCAGATGGTAACATTCTATAACGTTCTGGTCTCCTCCGTAAACTTTGGGAAGTGCTCCAGAAACAACTCGGCCCTCGTCACATCGGTAAAGTGTGTGCCCACCAGAGAGCTTCCTCACCCCATACTAGTGCAATAATGCAACCGATCAGTTGGCAAAGAATCCGCAATAAGCAGATTAGATGCACCAGGCTGGGCTTTTGAAACTCTCCAGATAGCTGCTGTAGCAGCTGCCACTAAAACACAAGCCATCGACTTGCATCAACTTCAGTCCGAATACGACCCCAATGCACAAGTCATGGAATGGTATAACCAAGGTCATCCGCTACCACAACCCATCTCATGGGCACACTCCACTGAGCTCCAAACTTACCATCAGAAGGGTGATTCCCTGCTTATGTGTAAAAATAAACCGGATTACCTTGTGGTGAGAGTTCCTCCGCAACTTAAAAGACAATATGTTAAGTTTGTTTCATTCCCACCCTACTGCAGGACATTATTCCGCCCCGACCACAATACAAAAATTAGATCAAGTCTGTTGGTGGCCTGGGTTGAAAAATGATGTCACAGAATATGTTAATAGATGCCGACCATGTTTACAGACGAACCCTTCTGCCTGATCTAATCGAGCTCTACTCAGATCCCAACCCCCTCCTGAAGGTCCATGGACACACCTACAAATTGATTTTATTGGACCTTTTAACAAATCCCAGGATAATTAGGAACACGCTCTGGTAGTAAATGATCAGTTCACAAACTGGATCGAGGCCTTTCCAAGTAAGGATACTAATGCACGTACGGCCGCGTGAATCCTTCTGAGTGAGGTGTTCTATAGGTGGGGGAGACCGATACAGGTCAACAGTGATCAGGGGCCACATTTTACCGCAGTTTTTACTATTCTGCAGGACATGCTTCAAATAAGGCAAAAGTTGCATGTTGCACGTTATCCTAGTGTAGTCAGTTGGTCTTACCGCAGGAGAAGGGTCCACAGCCAGATAGGGAATGGAAGACCAACAGGAAGAGCAGTGCAAGAAAGATAGTGCAGGGATCCCCTGTGGTCATCCCCTGCAAAACAGATACACTGCTTTGGGTATTGTTGAGGGGGATGACTCATCAGGGGAGGGCAGCAGCAGCCAAGTTCATGGCACCGTGGCTGGCTCTGCTGCACAGGAGGGCAGAAAAAAGATTGGGAGTGCGATAGTGATAGGGGATTCGATGGTGAGGGGAATAGATAGGCATTTCTGCAGCCGCAACCGAGACTCCAGGATGGTATGTTGCCTCCCTGGTGCAAGGGTCAAGGATGTCTCGGAGCGAGTGCAGGACATTCTGAAATGGGAGGGAGAACAGCCAGTTGTCGTGGTGCACATTGGTACCAACGACAAAGGTAAAAAAAGGGATGAGGTCCTACGAAAAGAATTTAAGGAGCTAGGAGCTAAATTTAAAAGTAGGACCTCAAAAGTAGTAATCTCGGGATTGCTACCAGTGCCACGTGCTAGTCAGAGTAGGAATCGCAGGATAGCGCAGATGAATACGTGGCTTGAGCAGTGGTGCAGCAGGGAGGGATTCAAATTCCTGGGGCATTGGAACCGGTTCTGGGGGAGGTGGGACCTGTACAAACCGGACGGTCTGCACCTGGGCAGGACCGGAACCAATGTCTTAGGGGGAGTGTTTGCTAGTGCTGTTGGGGAGGATTTAAACTAATATGGCAGGGGGATGGGAACCTATGCAGGGAGACAGAGGGAGACAAAAATGAGGCAAAAGCAAAAGACAGAAAGGAGATGAGGAAAAGTGGAGGGCAGAGAAACCCAAGGCAAAGAACAAAAAGGGCCACTGTACAGCAAAATTCTAAAAGGACAAAGGGTGTTAAAAAAAACAAGCCTGAAGGCTTTGTGTCTTAATGCAAGGAGTATCCGCAATAAGGTGGATGAATTAACTGTGCAAATAGATGTTAACAAATATGATGTGATTGGGATTACAGAGACGTGGCTCCAGGATGATCAGGGCTGGGAACTCAACATCCAGGGGTATTCAACATTCAGGAAGGATAGAATAAAAGGAAAAGGAGGTGGGGTAGCATTGCTGGTTAAAGAGGAGATTAATGCAATAGTTAGGAAAGACATTAGCTTGGATGATGTGGAATCTATATGGGTAGAGCTGCAGAACACCAAAGGGCAAAAAACGTTAGTGGGAGTTGTGTACAGACCTCCAAACAGTACTAGTGATGTTGGGGAGGGCATCAAACAGGAAATTAGGAGTGCATGCAATAAAGGTGCAGCAGTTATAATGGGTGACTTTAATATGCACATAGATTGGGCTAGCCAAACTGGAAGTAATACGGTGGAGGAGGATTTCCTGGAGTGCATAAGGGATGGTTTTCTAGACCAATATGTCGAGGAACCAACTAGGGGGGAGGCCATCTTAGACTGGGTGTTGTGTAATGAGAGAGGATTAATTAGCAATCTCTTTGTGTAAGGCCCCTTGGGGAAGAGTGACCATAATATGGTGGAATTCTACATTAGGATGGAGAATGAAACAGTTAATTCAGAGACCATGGTCCAGAACTTAAAGAAGAGTAACTTTGAAGGTATGAGGCGTGAATTGGCTAAGATAGATTGGCGAATGATACTTAAGGGGTTGACTGTGGATGGGCAATGGCAGACATTTAGAGACCGCATGGATGAATTACAACAATTGTACATTCCTGTCTGGCGTAAAAATAAAAAAGGGAAGGTGGCTCAACCGTGGCTATCAAGGGAAATCAGGGATAGTATTAAAGCCAAGGAAGTGGCATACAAATTGGCCAGAAATAGCAGCGAACCTGGGGACTGGGAGAAATTTAGAACTCAGCAGAGGAGGACAAAGGGTTTGATTAGGGCAGGGAAAATGGAGTACGAGAAGAAGCTTGCAGGGAACATTAAGGCGGATTGCAAAAGTTTCTATAGGTATGTAAAGAGAAAAAGGTTAGTAAAGACAAACATAGGTCCCCTGCAGTCAGAATCAGGGGAAGTCATAACGGGGAACAAAGAAATGGCAGACCAATTGAACAAGTACTTTGGTTCAGTATTCACTAAGGAGGACACAAATAACCTTCCGGATATAAAAGGGGTCAGAGGGTCTAGTAAGAAGGAGGAACTGAGGGAAATCTTTATTAGTCGGGAAATTGTGTTGGGGAAATTGATGGGATTGAAGGCCGATAAATCCCCAGGGCCTGATGGACTGCATCCCAGAGTACTTAAGGAGGTGGCCTTGGAAATAGCGGATGCATTGACAGTCATTTTCCAACATTCCATTGACTCTGGATCAGTTCCTATCGAGTGGAGGGTAGCCAATGTAACCCCACTTTTTAAAAAAGGAGGGAGAGAGAAAGCAGGGAATTATAGACCGGTCAGCCTGACCTCAGTAGTGGGTAAAATGATGGAATCAATTATTAAGGATGTCATAGCAGCGTATTTGGAAAATGGTGACATGATAGGTCCAAGTCAGCATGGATTTGTGAAAGGGAGATCATGCTTGACAAATCTTCTGGAATTATTTGAGGATGTTTCCAGTAAAGTGGACAAAGGAGAACCAGTTGATGTGGTATATTTGGACTTTCAGAATGCTTTCGACAAGGTCCCACACAAGAGATTAATGTGCAAAGTTAAAGCACATGGGATTGGGGGTAGTGTGCTGACGTGGATTGAGAACTGGTTGTCAGACAGGAAGCAAAGAGTAGGAGTAAATGGGTACTTTTCAGAATGGCAGGCAGTGACTAGTGGGGTACCACAAGGTTGTGTGCTGGGGCCCCAGCTGTTTACATTGTACATTAATGATTTAGACGAGGGGATTAAATGTAGTATCTCCAAATTTGCGGATGACACTAAGTTGGGTGGCAGTGTGAGCTGCGAGGAGGATGCTATGAGGCTGCAGAGTGACTTGGATAGGTTAGGTGAGTGGGCAAATGCGTGGCAGATGAAGTATAATGTGGATAAATGTGAGGTTATCCACTTTGGTGGTAAAAACAGAGAGACAGACTATTATCTGAATGGTGACAGATTAGGAAAAGGGAAGGTGCAACGAGACCTGGGTGTCATGGTACATCAGTCATTGAAGGTTGGCATGCAGGTACAGCAGGCGGTTAAGAAAGCAAATGGCATGTTGGCCTTTATAGCGAGGGGATTTGAGTACAGGGGCAGGGAGGTGTTGCTACAGTTGTACAGGGCCTTGGTGAGGCCACACCTGGAGTATTGTGTACAGTTTTGGTCTCCTAACTTGAGGAAGGACATTCTTGCTATTGAGGGAGTGCAGTGAAGATTCACCAGACTGATTCCCGGGATGGTGGGACTGACCTATCAAGAGAGACTGGATCAACTGGGCTTGCATTCACTGGAGTTCAGAAGAGTGAGAGGGGACCTCATAGAAACGTTTAAAATTCTGCCGGGTTTGGACAGGTTGGATGCAGGAAAAATGTTCCCAATGTTGGGGAAGTCCAGAACCAGGGGTCACAGTCTAAGGATAAGGGGTAAGCCATTTAGGACCGAGATGAGGAGAAACTTCTTCACCCAGAGAGTGGTGAACCTGTGGAATTCTCTACCACAGAAAGTAGTTGAGGCCAATTCACTAAATATATTCAAAAGGGAGTTAGATGAAGTCCTTACTACTCGGGGGATCAAGGGGTATGGCGTGAAAGCAGGAAGGGGGTACTGAAGTTTCATGTTCAGCCATGAACTCATTGAATGGCGGTGCAGGCTAGAAGGGCTGAATGGCCTGCTCCTGCACCTATTTTCTATGTCTATGTTTCTATCCTCTCTCACTCTCTTCATCTCTATCGCCTTCTTTCTCTCACCTTCTCTTTCTCTCTTTCTATCTCGCCCCTTCTTTCTATCTCGCCCCTTCTCTCTCTCTCTCCCCGTCTCTCTCTCTCTCCCCGTCTCTCTCTCTCTCCCCCCCTTCTCACTCTCTCTCTCTCTCCCCTTCTCTCTCTCTCTCTCTCCCCTTCTCTTTCTTTCTCTCTCTCTCTCTCGCCATCTCTCTCTCTCACTCTCCTGACTTCTCTTGCTCACGCTCTCTCTCTCTCTCTCTCTCTCTCGCCTTCAAGCGAGAGCAATCATCAGGAATTGTAGAAAGGGGTAATGGGACATTGAAAACAATGTTAGGTAAATTATGTACAGAATACCCCGCTCAATGGGCTAACATGATGTCTTTATGTTTAATGTGATGACGAGGGTAAGTACATATGAGGCTTTGACTGGGAGACAAATGCGGATACCAGGACACATAATCTTGGGGAATAACACAGCACTCAAGTTACAGCTTTGTAGCCAGAAATGGTTGCAGACACTGACAGACCACGTGGACACAGTAAACAGACTGGTTGCCCAGAACACTGGAAAGTCACGAAACCAAATTAAACACAACTTTGACAAAAGGGTCTGACCATTCGAATATGATGTTGGGGACACAGTGATTTTGCAGAATTTCGCCCCAAAGAAACATTCTTTTGATGTAAACTGGACGGATCCACATCAAATAATTGATAAATGGAACTCCGCTGTGTACCTATTGAATGTTCCGCATGGCCTAAAGGGAGAACCAAAACTGAAATGGTTCCACATCAATCAGATGAAAACTGTTAAGAATGAAAAGATATTATGTTTGGTTTTCTTGCAGGTGAATGATGTGGATCGATACGCTTCTATTGATACTCGGAAGTGTGGGAAAGGCAACGAATGAAGAGCAGGACTGTAGAGCAGTCTCAGAGGATAAATGTACTCAACTCCTCTTTTTTGGAACAGAACCACTGGTTCTTGGTGGACATAATAAAACACAGACTTATAATGAACCCTATGGATGGCATTTCCCACTGTGGATGAAGCAGGATAATAATGTACCAACAGAATATACGACAGGTTGTGCTGCTATAACGGAAGTGGGAAATAAAAGGATATGGAGTATGTAGGAGATGTCCGTTAAGAGATAGGAAAGGCCCAAAGTTACGGAGATTTCTGAAAAAGAGTGAGGGATTGTGGGGAGAAAAACAAAGCAAGGCCCAATAGCATCAGAAAGTGAAGCGTACATCCAATTGTGCTGGTCTAGAGGATGGAAAAAACATGAAGGGCAGTATTCATGCATTGGGACACAGACTAAAACCTACCCACTGGGAAAATGAACCTGTCACGCGTACCGTTAAGGCTTGGGGAGAATATACCTACCCCAAACCTGACGGAAGTGGGATAGGTGTACTGATGGTGAAATTTGAAGATGTGGCAGAAGGATGTTATAATGATAGAGGGGAATTTGCTAGTATTCGGTTTGAATCATATACAAAGATAATGACACCGGTCAGGATCAAGGAAACAATGTCCTCAGTTAAAACCAGGACCTGGAAACGGTCTTGTAATCATTCCCACACATAGAGCGGCATATCATCAAATTATAGCAGAAGTGGTTCCTGTTATTTTAAATTTAACAGATTTGATATTATCTAATTGGTGTCCTAATAAAACTTTACAATTAGCTCAAGGAATGATACAACAGGTGTTCAAACAATACTGGGAAAACGCTACTCTTGCTACAAACCGTGAAAAGGCACAGGAAGCATTCTGCCACAAAGTGATAATGATTGTGACCTGGAAGAAAGTCAAGAACAGAATCGGCAAAAGAGAGGTCTGATCAATGATGGACTCACAGGGTGTAATACCGCTACATCAGTAATCAATTCCATGGACCTGGCAGGTACACAGGCTCAATTCAATGATATATGAGAAAGACTAAGGGATATACTTAGTAGGGAAAACAACATAGAAAGGGAAGAGTTGAGAGAAGATCAAATAATGATTATACACCTAAGGGATATCGTACACACAATAGAATGTCATGCACGTAAGATTAACGATATCATTAGAGAAGACAGAAACGCCTCTGATCAAGCTGCCATTAATGACGCCTGTGTCATGTATGGGAACTGGTTAATGGAACAATTCTGGGAAAATCTAGAAAGCATTAACAAGGGACGTCTGCCTTTGTGGGTAACAAGTGCACATTTGTCAGGACTGTCTCATTACTATGACGATGCGGAACTGTGTAAAATTAGAAGTTTGATTCAAATTCCTAGTTTAATGAACCGAACTAGACCCAACCTCTTGTTTAGAATAGAGAACATAGGGGTGGCGAAAACAAACGCCATTAGCCGATTCCTAATGGCTCCACAATGGTTAGTTCAGTTAGAAGAATTAACATGGATTGAACCAAACCTTGAAGGATGTAGTATAAACGAGGACGCCCTCATTTGTCATGATTTATATGAGCACTCAAAAAAGACATGTGGTTTCGATTGGAATCAGGAAGATCTAAATTGTACTATGGAAGTGATAGAGCCAGCAGGTGTGAGAACTAGGACGGCTTACGTATGGGAGGGAAAATATTGTTTCACCACCCGAGAAGATCATTATCATTAGGGATTCTCTAAATGCTCAATTAGTCCTGGTAACTACTGTCTGATGCCTACAAAACTACCATTATTGGGGGAAGAACTCTTCTTGTAGTGGCCACACCTGAATAACAAGTTTTACAGATGGGAGATAGTTAAGGCATTAACCTCAAGATTTATGTTCGTAAATTTGGATATGATATCCTGAAATTTCCTGAAGCATCAACAGCCTTAATGTACACCCGCTATTTAAAATACCTAATACACCAGACACAAACACGACTTAATGTTATAACCGCACAAAGTCTATTAGACACGAGTAAAGATGAATACTTTAGATATTCAAGACTTGAAGGGAAGATATAGACAGATGGTCACTAGAGTGGGCACTGAAGGTAGTGAGTTGATCCAACATGTAAAATGGTCCAGATTAAAAGGGCTGGTCAGTATTAGGAGGTTCTGAGGGATCAGGAGTTCCTCCACCTCAAGGTAGGGATTGTAAGATATCGCCTTGTGACAGATATTAGAAGTTAGAACTAAAAAGCTTATTTTCCATGTCTCTAATTCATAACCTTTATGTTTGGAACTTCCTGTATACACATTGATTGTCTGTAAAACTCGCTTATAAATGATAGAAAATGGCCGGAGAACATAAAATGGGTTTTAAACTGGAGAAAGGCTGAATAGCAAAGCTCGATGGTAAATGAACCAAGGTCATTGCGATGTGCGGGGGTTAGTACAGAATAACAAAGAACATCAGGTTCTGCACAGCTTGGCATACCCTATCAATAGAAAGGCAGTAAATATCGTGAGAATGTTTAGGCTGGTGGGAGGTATGGAGATTAACGGGACTGCCTAGGAGATGGAACGTACCCTTTTCAAGGTTTCAAAAGCTCGGACATTGAAAACATGAGATATACCAGGACTGATTTTGCTAACTTGCCACGTTGGAACAAAAAGGGTATAAAGAAAGCAACTCTTCTACTCAGAAGGCAGTGCGACTCAAGGCAACAGGAAGAAAGAATCTTCAAAAGGAAAAGAGGATGAGGAGTCAGCACCATGGTCGCTCGAGAGGACGCTATCAAGAATCAGGTTGTGACTATCATTTGTTAAGTATTACTTTTTGTAACAGAATGTAATTTACTTGATAATTCTCTGTTGTTTTTACTCAATATACCTGTATTAAAAGCATTTGTTATAATCTGAACAAGAGTCTCCTAGTTTGAATTAAATATAAACCCTGAGAATAGTTGAATTGCTATAATTAGCAAAGTGGCAAAAAGCTGTGAAGTGGTTAAAAACTACAGTGGAGCTGAGTCCATGATTGGAGCAGCCATGATCTTATTGAATGGCGGAGCAGGCTCGAGGAGCTGAATGGCCGACTCCTGCTCCTATTCCTTATGTTCTTATGTTAAAGGCACTATATAAATGTGAGTTGTTGTTGAGTTGATCAAATATTCCAGGATCCGTCGATGGTCCCTGTTCTGTGAATAGGGGGAGGGGGAATGTTGCCTCATGTCGCCCCCTTGGCGACATCATCCGGAAACACAGCGTCAGTTTCCACATGTACGCTGATGACACCCAGCTCTACATCACTACCACTTCTCTCGACCCCTCCACAGTCTCTAAATTGTCAGACTGCTTGTCTGAGATCCAGTACTGGATGAGCAGAAATTTTCTCCAATTGAATATTGGGAAGACCGAAGCCATTGTTTTCGGTCTCTGCCACAAACTCTGTTCCCTCACCACCGACTCCATCCCTCTCCCCAACACACTGTTCACAACCTTGGTGTCATATTTGACCCTAAAATTATCTTTTGACTACATACCCGCAACATAACTAAGACCGCCTATTTCCACCTCTGTAACATCGCCCGTCTCCGCAGCTGAAGCACTCATCCATGCCTTTGTTATCCTAGACTTGATGACTGGAATGCACTCCTGGCTGGCCTCCCACATGCTAATCTACATAAACTGGAGGTGATCCAAAACTCGGTCGCCCGTGTCCTAACTCGCACCAAGTTCCGCTCAGCCATTACCCCCTGTGCTCACTGATCCCCATTGGCTCCCGGTTAAGCAACGCCTCGATTTCAAAATTCGCATCCATAATTTCAAATCCCTCCATAGCCTCGCCCCTCCCTATTTCTGTAACCTCCTCCAGCCCCACCTTCCGCCCCCCCCCCCCCCCCCCAGAAATATCTGTGCTCCTCTAATTTTGCCCTCCTGAGCATCCCTGATTATAATCGCTCAACCACTGGTGGCCGTGCCTTCTGCTGCCTGGGCCCCAAGCTCTGGAACTCCCTCCCTAAACCTCTCCGCCTCTCTACCTCTCTTTCCTCCTTCAAGGCGCTCCTTAAAACCCACCTCTTTGACCAAGCTTTGGGTCACCTGCCCTAATTTCTCCTTATGCAGCTTGGTGTCAAATTTTCTTTATCTCATCATACTCCTGTGAAGCACCTTGGGACGTTTCACTACATTAAAGGCGCTATATAAATACAAGCTGTTGTTGTTGTCGAATATGGGGAAATGCAGACTCTAACACTAGGTAATTTCTGAAGGGAGCTTTATCAGCACAAAGATGGAGATGGATTGCAAACCCTCTGCAGCAACGGGTGAAGCTTAGGCAGATAAATGTCTTCCAGTTAGCCTGATTAACTCTGGTGATAAGGGAGTGTTTATGTTGAACCTGCTATCGAGAGACAGACTTCATGGAGAAGTGCCCATGATAAGGTATGTGGAAGAAGTGGGACTGGCAGGCCTTATCACACTCTGTGCGTCCTTGTTCAAATGCGTAGGGAAAACAAGGGATTTAACTTAACTGCTTCAATGAAAAACTTTCGAAGTCTCTCCAATAAAAGTGTTAAGTTGCATCAGAATGATACAGGGGCTAAAAGGGTTCAATTGCCCTTTTTAGCATCAGCCCTAGCTCAGTGGGCAGCACTCTCACCTCTGAGTCAGAAGGTCGTGGGTTCAAGTCCCACTCCAGAGACTTGAGCACAAAATTCTAGGCTGACACTCCCAGTGCAGTGCTGAGGGAGCGCTGCACTGTTGGAGGTGCTGTCTTTCGGATGAGACATTAAACCGAGGTTCCGTCTGCTCTCTCAGGTGGATGTAAAAGATCCCATAGCACCATTTCGAAGAAGGGCAGGGGAGTTATCCTCCGTGTCCCGAGTCCCGCTCACCCATCACCCCCTGTGCTCATTGCCCCGTGTCCTAACTCGCACCGAGTCCCGCTCACCCATCATCCCCTGTGCTCACTGCCCCGTGTCCTAACTCGCACCAAGTCCCGCTCACCCATCACCCCCTGTGCTCATTGCCCCCGTGTCCTAACTCGCACCAAGTCCCGCTCACCCATCACCCCCTGTGCTCATTGCCCCCGTGTCCTAACTCGCACCGAGTCCCGCTCACCCATCACCCCCTGTGCTCGCTGCCCCGTGTCCTAACTCGCACCGAGTCCCGCTCACCCATCACCCCCTGTGCTCGCTGACCTACATTGGCTTCCGGTTAAGCAACGCCTTGATTTCAAAATTCTCATCCTTGTTTCCAAATCCTTCCATGGCCCTTGCCCCCTCCCTATCTCTGTAATCTCCTCCAGCCCCACAACCCCCGAGATGTCTGCGCTCCTCTAATTCTGCCCTCCTGAGCATCCCTGATCATAATTGCTCAACCATCGGTGGCCGTGTCTTCTGTTGCCTGGGCCCCAAGCTCTGGAACTCCCTCCCGAAACTTCTCCACCTCTCCACCTCTCTTTCCTCCTTCAAGATGCACCTTAAAACCGACCTCTTTGACCAAGCTTTTGGTCACCTGCCCTCATTTCTACTTATGCGGCTCATTGTCAAATTTTTAAAATCTCTCAATACTCCTGTGAAGCACCGTGGGATGTTTCACTACGTTAAAGGTGCTATATAAATATAAGTTGTTGTTGTTTGATCTGGTATATTCTTGGCAGACAGTTTTGATGCCGCTCCAGGTTCAGTAGACTGAATATCAGAAAAGTTTGAAAGTTCCAGGAATCACTGGTAGAGAAAACTCCTCAGAACCCCCCCCAAAAAAAGAAATGACAGACCCTGGCAGGATTTATTACGGAATATTTGTTCATCACGACAGACCATTCAGTTAAGAAATAGATGGTTATAAATCCACTGGTTCCCCCCCACAATCGGCCTTATCTAGAACTCCGCCTCATCAATCAGTCAGAACCTTTCCAATGCACCATTTGTTCCTGATATCTATAACTATAAATTACGTTAGCTGTCCCTACCACAGGCTCCAGACACATGCCACAAGACCCCAATGCAGCAGATGTACAAATGATCCCACGGTAACTAGATTGGGAAGGCCCAGACACAGAAGCTTTCCAATGTGAGTACTGCCCCCACTGCTTATAGCAAGCGTGTTAGTGTTGATGCGATTCGCCTCTCTGCCTATCTCTCCTCCTTCAAGTCACTCCCATGCTTGCTTTGGAGGCAGTTCAGAGAAGGTTCACTCGGTTGATTCCGGAGATGAGGGGGTTGACTTATGAGGAAAGGTTGAGTAGGTTGGGCCTCTACTCATTGGAGTTCAGAAGAATGAGAGGTGATCTTATCGAAACGTATAAGATTATGAGGGGGCTTGACAAGGTGGATGCAGAGAGGATGTTCCCACTGATGGGGGAGACTAGAACTAGGGGGCATGATCTTAGAATAAGGGCCGCCCTTTTAAAACTGAAATGAGGAGAAATTTCTTCTCTTAGAGGGTTGTAAATCTGTGGAATTCGCTGCCCCAGAGAGCTGTGGAAGCTGGGACATTGAATAAATTTAAGATGGAGATAGACAGATTTTTGAGCGATAAGGGAGTAAGGGGTTATGAGGAGCGGGCAGGGAAGTGGAGCCAAGTCCATGATCGGATCAGCCATGATCTTATTGAATGGCGGAGCAGGCTCGAGAGGCCGTATGGCCGACTCCTGCTCCTATTTCTTATGTTCTTTTGTTCCCTAAAATCTACCTCTTTGACCAAGCATTCGGTCACTTGCTCTAATCCCTCCGTAGGTGGCTCGGTGCCAAATTTTGATTAATAACATTCCTGTGAAGACCCTTGGAATGTTTTACTGTGTTATAGATGCTGAATTAATGCAAGTAGCTGTTGCTGTTGTAATTAAAGGCCACACAGGCAAGACTGAGCCTTTCTTCCCACTCTCCTTGGAACAAACTTTGCGCAGGAGTCCTTCAACGGGCATTAGGCCCCACATTAACATGCTTAAGGGGCCGAACACTTGTGTGGAAGACCTTAAAAAACGGGTCCCCACAAATTTAGTACTGGGAACATCGTCTGCATGGATTGGGCGCTGGGACTCCCAGTGCTACATGGGTATGCTTCATCCGAAAAACAGGTGCATCACACAGCAATTTCCACCCCAACTTGTCTTTGCATATAAATAGAATATATACAATATACCCGTCAATCTCGCAAGGCATTGTGATAGTAAACAGTAACCTTCAGGTGAAGCCAGGTTTGGGGGCAGGGGATAATTGAACCAGGGCCCTTACAGAATTCAATCCCGATTTAATGGGCAGATTTTCCCCGGCAGGGTGCAGGGGAACCCGGCACTCTGTGGGATTTTCACTGATCGACAAGGCTGGTCTTCAGGGGTTGGGAGGGTTCGATCTCTGACCCCAGGGCTGAACCCCAATCCCGGGGGAGGGTCCGATCTCTGACCCCAGGGCTGAACCCCGATCCCGGGGGAGGGTCCGATCTCTGACCCCAGGGCTGAACCCTGATCCCGGGGGAGGGTCCGATCTCTGACCCCAGGGCTGAACCCTGATCCCGGGGGAGGGTCCGATCTCTGACCCCAGGGCTGAACCCTGATCCCGGGGGAGGGTCCGATCTCTGACCCCAGGGCTGAACCCTGATCCCGGGGGGAGGGTCCGATCTCTGACCCCAGGGCTGAACCCTGATCCCGGGGGAGGGACCGATCTCTGACCCCAGGGCTGAACCCTGATCCCGGGGGAGGGTCCGATCTCTGACCCCAGGGCTGAACCCTGATCCCGGGGGGAGGGTCCTATCTCTGACCTCAGGGCTGAACCCTGATCCCGGGGAAGGGTCCGATCTCTGACCCCAGGGCTGAACCTTGATCCCGGGGGAGGGTCCGATCTCTGACCCCAGGGCTGAACCCTGATCCCGGGGAAGGGTCCGATCTCTGACCCCAGGGCTGAACCCTGATCCCGGGGGAGGGTCCGATCTCTGACCCCAGGGTTGAACCCTGATCCCGGGGGAGGGTCCGATCTCTGACCCCAGGGCTGAACCCTGATCCTGGGGGAGGGTCCGATCTCTGACCCCAGGGCTGAACCGCGATCCCGGAGGAGGGGGATGTTCCAGGCCTGGGGTGGTGGGGTCCGATCCCCAACCCCGGGGCCGAATCACGATCCCTGGGGGTGGGGATTCTGCGGCCGTCTCGTTACTGCCACCAGGACCCTGATCCCTGCAGGTTAATGTAGAGGCTTCAGGCCTTAATATAATATTTAAATTGCCCCCCCCCCTGCCCCCCCGGGTGGAAGTGGTTGGAGTCCAGTCTTTCATTTCCCACCCGCTCTTACCTCACAAACAGCCGGCCACACATTCTGACCTTCTCTTTATGTTTGTACTCTACGAGCTAAAAATTGGTTATAGCCGGGTTTGGGGCAGTGACACCGCCTGGTCGCTAACTTTAGCGCCGGACGATGTCTTACCGCCTGCGACCGGGATATTCACGTTTAGCGCCCCAGGAGGGGAGTGGGGTGCAAAGGGAAGCGTTCCCCACCCCTCCCTGGGCGCTAACCCTGATTCCTGGGGTGACATCGCGGGAGCGCTGCTGAAAATCTGGGGCTCGGAAACAGGCATCCCAGCGCCTAAAGGGGAGGTCGGCCAGACCACCCGAAAAATTACAGAAAACGCACGGGACATTAGCGGCAGTGCTGAAGATCTGAGAGATAAATTAGTACAAATAAAAATACCATTCTAGCTGCCCAGTTGCTCCCCCTTGGACATATCGCCATGACGTCACCCAGTGGGCGGCGCTAACTGTTGGCGCAGTCGGTAAACCTCCGCTGAAGATCGTGGAGACGCTGCCAGCGCGGCGCTCGGGCGGTAAACACTTAGCGGCCAGTTACCGTCCCTCTCGGGCGATTGGCTGGAGCAGCTGTCAGTCAGTGAATGTGTGTGTGTGTTCGTCGATTGGCTGGAGCGGCTGTCAGTCAGTGAGTCTGTTCAGCGATTGGCTGGAGCGCCTGTCAGTCAGTAAGTGTGCGTTCGGCGATTGGCTGGAGCGGCTGTCAGTCAGTAAGTGTGCGTTCGGCGATTGGCTGGAGCGGCTGTCAGTCAGTGAGTCTGTTCAGCGATTGGCTGGAGCGCCTGTCAGTCAGTAAGTGTGCGTTCGGCGATTGGCTGGAGCGGCTGTCAGTCAGTAAGTGTGTGTTCGGCGATTGGCTGAGGGAGCCGCCCACAGGCTGCCAGCACGCGCACACACACACTCAGGGGCCCGGGCGCCGTCGACGGGTACCGGTAAGCGTGACCTCCCGCGTTTTGGAAAATTCTCTGTTCTGGCACCGGTCGGGTCCCGAGGGTGCCGGACCAGAGAGGCCCATGCGAACTCGTGCACTGTAACTGCACCCTCCTGCCAGCAGAGGCACTGCACTCCTGCCACAGCGAGGAGGGGGCAACCAATGCGCGACAATGTTAGCTTGTAAAATTCACACACCGTGTCGGAGACCCGATGTCAAAGAATAATGACAGCGCCTCACTGAGGATTTTCCTCCCTTTAAGCTTTGAAGTTGCTATCTGCCAGGCTCCAACACATGCAGTCTTTGCAATCCAGCATCTGGTATTCATCACCATGACAGCAAAATACTTCATAATGAATTGCTAAATATTACAACACACTACTTGGAGACCGGGGACCTGGCAATATTCACAAAGGCCTGTAGGACTTGTCTGAAAAAAATCGCCAGTGCTGTTAAGTCATTGAATGAGACAGTTTTTAAAAATAGATGTAAGACGGTGCAACTTTGTTTACTATTGCAGGTTGAACCTCCGTTCTCCGGCACCCTCGGGACCTGGCCTGTGCCGAATAAGGGATTTTGCCGGATGATGGGAGGTCAACGGCCTGAGGGGGGGGGGGCGGGGGAGGTGGCCCGGGAAGGCCCAAATTGTCGGCGCGGCCCCAAAGTCGGGGTGGAGGTCGGCCGCGTTCTGAGCCTGTGCCCACGGCTGCCGGAATCATGCCGGACGAGGGGTGGTGCCGGATAAGGGAGTCCCGGATAAGGGAGGTTGAACCTGTATCTAGTTTAGACCATTACACATACTTACGATTTTTCTGAGGTAAATGTCATGTCTGGACAGAGTAGATCGATAGAAACTGTTCCCATTGGCGGAAGGGTGGAGAACCAGAGGACACAGATTTAAGGTGATTGGCAGATGAACCAAAGGCGACATGAGGGAACACGTTTTTCTGGATCTGGAATGCGCTGCCCGAGAGGGTGGTGGAGGCAGACTCAATCGTGGCTTTCAAAGGGGAATTGGATAAGTGCCTGAAAGAAAAAAGTATTGCAGGGCTACGGGGAAAGGGCGGGGTTAGTGGGACTAGTTGGGAGCTAGCCTGGGCTCGACGGGCCAAATGGCCTCCTTCAATGCTGTAACCGTTCTATGATTCTGTCTGTCTGATGTAGAACCCCCACCAGCCCAATTTTCATTTCATTGAAAGCAAAGGAACAAAAATGGGGCGGGTTCTACAAAGCAACAGGCGATCCGTTCTGACAGGTACCAAGTTGTAAATTACCCCCACAATCCAGGCTGCACTCCCAGTGCAGTACTGAGGGAGTGCTGCACTGTCAGAGGTGCTGTCTTTCAGAAGTAACATTAAACCGAGGCCCCATCTGCTCTCTCAGGTGGACGTAAAAGATCCCATGGCATTATTTCGAAGAAAAGCAGCAGAGTTATCCCCATGTCCTGGCCAATATTTATCCCTCAATCAACATCACAAAAATAGATTATCTGGTTATTATCACATTACTGTTTGTGGGAGTTTGCTGTGCACAAATTGGCTGCCATGTTTTTCTGCATTACAGCAATGACAACACTTCAAAAAAGCGCTTTACAGCCAATGAAGTACTTTTTGAAGTGTAGTTACAGTTGTAATGTCAGAAGTGTGGCAGACGATTTGCGCACAGCAAGCTCCCGCAGACAGCAATGTGATCATGGTATTGGTTGAGTGAAAAATATTGGCCAGGACACCATGGAGAACTCTACTCTTCTGTCCAAATAGTTCAGAAGGATGAGGGGTGATCTTATAGAAACATTTAAAATAATGAAAGGGATAGACAAGATAGAGGCAGAGAGGTTGTTTCCACTGGTCGGGGAGACTAGATCTAGGGGGCACAGCCTCAAAATACGGGGGAGCCAATTTAAAACCGAGTTGAGAAGGGATTTCTTCTCCCAGAGGGTTGTGAATCTGTGGAATTCTCTACCCAAGGAAGCAGTTGAGGCTAGCTCATTGAATGTATTCAAATCACAGATAGATAGATTTTTAACCAATAAGGGAATTAAGGGTTACGTGGAACGGGCGGGTAAGTGGAGCTGAGTCCACGGCCAGATCAGCCGTGATCTTGTTGAATGGCGGAGCATGCTCGAGGGGCTAGATGGCCTACTCCTGTTCCTAATTCTTATGTTCTTATGTTCTAATCGTCCTGTGTGATTTTTACCTAGAGTGCCTAGAACTAGGAGTTTATACTCTCAGGATAAGGGCTTGGCCTTTTAAGACTGAGAAGAGGCGGAATTTCTTCACTCAAAAGGTTGTCAATCTTTGGAATTTTCTGCCCCGAAGAGCTGAAGACACTTGGTCGTTGAGCATATTCAAGGCCGAGATCGCTAGATCTTTGTGTTCCAAGGGAATCAAGGGATATGGAGATCGGACGGGAAAGTGGAGTTGAGGTTGAGGAACAGCCATGATCTTATTAAATGGTGGAGCAGGCTCAAAGGGCCGCATGGCCTACTCCTGCTCCTAATTGTTATGTTCTTAAAACCCAGCTCTTTGACTAATCTTTTGATCACCTTCCTAATATCTCCTTCTTTGCCATGGAGTCCATTGTTGACTTGTTGGACTTCTGTGAAGCAGCTCGGGGTATTTTTCTACGTCAATGGCACTATATAAATGTAAGTTGGTGTTGTTATCAAAATAAAAAAGCTTCATCTATTAGGAGGCAGCTCACTTAAAAAGCATTATTCAATAAATTAACCTTTTGACGGAGGCAGTACAATATTTACACCCTAATAAATTAGAAGCATAATTGTAATGTATTTGCTTCATGTGTCCTTTGCTTAAGAATTCATAGCAACACATTGCTATTACGAACTAGTTGGTTTATTAACAAAGGTTTAACAATCACACGACACATTACCAAGTTCATCCACCAGGCTCACAACCACCTGCCTCATCGTGGATCCCCTGAACCCAACTGGCTGGGGTTTTATTGAGTCTTGTGAACATCACATGACTGGCTAAGCCACTCCCAACTCAACAGCTCTACAAACCTGTGAACATATTCAGAGTTGCACACATTACATGTACCAACTGAGCCATGGCTGGCAAATTGCACACGGGAGGTTTCCATTATACAGGTGGACCTAGGGGATTTATATTGGGGAAGGTTGAGAGAGATACATTGGGACATTTTACTACATTAAAGGTGCTATATAAATAAAAGTTATTATTATTGTAGAATGCAGGTGTAAGGTTTCAAATACAATCCCTTTTACCATCATAATCAATCTCACAACTTTCAGCTAAAGATTTAAACAGAGAGTGGGAGATTTCTTCCGGCTTCCAAACCTGCCCAACCAAGGCAAATTAGTTCAGGCAACGGGCCACCCTAGAGGTATACCCGATTTTCCAATCCCTCCATGGCCTCGTCCCTCCCTATCTCTGTAACCTCCTCCAGCCCCACAACCTCCCAAGATGTCTGCACTCCTCTAATTCTGGTCTCTTGAGTATACCTGATTATAATCGCTCCACCATCGGTGGCAGTGCCTTCTGTTGCCTGGGCCCCAAGCTCTGGAACTCCCTCCCTAAACCTCTCCGCCTCTTTCCTCCTTCAAGACGGTCCTTAAAACTGACCTCTTTGACCAAGCTTTTGGTCAACTGCGCAGATTTCTATTTATGCGGCTCGCTGTCAAATTTATTTGTCTCATAATACTCCTGTGAAGCGCCTTGGGACGTTAAAGGCGCTATATAAATACAAGTTGTTGTTGTTTTATGCAACCCTAGAGATATACCTGATGGCTACGAGAGTGGGTGTAATGGTAAGCAGCCACTTGAGCTTCCAGAGCACCCCAAGAATGACATGACTGTTCACAGAACCATAGAAATTTACAGCACAGGAAGCCATTCGGCCCATCGTGTCCACGCCGGCCGACCAAGAGCTACCCAGCCTAATCCCACTTTCCAGCTCTCGGTCCGTAGTCCTGTAGGTTACGGCACTTCAAGTGCACATCCAAGTACTTTTTAAATGTGGTGAGGGTTTCTGCCTCTACCACCCTTTCAGGCAGTGAGTTCCAGACCCCCACCACCCTCTGGGTGAAAAAATTTCTCCTCAAATCTCCTCTAAACCCCCCTCCCCAATTACTTTAAATCTATGACTGTTCTCACGCCAAGATCTGTAGCCTGTCCTGGATTGTATAAGACAGAACCGTTTACTGGTGGAACACTTATCTCCACTTGGGGAAACATCTGGAATAGTTGTATAACTCACAAGACTCCGTTTAAACAAGCAGGAATGGATAAATTGCAGTTGTCAAGAAGTCATGACCGTTTTATTCTGTGTTTGTTTAAAGTACTGGGTTTGACATATGGGAGGCCAAAATAGATCTTGTTTCCCAAAGTAATCTTAGCTAAGAGGGGAAATTCATGCAAGATCTGTCCTTTTGCAAATTACTTTCTCACAGCATGGTTCTGATGAGTCACTGTGGCTCAGTACTCAGTAATATAACAGGATCCTCTCGCTCCCGATCCGACAACACCTTGATTTTAAAACTTGTTTTCAAATTCCTCCATGGCATCTCGCCCCCGCAATCGCTCTCACCTCCTCCAGCCCTACAACCCTCCTCCAATTCTGGCCTCTTGCAGACCGGTGATTTTCCTCGCCCCACCATTGGCGGCCGTGCCTTCTGTTGCCTCGGCCCCAAGCTCTGGAACTCCCTGCCTCAAGCTCTCCGCATCTCCCTCGTCCTTGAAGTGCTGAATGATCTGTTGAAGCCCTCATCCTTGCCTTTGTTCGAAGCACTGACCACACTCAATCAGCTCCGTTGGGCAGACCACATTGTCCGCATGCCCGACACAAGCAAGCGCTCTACTCGGAGCTCCTTCATGGCAAGCGAGCCAAAAGTGGGCAGAGGAAACGTTACAGGGACACCCTCAAAGCCTCCCTGATAAAGTGCAACATCCCCACTGACACCTGGGAGTCCCTGGCCAAAGACCGCCCTAAGTGGAGGAAGTGCACCCGGGAGGGCACTGAGCACCTCGAGTCTCATCGCCGAGAGCATGCAGAAATCAAGCGCAGGCAGCGGAAGGAGCGTGCGGCAAACCAGTCCCACCCTCCCTTTCCTTAAACCACTGTCTGTCCCACCTGTGACAGGGACTGTTCAGTCGCCTGAGAACTCATTTTTGGAGCGGAAGCAAGTCTTCCTCGATTTCGAGGGACTGCCTGTGATGATGATGATCTCTAGACGTGACTATTCCAACACACTCCTGGCTGGCCTCCCACATTCTACCCCACGTAAACTAGAGGTGATCCTAAACTCAGCTGCCCCGTGTCCTAATTTGCACCAAGTCCCGTTCACCCATCACCCCTGTGCTCGCTGATTGACATTGGCTCTCGGTTAAGCAACACCTCGATTTGAAAATTCTCGTACTTGTTTTCAAATCCCTCCACGGCCCTCGCCCCCTCCCTATCTCTGTAATCTCCTCCAGCCCCCCCCCCCCCCCCCCCCCCAAGAGATGTCTGTGCTCCTCTAATTCTGTCCTCTTGAGTATCCCTGATTATAATCGCTCCACCATCGGTGGCCGTGCCTTCTGTTGCCTGGGCCCCAAGCTCTGGAACTCCCTCCCTAAACCTCTCCCTCCTTCAAGACACTCCTTAAAACCTACCTCTTTGACCCAGCTTTTGGTCATCTGCCCAAATTTCTACTTATGCGGCTCGGTGCCAAATTTAAAAAAAAAATCTCATGATACTCCTGTGAAGCACCTTGAGACGTTTCACTACGTTAGAGGCGCTAGATAAATATAAGTTGTTGCTGCTGTTTAAGCCACTCCTTAAAACCTACCTCTTTGACCAAGCTTTTGGTCACCAGTCTTAATACCTCCTTGTGTCTTATGTTAACACACCTGTGCATCACTCAGAGAGGTTTTACTACATTAAAGGTGCTATATAAATGCAAGTTGTTGATATAACAGCACCTCAACAAATGCAGTCTGTCAGAGACGCCCCTTTTCACAAATGCTACCTGCATGGACCGAGCTGAAACTTGCCGATCGTGCAGTCAGCGAGCTGCGACTGGTTTTAACTGCCCGGGCTCCATGTGTGCAGAGTCATGCCAACAGGTCAAAGGCTGGCGCTTATCTGTTCCTTTACTTCAACGGACCAAAAATCAGGCACTGGGAGCTCGTGTTTTTCTGATCAGTGCGCTTTTGAGAGTCATCAGCATGGGCGGTCCCGTGAACGAGGATGACTTGTTTCCACGAGAGTTCACAGATGTTTCGATGAAGAACCCGATGGTCCAGATCCTGAACTCCATCCTGAAGGGTGGAAGATGCCTGTGTGTGGATTTTTTTAACGTGGGGTGACCGTTGCACACCAGCCACCACACGGGCTTGACAGAATGGTTGACAATGGAATGTCCCCCTTATCATTATTATAATAAGAAAAAAGACTTACATTTATATAACGCCCTTCACAATCAAAGCTTTACAGCCAATGAAGTACTTTTTGAAGTATCGTCATTGTTGTAATGTGGGAAACGCAGCAGCCAATTTGCGCACAGCAAGCTCCCACACACAGCAATGTGATAATGATCCAGATCATGTGTTTTAGTGATGTTGATTGAGGGATAAATATTTGCCCCAGGACACCGGGGAGAACTCCCCTGCTCTTCTTCGAAATAGTGCCATGGGATCTTTTACATCCACCTGAGAGAGCAGACGGGGCCTCGGTTTAACGTCTCATCCAAAAGACGGCACTTCCAACAGTGCAGCACTCCCTCAGCACTGCACTGGGAGTGTCAATCTCTTTTTTTTTTGTGCTCAAGTCCCTGGAGTGGGACTTGAACCCATGACCTTCTGATTCAGAGGCGAGTGTGCTGACCACTGAGCAATGGCTGACACTTTGTCTTAAATAAGTGCGAAGCTGGGCTCGGTTGGTAGTAATCTTGGCTCTGAGTCAGAAGGCCATGGGTTCAAGCCACACACCAGAGGCTTGAGTGCAGAATCTAAGCTGGCAGTGCAATACTGAGGGAGTGCTGCACTGTTGGGGGTGCCATTTTTCAAAAGTGGTGTTAAACCAAGGCATCAGCTCCCTGTTAAGTTGGGGGTACAAGATCCCACGGCCACTATTTCAAAGAAGGAAAGAAATTTCTCCAGATACCTTGGCCAACATTCTTCATTCAACGTCAACAAAGCATTTTAACTCACCAGTCATCACACTGCTGTCTGTGGGGCCCGGTGATCTGTGAATTGCCTGCGGTGTTTACCTACGAAACAACAGTGACTACACTTGAAAAAGTAATTCCTTGGCAGCAAAACTCTTTGGGACAGCCTGAGAACATGAAAAGTATTGTATGAATGCAAGTTTGTGATTCTTTCTTCCACAGGGGAACATAATGCCCTTTAGTCCAACATTGCTCAATGTATCTGAATGCTAGGCGCATAATTTAATCCGTCATTATATCTCTCTCCCGGGGGCAGCCGTACCATCTGCACATTCCTTTCTCTGAACTGGTAGATGCCAGGTTTCCATTAGAAAATTTCACTTCCCCTATATCACGCTCACATCCAATGACCTTCTCACCCGTGCAGTCAAAGCCAGCCACTTCTTTTTTAAATGAACAGAGTCAAAGAGGAAGAGAAAAACACCTCGCCAGCATCAGACAAAAGAGCGAAGAGCGAGGGAAGATCTTTGCACGAATACGAGAGCTCCTACTCTATGTAGAGCGAACATACACCCTCAATACTAGGTTTGTATCAACCAATCACCACTTCAATATCTGCATTTCTACTCTTGGCGTCCGTTACTTTAGATCAGAGGTATAACAAATTTGAAAGAACGTTAGGAACGGGAGGAGGGCACTCAGGCCCTCCAGCCTGCTTTGCAATTCAATCAGATCAGAGTCATCTGTGGCTCAGTGGGTAGCACACTCGCCTCTGAGGCAGAAGGTTGTGGGTTCAAGTCCCACTCCAGGGACCCGAGCACAAAAAATATCCAGGCTGACACTCCCAGTGCAGTGCTGAGGGAGTGCTGCACTGTCGGAGGTGCAGCCTTTCTGTTGTAATGTTTATCCGAGGTCCCGTCTGCTCTCTCAAGTGGACGTAAAAGATCCCATGGCACTATTTTGAAGAAGAGCAGGGGAGTTCTCCCCGGTGTCCTGAGGCCAATATTATCTCTCAATCAAATAACAAAAACAGATTATCTGGTCATTATCACATTCCTGTTTGTGGGAGCTTGCTGTGCGCAAATTGGCTGCTGTGTTTCCCACATTACAACAGTGACTACATGCCAAAAAGTACTTTATTGGTTGTAAAGCGCTTTGAGACGTCCGGTGGTTGTGAAAGGCGCTATATAAATGCAAGTCTTTTTAGATCAACGAAGACTGAAAGCAACCTTTACTGAGTCCAGGAGGTTTATGGGATAAGCTGTCAAATTCCATCAACATTTTTCAACATTGAACATTCGTCACATAAACTCAATCATATCTTTTTCCTCAGTTGATAATTAATGAGACTCTGCTGATTCCGCATTACGAACGCAGGAGTGGATTCTCAATGCAAAGCTGACATTATGGACAAAAATCATGGAAACCGCTCTAAAATAGAACAATAGGTCACACTGATTGTACAGTTAACTGGTGATAGGCTGGCTGATTGCAACATGCAGGGATTGCGCTACGTGAAAGAACCGGCTTCGAGCTAAAGCATTAGTGAAGGAACGTTGTACGTAGCTAGAGGAACAGCAGGATGAGGGGGTTATCTAACCCCAAGGCACTGGGCCTCCCAAACCTTTCGGCTGATCACCGATGTGGGGACGGCAGACCCAAGGCAGATAGTTAGCATAGTTGGTCAGCTTGGGTAGGGTAGCCAAGATCACCAAAAGGGGGGACTGAAGTGGGCCAATAGGTCACACTGGACATATCAGACATGGAATAAAGGGCTAAAGCGAGTACGTGCAAGTAAAATCAAAAGCAGCCTTTACAAACTAAACACGTAGAAACAAGAATTAGGTTGAGAACTGTACATCTGTATTGAATGTCTCAAGGCCCCGCATTGCAGACCTTCTGTCCTAACACAAGAGATAACATGGGGATGGTATGTCTCAAACCGACACATCAGCAAAAACGGTACTCAGTACGAGCAAAGGTCAAATCAGAGCCAGGCACAGGGGGATAAGATAAACACCCAAAGATACAATAGGGGAACGGTATCAGGAATAGGTGGGACAGAGAAATCGTCTTCGCCTTGAGTGACAAGGGCCTGTGTCCATTCAAATCAATGTATGTCTCATATATTGAATGTCCGGCCATTACAGGCTGAGTAACTGTATAAAAACCCTGTGTGTTCTTTGTTCGGGGAGAGTGAGTGTGAGGAGCTCAGCAGGGGCTGACCTTCCCTTGCAATAAAATAAACCTGCTTGTGTTTCATTCCTAACAGACTGTGTCAAGGTTAATTATTTTAATCTCCACTTCATTTGGTGTAGTCGGGGGACAAGACACCGATGGTAACCGGACCATCACTGAGTGAGTATTTTAAAATTACCACTCTCAATCCGATGTTTTCCAGGCGATAGGTGCAAGTCAAAACGGGACTTCCGAGCAATAAAGTGTCTGTTAGCGATCAAAATAAGTAAGTTTGGGGTAAGAAAATAATTTGGGTAGAATGTCGACTAACGTGCGATGTTTGACGAATGGGGTAAGCACAAGATAAAACTGACAAAGCCGGAGTTTGTTAATGTGGCAATGTCTGTGCTATTGTAAGAAAACAACCCAATGGGAATCCAGTGGCTTGACAACCACGCCCATGTCGGTAATGTGCAGGTTCTGGCCAGGGATTGGACCAAGGATAGCCAGTGGAGGGAATGTGCCAGCCTGCCTGAAGCATGGACCAGAACGAAAGAAGACTGTGGTCTTGTGATGGAACCCATTAAAGTCCCGGGGCCAGAACACAAAGTGCCCAGACAGTACCCAATATGCCCTGAGGCATGAGACGCAGTGGCCCAGATAGTACAGGAGTTGGTAACGGACGGGGTTCTGAAGGAGGTTGTAGCCATGACCCATTCTCCTGTGTGGCTGGTAAAGAAGCCAGGCGGGTCACACCATCGACTACACGGCACTGAACATGGTGACTCTCCGGGAACATCCCACAGTTGCTAGTCCCCCTTTATTTTGTTTCATAAGTTCCTGAAAAAAGAAACTCGTAAAATAAGATCAAATAAAACTGACTCAGAAGCTTCAAGTTTTTGTGGCAGGGTAAAAGAGAAAAATAATGTAGAATGTTTGGGATGGGAGTTAATTAATTTTTCATTTGTCTGAAAGCCTGACTTTTAAAAAGAAATAAACATAGAACATAGAAAATAGGTGCAGGAGTAGGCCATTCGGCCCTTCGAGCCTGCACCACCATTCAATAAGATCATGTCCGATCATTCACCTCAGTACCCCTTTCCTGCTTTCTCTCCATACCCTTTGATCCCATTAGCCATATCCAACTCACTCTTGAATATACCCAATGAACTGGCATCAACAACTCTCTGCGGTAGAGAATTCCACAGGTTTGAGTAAAGAAGTTTCTCCTCATCTCAGTCCTAATTGGCTTTCCCCTTATCCTTAGACTGTGTCCCCTGGTTCTGGACTTCCCTAACATCGGGAACATTCTTCCTGCATCTAACCTGTCCAGTCTGGTCAGAATTTTATATGTTTCTATGAGATCCCCTCTCATCCTTCTAAACTCCAGTGAACACAGGCCCAGTCGATCCAGTCTCTCCTCATATGTCAGTCCTGCCATCCCGGGAATCAGTCTGGTGAACCTTCGCTGCACTCCCTCTATAGCAAGAACGTCCTTCCTCAGATTAGGAGACCAAAACTGAACATAATATTCCAGGTAAGGCCTCACCAAGGCCCTGTACAACTGCAATAAGACCTCTCTGCTCCTATACTCAAATCCCCTAGCTATGAAGGCCAACTTGCTATTTGTCTTCTTCACCGCCTGCTGTACCTGCATGCCAACTTTCAATGACTGATGTACCATGACACCCAGGTCTCGTTGCACCTCCCCTTTTCCTAATCTGCCGTCATTCAGATAATATTCTGCCTTCGTGTTTTTGCCACCAAAGTGGATAACCTCACATTTTATCCACATTATACTGCATCTGCCATGCATTTGCCCACTCACCTAACCTGTCCAAGTCATCCTGCAGCCTCTTAGCATCCTCCTCACAGCTCACACTGCCACCCAGCTTAGTGTCATCTGCAAACTTGGAGATATTACACTCAATTCCTTCATCTAAATCATTGGTGTATATTGTAAATAGCTGGGGTCCCAGCACTGAGCCCTGTGGCACTCCACTAGTCACTGCCTGCCATTCTGAAAAGGACCCGTTTATCCCGACTCTCTGCTTCCTGTCTGCCAACCAGTTCTCTATCCACGTCAGTACATTACACCCAATAACATGTGCTTTAATTTTGCACACCAATCTCTTGTGTGGGACCTTGTCAAAAGCCTTTTCAAAGTCCAAAAACACCACATCCACTGGTTCTCCCTTGTCCACTCTACTAGTTACATCCTCAAAAAATTCTAGAAGATTTGTCAAGCATGATTTCCCTTTCATAAATCCATGCTGACTTGTACCGATCCTGTCACTGCTTTCTAAATGCGCTGCTATTTCATCTTTAATAACTGATTCCAACATTTTCCCCCATTACTGATGTCAGGCTAACCGGTCTATAATAACCCGCTTTTTCTACCTCCTTTTTTAAAAAGTAGTGTTACACTTAGCTCCCCTCCAGTCCATAGGGACTGATCCAGAGTCAATCGACTGTTGGAAAATGATCACCAATGTATCCACTATTTCTAGGGCCACTTCCTTAAGTACTCTGGGATGCAGACTATCAGGCCCCGGTGATTTATCGGCCTTCAATCCCATCAATTTCCCTAACACTATTTCCCGCCTAATAAGGATTTCCTTCAGTTCCTCCTTCTCACTAGGCCCTCGGTCCCCTAGTACTTCCGGAAGGTTATTTGTATACTTGTTTTAGTTGCCCCACTTTTCGGACATGGAGCTGAAAGCTTTTTTAGCCCTTTGTAAAGTTGTCATCATCATAGGCAGTCCCTCAGAATCGAGGAAGACTTGCTTCCACTCTTAACATGAGTTCTTAGGTGGCTGAAATGCTGTTCTGTATCTGGAAAAGTATGAATAAATGTTCATTGTGTACCTAGAATTGAATTAGCTTTTAAGTTAGAAACAAAGGTGTGGATTTATTTTGATTTACGGAACTATGAAACGTACAAAAGACGGGTTGTTTAACAAAAGATAAAACTTCAGCCTTGAAGTTACAGTTGCTAAAAAAAAACCAAATTAAACATTTTCATTGGATTACCAAAAAAATGCGTGGTCTTGTTTTAAATCAATTTGAATCATAACAAAGCACAGTCCTTTGAATTTGGTTATTGCAAGCAAATCAATTTGAATGTTTAAAAAGCACCATCTTCTTTAGTGTTCCTTTTTTTAAAAGCCTGCATAAGAGCTACGCTAAGGGAAGCTCCGTCCTCTTTTCCCCTTTGTGTAAAATGTGTGAAGTTTGTTAAATACAAAAACTAATTCAGTATTTTTACAGCTCATTGGAAAGGCATCCGAAAAAATACAGACACTGATGTAACTTACTGTGTTATTTTGTTTTATTTTATCTGCTCTGTATTGTAATTAGTTAATAACATATTGGCTATGGGAAAAAATATTGGTCTGAATTTAATTGGAATTATTAAGGTTAATTAACCAATTAAAACCAGACTTTCATTGTGGCCATGATGAAATTCTGGTTATTTCAAAGTGTGAATGTCCCTAGTTCCGGATATGAGACTTTCACCAAATTGAAAAGAAAATAATAAAAGACAAGTCCCTCAAAATAGTGCGAGACACTGGGGAAAACCCTGCAGAAGGATTTCTGGAGCAAGGAGAACCCCACAATTGTAGTGTGCCGGAATGGGAGGACTCCCCAGGCAATTAAACATGAAGGAAGAATTAAACTACTGCGAGACGCCTCTATGAAACCTGCCCAAGCGGCGGTGAAGGTGAAAGCTCACCAGAAAGTGGTTAATGAAGTACAGAAAGGGAATGAGGCTGTGGACACAGCTGTTCGCGAAGCAGCTGAGCACCTGGACCCAGACGCAGAATCCGTTTGTGCGCTAGCGCTCAGGGACATTAAACAGTTACACGCCGATACAGATGAAAAGGTAAAAGCAGAATGGGAGTGCCTGTGAGGAATCTTGGGTGCAGACGATGTATGGAGGCGTGATGATCCAGTCATAGCCCAGCCCCCGAGTGTATTAGAACAATGCTGATGGAACTACACGACGGCATAGACCACCGGGGGTGCAATGCCATGATCGCGAGCTTACAGAAAGAATGGTGGTAGCCAGTGTCATGTATTCAACTATCATTGTAACCCATGTATAAGCTGACCTAAGTTGTACACTTTGAGAACATTGACCACAAGGGGGTGAACTTGTGGGAGACACTCCTAACCTGGACTTTCAGTTAATAAAAGGGGAAGCTTCTTGAGGTCTTAGTAATAAAGGTAACTGGTCACAGAGTGACCTTCTCTTAAGTATGGGCCTCGTGTGCATTTATACTGTATAGTAAGGACATATTAGCCAGCACTGGGATGCCAGGTGGCCAAGTACTGTCAGAAATGTATTACATGCACGCAGCACAACCCAGGAAGGGCAGTAAAGATAAGAATGAGCCACCAGCCCCGACCATGGGGCCCGTGGGAAAACATTCAGATTGACTTCACTGGGCCACTCGTTACAGCACGGAATGGTGAGAAATACTGTCTAGTTATAGTGGATCAGTTCACTAGGTGGGTGGAGGCATTTGCCACTCACGACTGTACAGCAACGATTGGCCGAGGAAGTCATTCCCCGGTGGGGAATACCGATCCAGGTAGATTCAGATCAGGGTACACACTTCACGTGGTGTGTAAGGTAATGGGCATCCAGCAGAAGTTCCACATACCATACCACCCGCAGAGTTCGGGAATGGTGGAACGAATGAATAGAACCCTGAAAGTAGCTCTGGCGATGGCGATCCAACCGACCGGTCGATCCTGGGCAGACCTGTTGCCAACAATCTCGATGCGGCTGGGAGCCACCCCGAACCGAAGTGCCGGACTCACACCGTACGAGTTGGTGACTGGTGGAGCCATGAGGTTACCGGAGGGGATTGTGACCGGTGGGGTCGATCTCGGACCCCTCCGGGACAGGGTCAGGCGGTATGTCATGGAGCTCAGTGAGCAGCTCAAGGGGGTACGGCAATTGGTTAGGGACCAACAAGATTGCTTGGATAAACAGCAGGACCTGGGATCACCAGCAGAGGTGATGGTTAGGTTGATTAATAAGGAGTCAGGGTTCGCCCCCAGATGGGAGAGGCCGTACGAAATATTACTCACGAGCGATACATGGACAAGGACGGTGGAAACACTGGTCACAGTTGAAGAAACTCACTAATCAATAAGCGGACAGCCCCAGGGCAATTGCTCTTTATGACCCACAGGTAACAATGATAAGCTATGCGAGGATGTGGATGACCCTGGTGGGAATCACGATCACAATGGCTTACTACACTCCGCTCGCGAGGGATGGAGAAGTAAAATCGTGTACACAAACAGCTGTGCAGGCCAACCGAAAGAAGCAACAAGGCCTGTATTACAGCAACTCGGGCGACATTGACTGTGATGGTTGGGAAAACTGTGCATTTAAATTGTAGCTCCGGAATGATGGATTTCAGTTTTCTGGGAAACAACACGAGGGAAAGGATGGCTGGGGGGGGGCTATACAACGGGAATAACTTATGTGGATGAATGCGCACACAGTATAGAAACATAGAAAATAGGTGCAGGAGTCGGCCATTCGGCCCTTCGAGCCTGCACCACCATTCAATAAGATCATGGCTGATCATTCACCTCAGTACCCCTTTCCTGCTTTCTCTCCATATCCCATGATCCCTTTAGCCGTAAGGGCCATATCTAACTCCCTCTTGAATATATCCAACGAACTGGCATCAACAACTCTCTGCGGCAGGGAATTCCACAGGTTAACAACTCTCTGACTGAAGAAGTTTCTCATCTCAGTCCTAAATGGCTTACCCCTTATCCTAAGACTGTGTCCCCTGGTTCTGGATTTCCCCAACATCGGGAACAATCTACCCGAACCTAACCTGTCCCGTCCCGTCAGAATCTTGTATGTTTCTATGAGATCCCCTCTCATTCTTCTAAATTCCAGTGAATACAGGCCCAGTTGATCCAGTCTCTCCTCATATGTCAATCCAGCCATCCCGGGAATCAGTCTGGTGAACCTTCGCTGCACTCCCTCAATAGCAAGAATTGTTTCAATTAGCTTGTTTCAATTAGCTTGTGTGCAAGAACAATTCTCTGAAATACCCCAACAAGGGGAGGATGAGCGAGCAAGGGAAGGTTCCCGATTGGGTAAACAGCACACACTTGCTTTCCCTCGCCCAGCATATCGGAAAGCTAGAGGCATGTACGTTGAAGGGGATGACCCGAGTCTTCCTGGTAATGGGGGGGGGGGGGGGTGGAATCCCATTCAACATTGATGGGGCTGGTATTTGTGATCCCAATATTGACTGGAATGGAAGGCCCATACCCGCAGTATGACATAGAAAACTTGTGACTAATCCGGGGAAACAAATACCTCCGGTATTACCCCAGGGACCAGTACGCCACCAAAATGAATGGGAGCAAGCGAGGCGTCTCCTGCTCTAGCTGTCACCGGGTAGGGAGTATGACCATATGTCCACACCCAGTAGGAAGGGATCGCATGAACGGGTGTGGGTTCAACCGGACCGTAGGCTGTGTACTAGAATCTAGCCCAGTCTGGACTGAGCCAACACACTCCATATACAGGGGCAGAGGCGAGTACTGTGTGGTGACTAACCAACAGGCTTACAACTACAGGGACCTGATTTGCCCCAACCCAAAACCTAACTTCTGCTTCACCTCACGGGTACCAGTTAGCATTGGCTGGACCAGATTGATCAATTTCCACACAAGGAAGGTGATGACTCGAAATGTAACTGATTTAAAGGCAGACCTGGAGTTATATGAGGAGGACATGGTGGCCCCACTCCCACATCTTGTGGAGGATTTAAGTGATATTAAAGATCCCCTGCGGGAAAATGTGATACCACTTCCTAGAACTAGAATTAAAGAAATTAGGAGACAAGGTGAACTGGGGCCTTCAGAAGGTCCCGTGGTATATGTCAGCCTGGGATTGGGGAATGAACGTTAACCAACACCCCTGGATTGGCATAATATCACACGTACTGGTGATTGTACAGTTAACTGGTGATAGGCTGGCTGATTGCAACATGCAGGGATTGCGCTACGTGAAAGAACCGGCTTCGAGCTAAAGCATTAGTGAAGGAACGTTGTACGTAGCTAGAGGAACAGCAGGATGAGGGGGTTATCTAACCCCAAGGCACTGGGCCTCCAAAACCTTTCGGCTGATCACCGATGTGGGGACGGCAGACCCAAGGCAGATAGTTAGCATAGTTGGTCAGCTTGGGTAGGGTAGCCAAAATCACCAAAAGGGGGGACTGAAGTGGGCCAATAGGTCACACTGGACATATCAGACATGGAATAAAGGACTAAAGCGAGTACGTGCAAGTAAAATCAAAAGCAGCCTTTACAAACTAAACACGTAGAAACAAGAATTAGGTTGAGAACTGTACATCTGTATTGAATGTCTCAAGGCCCCGCATTGCGGACCTTCTGTCCTAACACAAGAGATAACATGGGGATGGTATGTCTCAAACCGACACATCAGCAAAAACGGTACTCAGTACGAGCAAAGGTCAAATCAGAGCCAGGCACAGGGGGATAAGATAAACACCCAAAGATACAATAGGGGAACGGTATCAGGAATAGGTGGGATAGAAACCATTTTCACCTTGAGTGACAAGGGCCTGTGTCCATTCAAATCAATGTATATCTCATGTATTGAATGTCCGGTCATTACAGGCTGAGTAACCGTATAAAAACCCTGTGTGTTCTTTGTTCGGGGAGAGCGAGTGTGAGGAGCTCAGCAGGGGCTGACCCTCCCTTGCAATAAAATAAACCTGCTTGTGTTTCATTCCTAACAAACTGCGTCGAGGTTAATTATTTTTAATCTCTACTTCACGCTAGATTTAAATTTCCACGGAATGGGAATGAGTGTCAGACAATTTGTATAACAGGTGTTACAACGATTCGCAGTGTCACCTGCATGCCTGGGCTGTAGGTTGGAAATCTACCCAGAGTGTCGGTGTGGGGTGGGGCCGTTTCTCTTGGAACCAACCAATGCTGCAGTTATGGTGTATGGGCCTGACTGGGTCTGTAAAACGCGGTCTGTAAAACGCGGTCTGAAGGGACTGGGTGTAACGTTGATGGAGACCCATTTCGCATGAACGCGAACCTAGCAATGCAAATGCACATTTGTTTATCTCTCGTTACCTCACAGCTATCGGAACAGGAAGGGGCCATTCAGCCCCTCAAGCATGTTCCACCACTCAATTAGATCAAGGCTGATCTGTAGATTAACTCTGTCTACCCACATTGGTTCCGTAACCCTTAACGCCCCTTCCCTAACTAAAATCGATCAATCTCAGTTTTGAAATTTTCAATTGACCCTCCTGGCCTCAGCAGCTTTTTGGGGGGGAGAGAGTTCCAGATTTTCACTACCATTTCCGTGAAGAAGTGCTTCCTGACATCGATCCTGAGCGGCCGAGCCGAATTTTAAGGTTATACCCGCTGGTTCTGGACTCCTCCACTGGAGGAAATAGTTTTTGTCTATCTGCCCCTATCAACTCGAGTAATCATCAGATATCAGCCGTGGCTCAGTGGGCAGCACTCTTACCTCTGAGTCAGAAGGTTGTGGGTTCAAGTCCCACTCCAGAGATTTGAGCACATAATCAATTAGGCTGACACTCCCAGGGCAGTGCTGAGGGAGTGCTGCACTGTCGGAGGTGCTGTCCCTCGGACGAGACGTTAAACTGAGGCCCCGTCTGCTCTCTCAGGTGGATGCAAAAGATCCCATGGCACTATTTCGACAAAGAGCAGGGGAGTTATCCCCGGTGTCCTGGTCAATATTTATCCCTAAATTTGTGGGAGTTTGCTGCGTGCAAATTGGCAGTTGCATTTCCTACATTCCAACAGTGACTGCACTTGAAATAAAGTACTTCATTGGCTGTAAAGCACTTTGGGATGTCCTCCTGAGGTCGTGATTGGCACTATGTAAATGAAAGTTTTACTGTTATCTGAAACACCTCAGTGAGATCACCTATACTGAAAGGAACATAAGCCTAGTCTGTGCATTCTATCCTCATAATTTCAGTCTTCTATCCCGGTATTGCTCTGCATTGCACCTCCCTCCTAGACCAATATACCCTTCCTGCAGCTTGCATACCTCCTATTGAAAAATTAAGTGCTTTAAGTGCAGCACCAATCGATCTCTGCTGTGATTCCCCCACCCGCCTGCCCTCCTCCATGTCTTGCGTTGAAGCTGACCGTAAGGCTTGCCGAGAGCCAGCAGTGTTAGTGCAATGTCTGAAACTCTACCTGCGTCTGGCTGCTCCGTCATCTTGCAGATCGCCTCAGAATCGCAGGGGCTGTTGTCCTCTGCTGATTGGAACGCACTAATGATTTCACTGAAGTAACTGAAGTACTGTTTAGGCTCCAGGTCGGATTTTTCACAACTGAACTCAGATTCATCCACATTGTCCTAGACAGAAACAGCGAGGGAGTTAGTCTGCAGCCAGGATGCCGGGATTTCAACTTTTTGCTCAATGAGATGGGATTCACGAGGCTGTTTCGACGCCCGATGTCAAAAGATTTACAGGTTCTGAAGGGCATATGGGAGTTAGGAGCAGGAGTCGGCCATTCGGCCCCTCGAGCCTGCTCCGTCATTCAATAAGATCACGGCCGATCATCTATCTCAACTCCACTTTCCCGCCCGATCCCCATATCCCTTGATTCCCCTCGAGTCCAATAATCTATCAATCTCTGTCTTGAATATACTCAATGACTGAGCCTCCACAGCTCTCTGGGGCAGAGAATCCCAAAGATTCACCACCCTCTGAGTGAAGAAATTCCTCCTCATCTCAGTCCTAAATGTTCGACCCCTTCTCCTGAGACTGAGCCCCCTGGTTCTACACTCTCCATCTCAGCATCTACCCTGTCAATCCCCCTCAGAATCTTATATGTCTCAATGAGATCACCTCTCATTCGTCCAAACTTTAGGCCCAATCTACTCAAATCTTTCCTCAAGGACAACCCTGTCATCCCAGGAATCAATCTGGAACGGGATCATGCAATACTCCCAAAGAAAAAGTTGACGCGAACTGATACTGAGGGTAATGTTTCTGATGGCCCACTCCCAGTGAGGCTTGCCAACTTTCCCGGACTGTCCCGGAGTCCCCAGGAATGAAGGATGAATCTGCAGGACATGGCTGCGAGGGATCAACTGAGAGATCGATAGATTTTTGGATATGTCGGGAATCGAGGGACGTGGGGACAGTGTAGGACAGATGTTGAGGTAGAAGATCAGCCATGATCTGATTGAATGGCGGAGCAGGTTCGAAGGACCAAATGGCTGACTCCTGCTCCTAATTCTCGTCTTCTTAAACCCGGGAGAAAGATCATCGGGGCATTAAAAAAATCAATGGCCCAGAAATCCCGGCCTCCCCGGATCCGTACGCCATTTCTAAGGACCCGGGAAGGCATCGGAAAAGCCGATTTTGAAACGCACAATGCGCATGCGCTGAAAACCAGCTTTTGCGATCTGTCGAGTTTCTGGCTTGACAGATCCTCCGCAGATCGGGAGCGAGGACAGTTGCAAGGGAGAGATTGCGGGATTTACCCATATCCTGCCCAGCAAATGTTCTCAAAACTCTTGTGCCTGATAAAAGCATAGCTTACTTTTACAGGCGTAAGAGTTTTAAAACATACAAAAATATAATTAAATTAAATTTAAAAAAACACATTATTTTTAAAAATCCTGCCCACTACCTTACATTTATTTTTAACCATTATTAAACTTTTAAAAAAAACGGCAATTTTATTTTTTTCTATAAAAAACATTTCTATCAACTTTAATTTCTGTAATGTATTTATGCGAGGTGTTTTTTAAAATATTTTATATGGCGTTTGTGTGTTTGGGGTGTTTCTCATTCATAGTAATAGGACGTTCGGAGATTTACGAAACTGCCATTACTACGAATGAGAAAATACTTGACCGTGATTGGGTGTCCAGGCCCACGTGCCTCCTGCGGATGTCCCAACGTGAACGCGCTCCGTAGCGCAAGAAGAGGAGGCCTCGAGTCCGGGATCTCGGGCGGGCATTCGGCCACGGGAAGAAGAAACAGGGATTTCTGGGCCAATATGATTTTTTTCATTTTCTTTTGTTGATTGGACAAATAAAGATTGGAGATGGGGTGGGTGGGGGCGTGGACATTGACTGTTTGCTGGGGGGAGCGGTGAGAGGCAAGAGGTCATGTGATGAGACACATCAGGCACACACCCTACCAGAGTTGGTGAGCCGCGGTCCCAGCCCAGAGGCCTGCTTGGCGAGGAGCCCCTGATTCCCAGCCCTCCCGCCAATACGTTTAATGACTGGAAACCTGTCGTGGTTACTGCAGCGCCCGCGATCGCATCTCTGACAAGCGAGGTGTGGGCACTGAGAACATAAGAACATAAGAAATAGGAGCAGGAGTAGGCCATATGGTCCCTGGAGCCTTCACTTAATCCGATCATGGCTGATCCGATCCTGGACTCAGGTCCACTTCCCCGCCCGCTCCCCATAACCCCTTAATCCCTTATCGGTTAAAAAAACTGTCTATCTCTGTCTTAAATATATTCAAAGACCCAGCTCTCTGAGGCAGCGAATTCCACAGATTTCCGACCCTCTGAGAGAAGAAATTTCTCCTCGTCTCAGTTTTAAATGGGCGGCCCCTTATTCTAAGATCATGCCCCCTAGTTCTAGTCTCCCCCATCAGTGGAAACATCCTCTCTGCATCCACCTTGTCAAGCCCCCTCATAATCTTGATCGGGAAAAATCATTTCTGCTGTTTGAGTGGGAAATATAAAAGTTTAATATGAAAGGGAGTTGCTTCTAACGAACTTTCAAGAATAGTTCGCTGCGCAGCCCAGACACCGAGGCCGAGAACTTCTCTTGCACGCAATAGTCGGCCAACGTGCAGCAGGGGTGGGACTACTGCCTGTCCCGGTGACCTGCCACTCACCCCGGAACACAGTTCCAGGTTGTTCCTTGGACTCCCCACCCCCCACTCTCCCCCCGCAACCACCCCCGCCCTCCCCCCTCCACCCCCCCCTCCCTCCCCTCCCATCGCCGGGGGAGGCGGGAAGTGGTCGAGGGAAGGAGTGCAACACCTGCGGCGGCTTAAAGGGGCCGAGGCAGCGAGCTGGGTCGCCGTCTCCGCTGGAGACGCGGAGTTCGAGCAGTTAGGAAGCGTCCGATGACCAGCCTCTCTCCGCTCATTCAGCCTTTCCCCGTCACCGTCCGACACGGCACTCCTGCCCGTTACCGGGAAGTGTCGTGTGGGGGACCCAGGCCCACTTTCCATCCCCGCTCCTGCCCGTGACTGGGAGACACCAGTCAGTGAGCAGCTATACCAGGCTCCGTGCCACCTGAGAACGGGTGGAGACACGAAAATCCTGCCACGTGACCTGGGGAGGGGGGTCGAGCTGGGGGTCAAGGTGCCGACGGTTTCAGCTAACATCAGCACGTGGGTGCTTCACATCCAACTCGGTGAATCGGCATCGGGAGCAGTCGTCTCCGGTGGTCTTCCCTCTCCCAGGGGGGGCTCCAAAGTCTGTGGCACAACCCCCCCCCCCCACCATCCGCTGAGACCAGCTAACTCCCTACAGCTGGAGGAAGACACTGTCAGGCTAGACATGCAAAGCAAAGAGACACCAGGCATTATGTACCTCCCTGTCTTCGGCCAGACAGTTGTGAATACCATCCAGAACCCGGTGGAGATTTTTGATAATTAAATAATTTGATGAATTCTTGGCAAACTTTTCGAGAAGGGCATCCAAGCTGAAGGACATTTCAGGGACGGTTAAATGCAGCCAACATGTGTCAGTCTACAGGGAAAAAAAAGAAATGAGCCAGTGTGAAGAGGACTTAATGCAATCTTGATAGTGAGAGGAGGACATAAACCAGAATAAACAGGACTCCAGAGATTAACGGGTGCGGCGTGATTTTTACCTGATACATAAGTATGATAAGATTAGCAAGTGAATGAGGTCATCCCTATGTTGAACAAAAGCAGCTAAACTACACGCCTCAGTATCTAGGGGTCCCTTTACAAGGAAAGGACAACTTGCATTTATATAGCGCCTTTCAGAACCTCGGGCAATGCCAGGCAATGACTATCTCTAACCAGCGAGAGTCTAACCACCGCCCCTTGACATTCAACGGCATTACCATCGCTGAATCCCCCATCATCAACATCCTGGGGGTCACCATTGACCAGAAACTTAACTGGACCAGCCACATATATACTGTGGCAACAAGAGCAGGTCAGAGGCTGGGTATTCTGCGGCGAGTGTCTCACCTCCTGACTCCCTATATCTCCTGACCATTATATGCTTGCAATATGCACAGACTTAGAGAAATCCTTGATTGACAGCAGCAGTGTGAGATGGTTAGAAGCACAATGCAACCCTGCATCCAGTGTTCAACTGTCTATTTTCATTCTACTTCATTGCGCCATCTACAAGGCACAAGTCAGGAGTGTGATGGAATACTCTCCACTTGCCTGGATGAGTGCAGCTCCAACAATACTCAAGAAGCTCGACACCATCCAGGACAAAGCAGCCGCTTGATCGGCTCCCCATCCGCCACCTTCAACACTCACTCCCTCCACCACCGGCGCACCGTGGCTGCAGTGTGCACCATCTACAAGATGCACTGCAGCAACTCGCCAAGGCTTCTTCGGCAGCACCTCCCAAACCCGCGACCTCTACCACCTAGAAGGACAAGGGCAGCAGGTGCATGGGAACACCACCACCTCCACGTTCCCCTCCCAGTCACACACCATCCTGACTTGGAAATATATCGGCCGTTCCTTCATCGTCGCTGGGTCACAATTCTGGAACTCCCTCCCTAACAGCACTGTGGGAGCACCTTCACCACACGGACTGCAGCGGTTCAAGAAGGCGGCTCACCACCACCTTCTCAAGGGGCAATTAGGGACGGGCAATAAATGCCGGCCTTGCCAGCGACGCCCACATCCCAGGAACAAATTTTTAAAAAGGATGTTTCAAAGCACTTTACAGCCAATGAAGTACTTTTTGAAGTGTGGTCACTGTTGTATAGTGGGAAACGTGGCAGCCAATTTGCGCACAGCAAGCTCCCACAAACAATGACCAGATAATCGGTTTTGGTGATGTTGATTGAGGGATAAGTATTGGCCAGGACACCTGCTCCTCTTCGAAATAGTCATAGAACCATAGAAATTTACAGCACAGAAGGAGGCCATTGTGGCCCATTGTGTCCGTGCCGGCCGACCAAGAGGTACCCAGCCTAATCCCACTTTCCAGCTCTCGGTCCGTAGCCCTGCAGGTTACGGCACTTCAAGTGCACATCCAAGTACTTTTTAAATATGGTGAGGGTTTCTGCCTCTACCTCCCTTTCAGGCCGTGAGTTCCAGACCCCCATCCCCTCTGGGTGAAAACATTTCTCCTCAAATCCCCTCTAAACCTCCCCCCAATTACTTTAAATCTATGTCCCCTGGTTGTTGACCCCTCTGCTAAGGAAAATAGGTCCTTCCTGTACAATCCATCTCGGCCCCTCATAATTTTACACATCTCAATAATGTCTACCCTCAGCCTCCCCTGTTCCAAGCAAAACAACCCCAGCCTATCAAATCTTTCCTCACAGCTAAAATTCTCCAGTCCTGGCAACATCCTCGTAAATCTCCTCTGTACCCTCTCTCGTGCAATCACATCTTTCCTGTAATGTGGTGACCAGAACTGTGAAACATTCTCTTCCTCAGGCGACCGAAGGCTGCACTGGCGCACTGGAGGCAGTGTTGGGCCTCGTCATTGATGTCTGCTCTTGTTGATAATAGACTCCCGAGGTATGGAAAGTGGTCCGTGTTGTCCAAGGTCGCGCCGTGGATTACAAACTACAGAGGAATCTCCCTGATGTCGGCCACTGGGAAAGTCATCGCAAGAATCCTCCTCAACCGTCTTCACCCCGTGGCTGAAGAGCTCCTCCCAATAATGTTGCTGCAGAACATTTGTCCTTCAATGAACAGCCAATCCCAGCCTTTGCCTCCAGTAGGGAGCAGTGTATAACAATAAATTAGTGTCAGGGTTAATCTTGTTACCTCACACGCGGGCTTCATATTCTGACTCCGCGCTGCAGGCCGCATTGCCTCCCAGTGTTTGGAATTAGGGGTTGCCAACCCTCCTGGATTTTCCTGGAGCCTCCAGGAATCGAAGATTAATCTCCGAACCACGACTGCGAGCAAACCCAGCGAGAAACATCACAGGGGCAGTCAAAAAACGTTATGAGTTATTTTCAATTTGTTCGACCACTTTCATTTATTCGTTATGAAAATTTTGGAGAAGATGGGCTAATTGTCCGGGCAGGGCGGGAGGTCATGTGATGGAACCTCCAGCAATACGTCCAATCAGAGTTGGCAATTCTAGTCTTGGGTCAGCCATTTTGTGAAGTTGCCATAGTAACCATGGAGCTGCAGCTAGTTTGAGTTATTACCGTTGGGATAGGAGGGACGGAGGGACGGAGGGACGGAGGAACAGAGGGACGGAGGGAAGGAGGGACGGAGGGAAGGAGGGACGGAGGGAAGGAGGGAAGGAGGGACGGAGGCCACGGGGAAAGAATTAGGAGCATTATTTTTTTAAACTGATGCTCAGGAGAGCCTCTGGTAAGTTATAATGTGAGACTCAACCTCTCATCAAACAAGCTTCGATGATTCAAATACATGTGCAATTTATTAAGGCCAACACATAAAATACAGCGGAATATACATACCACATTAGGGATTTTAGAAATATATTTTATCTGGATTTTATAATCGCTTGGCAAGTTTCCAACCTAAAAAAAAGAAGAAAGATTTTAAAAGGTGTAAAAAGTCCTGACATTATATAAACAGTGAAGTCCCCTTTCGGGGCATTTTAAATGGGGTAGAGGAGGATTTCCTGGAGTGTATTAGGGATGGCTTTCTTGACCAATATGTCGAAGAACCAACGAGAGAGCTGGCCATCCTAGACTGGGTGATGTGTAATGAGAAGGGACTAATTAGCAATCTTGTTGTGCGAGGCCCCTTGGGGAAGAGTGACCATAATATGGTCGAATTCTTTATTAAGATGGAGAGTGACACAGTTAATTCAGAAACTCGGGTCCTAAACTTAAGGAAAGCTAACTTCAACGGCATGAGGCGTGAATTGGCTAGAATAGACTGGCAAATGATACTTAAAGGGTTGACGGTGGATAGGCAATGGCAAACATTTATAGATCATATGGATGAACTTCAACAGTTGTACATCCCTGTCTGGAGTAAAAATAAAATAGGGAAGGTGGCTCAACCGTGGCTAACAAGGGAAATTAAGGATAGTGTTAAATCCAAGGAAGAGGCATATAAATTGGCCAGAAAAAGCAGCAAACCTGAGGACTGGGAGAAATTTAGAATTCAGCAGAGGAGGACAAAGGGTTTAATTAGGAGGGGGAAAATAGAGTACGAGAGGAAGCTTGTTGGGAACATAAAAACTGACTGCAAAAGCTTCTATAAATATGTGAAGAGAAAAAGATTAGTGAAGACAAACGTAAGTCCCTTGCAGTCGGACTCAGGTGAATTAATAATGGGGAACAAAAAAATGGCAGACCAATTGAACAAATACTTTGGTTCTATCTTCACAAAGGAAGACACAAATGACCTTCCAGATGTACTAGGGGACCGAGGGTCTAGTGAGAAGGAGGAGCTGAAGGATATCCTTATTAGGCAGGAAATTGTGTTGGAGAAATTGATGGGATTGAAGGCCGATAAATCCGTGGGGCCTGATTGTCTGCATCCCAGAGTACTTAAGGAGGTAGCCCTAGAAATAGTGGATGCATTGGTGATCATTTTCCAATAGTCCATCGAATCTGGATCAGTCCCTATGGACTGGAGGGTAGCTAATTTAACACCACTTTTTAAAAAAGGAGGGAGAGAGAAAACGGGTAATTTTAGATCGGTTAGTCTGACATCAGTAGTGGGGAAAATGTTGGAATCAATCATTAAGGATGAAATAGCAGCACATTTGGAAAGTGGTGACAGGATCGGTCCAAGTCAGCATGGATTTATGAAAGGGAAATCATGCTTGACCAATCTTCTGGAATATTTTGAGGACGTAACTAGGAGAGTGAACAAGGGAGAACCAGTGGATGTGGTGTATTTGGACTTTCAAAAGGCCTTTGACAAGGTCCCACATAAGAGATTGATGTACAAGATCAAGGCACATGGTACTGGGGGTAATGTACTGGCATGGATAGAGAATTGGTTGGCAGGCAGGAAGCAGAGAGTAGAGATAAACGGGTCCTTTTCAGAATGGGAGGCAGTAACTAGTGGAGTACCGCAGGGCTCAGTGCTGGGACCCCAGCTCTTCACAATATACATTAATGATTTGGATGAAGGAATTGAGTGTAATATCTCCAAGTTTGCAGATGACACTAAACTGGGTGGCGGTGTGAGCTGTGAGGAGGATGCTAAGAGGCTACAGGGTGATTTGGACAGGTTAGGTGAGTGGGCAAATGCATGGCAGATGCAGTATAATGTGGATAAATGTGAGGTTATTCACTTTGGTGGCAAAAACACGAAGGCAGACTATTATCTGAATGGTGGCAGATTAGGAAAATGGGAGGTGCAACGAGACCTGGGTGTCATGGTTCATCAGTCATTGAAAGTTGGCATGCAGGTACAGCAGGCGGTAAAGAAGGCAAATGGTATGTTGACCTTCATAGCTAGGATTTGAGTATAGGATCAGGGAGGTCTTACTGCAATCGTACAGGGCCTTGGTGAGGCCTCACCTGGAATATTGTGTTCAGTTTTGGTCTCCTAATCTGAGGAAGGACGTTCTTGCTATTGAGTTAGTGCAGCGAAGGTTCATCAGACTGATTCTAGAGATGGCTGGATTGACATATGAGGAGAGACTGGATTAACTGGGCCTTTATACGCTGGAGTTTAGAAGGATGAGAGGGGATCTCATAGAAACGTAAGATTCTGATGGGACGGGATAGGTTAGATGCGGGAAGAATGTTCCCGATGTTGAGGAAGTCCAGAACCAGGAGACACAGTCTTAGGATAAGGGGTGGGCCATTTAGGACTGAGATGAGGAGAAACTTCTTCACTCAGAGTTGTTAACATGTGGAATTCCCTACCGCAGAGAGTTGTTGATGCCAGTTCATTGGATATATTCAAGAGGGAGTTAGATGTGGCCCTTACGGCTAAAGGGATCAAGGGGTATGGAGAGAAACCGGGAAAGGGGTAATGAGGTGAATGATCAGCCATGATCATATTGAATGGTGGTGCAGGCTCGAAGGGCCGAATGGCCAACTCCTGCACCTATTTTCTATGTTTTTATGTTGAACCCACAACCTTCTAACTCAAGTAGCGAGAGTGCTACCAATGAGCCAGAAGGTAGGATATCTATTTATTAAAAATCTTACATGTGCATGGACTCCCTGGCTACAAAACCTTACTTCCTATTGTCATGTTTTTGTCAGTCTTTCCCATTATTAATTTCGATGTCCACATTTAAAATGGAAACGGCCTAAGCAAACTTGACATGCTGTAATTACATCCTCCTGCCAGTGGAGGTGCTGTGTATCGCAGATTTGAGTCCCCCATGATCATCAACCTGCCGTCCTTACCCTTTCTGGGCCTATATGTGACTCCAGTCCCACTGCAATGTGGCTGACTCTTAACTGCCCTCTGAAGTGGTATAGCAAGCCACTCGGGTATATGAAACCACCGGCGGGTCAAGATGATGGCCATCACCACCATCTCGGGGCAACTCGGGATGGGCAATAAATGCCGGCCTTGCCAGCGACACCCTCATCCCGAGAATGAAAAAGCAACATTCCTGTACTGGGGATAAACTCCTCTGCTCCACCTCGCTCTACTTCTCTTGTTTCCCAACTTGCCTAAGTTTTGCTCTTTAACTTCTAACTCTTTAAGCGCTTTGAGTCGTCCTGAGGCCATGAAAGGCGCTATATAAATGCCAGTCTTTCTCCTTTTTGTAAATAAGATAAAATCAAAATATTTTACAAAAATAAAGGACGGAATCTACCACTTGGCAATGGGGGACTAAATTAAACCTGTGTGCCCTGGTCCCAACTTAACCAACACCATACAAAACGGGACTACCTGGCCATTATTCACACTGCTGTTTGTAGGGACCTGCTGAGCACGATTGGCTGCCACTTTTAACCATGTGACTGTGCTTCAAAGAAATCTATTGTATGGGAAGCACTTTGGAACATTCCAAAGAGAGGAGCTGCATTGTTTATTTGGCAAGAATTAATGATCTAGACTTGAATATAGGGGTTATGATTAAGAAGTTTGCAGATACTAAGATCGGCTGTGTGGTTGATAATGAAGAAGAAAGCTGTAGACTGCAGGAAGATATCGATGAACTGGTCAGGTGGGCAGAACAGTGGCAAATGGAATTTAATCCGGAGAAGTGTGAGGTAATGTATTTGTGGGGGGTTAACAAGGGAATATACATTAAATGGTAGGATACTGAGAAGTGTAGAGGAACAAAGGGATCTTAGAGTGCATGTCCACAGATCCCTGAAAGTAGCAGGCCAGGTAGATAAGGTGGTTAAGAAGGCATATGGAATGCTTGCCTTTTTTAGCCGAGGCATAGAATATAAGAGTAGGAAGGTTATGCTTGACCTGTATAAAACACTGGTTAGACCACAGCTGGAGTACTGCGTGCAGTTCTGGTCACCACATTACAGGAAGGACGTGATTGCACTAGAGAGGGTGCAGAGGAGATTTATGAAGAGGTTGCCGGGAATGGAGAATCTAAGCTATGAGGACAGATTGGATAGGCTGGATTTGTTTTCCTTGGAACAGAGGAGACTGAGGGGTGTCCTCGTTGAGGTGTATAAAATTATGAGGGGCCTATATATAGTGGATAGAAAGGGCCCATTTCCCTTAGCAGAGGGGTCAACAACTAGGGGGCATAAATTTAAAGTAATTGGTAGAAGATTTAGAGGGGATTTGAGGGGAAATGTCTTCACCCAGAGGGCGGTGGGGGTCTGGAACTCACTGCAGAAACCCTCACCACATTTAAGAAGTACTTGGATGTGCCCCTGAAGTGCCATAACCTACAGGGCTACGGACCAAGAGCTGGAAAGTGGGATTAGGCTGGGTAGTCAATTGTCGGCCGGCACGGACACGATGGGCCGAATGGCCTCCTCCTGTGCCGTAAATTTCTAGGATTTTATGGACAGTCATTTTTCTCGTGCGTGATCCCTTTAACCGACTGCGCATGTGCGATTTCTCCCGTGTAAGAGCCGGCGAGCAGCTTAGTGGTACGTTGGTCACGAGGGTTTACACGATTCCTGTGCTTTCAAAATTCTCATCCTCGTTTACAAATCCCTCCATGGCCTCGCCCCTCCCTATCTCTGTAATCTCCTCCAGCCCCCTCCCCCCAGAGATATCTGCGCTCCTCTAATTCTGCCCTCCTGAGCATGCCTGATTATAATCGCTCCACCATCGGTGGCCATGCCTTCTGTTGCCTGGGCCCCAAGCTCTGGAACTCCCTCCCTAAACCTCTCCACCTCTCTTTCCTACTTGAAGACACTCCTTAAAACCCACCTCTTTGACCAAGCTTTTGGTCACCTGCGCTAATTTCCCCTTATGCGGCTTGGTGTCAAACTTTGTGTTACATAACACTCCTGTGAAGCACCTTGGGACGTTTCACTACGTTAAAGGCGCTAGATAAATACAAGTTGTTGTTGTTCTTACTCACCAACTCATCAATACGTTTTATATCATCAGTCACTGGGTTTCCTGTTTTGCACATAGGTCCTCCAAATATGTTGGGCAGAAACAACTGCAGGTAAATCACGCTGTTTATTAAAGTCTGCATTGAAAGAAAATTGTAACTAAATTAAAATTTAGTAAATCATCAACTGACTTTTATTATGTGTGCGCAGTTATAAAATGTTTCAGATTTTGTACACGCCTCTGTGTCAAAATTTTTTTTTAAAAAGACAGAAAAAACCCAATAATTTCCTGTTAGTTTGTTCTGATCTTGGTGAAGAATGGGGAATTTACAAGCAACCACCAAGCTATGGAGAAATTTCCATTGCGTCAGAAAGCACCCACTAATAGAGCTTCCGAGACCAATAGCCTCTAATTTATTTCATGACGTGTGTTTTTGGAACAATTAATTCATGTCGGGGCGTTAGAGGGACAAACAGGTTTCTACACGGCTGCACATTGGCAGCGGAATAATACATCGCGAGTTACAGGTACGAAGTCCCCAACCCTTATAAAACAGTATTGGGATGTTATTCATCTCCAGTGCCAGGCCAGCATGGAACACTCCACCTGCATTCACACCCACAAAATCTGCTACTTAAGAACATAAGAAATAGGAGCAGGAGTCGGCCATTTGGCCCCTCGAGCCTGCTCCGCCATTCAATAAGATCATGGCTGATCTGATCATGGACTCAGCTCCACTTCCCTGCCCGCTCCCCATAACCCTTTACTCCCTTATCGCTCAAAAATCTGTCTATCTCCGCCTTAAATACATTCAATGACCCAGCCTCCACAGCTCTCTGGGGTAGAGAATTCCACGGATTCACGACCCTCTGAGAGAAGAAATTTCTCCTCGTCTCAGTTTTAAATGGGCGACCCCTTATTCTGAGACTATGTCCCCTAGTTTTAGTTTCCCCTATGAGTGGAAATATCCTCTCTGCATCCACCTTGTCGAGCCCCTTCAGTATCTTATAAGTTTCAATAAGATCACCTCTCATTCTTCTGAACTCCAATGTGTATAGTCCCAACCTACTCAACCCATCTTCATAAGTCAACCCCCTCATCTCGGGAATCAACCGAGTGAACCTTCTCTGAACTGCCTCTAATGCAAGTATATCCTTCCTTAAATACGGAGATCAAAACTGTACGCAGTACTCCAGATGTGGCCTCACCAATACCCTGTACAGTTGTAGCAGGACTTCCCTGCTTTTATACTCTATCCCCCTTGCAATAAAGGCCAATATTCCATTTGCCTTCCTGATTACTTGCTGTACCTGCATAATAACCTTTTGTGTTTCATGCACAAGGACCCCCAGGTCCCTCTGTACTTTTTGCAATTTTTCTCCATTTAAATTATAATTTGCTTTTCTATTTTTTCTGCCAAGTGGATAACCTCACATTTTCCCACATTATACTCCAACTGCCCAATGTTTTCCCACTCACTTAGCCTGTCTATATCCCTTTGCAGATTGTTTGTGTCCTCCTCACAATTTGCTTTCCCACCCAGCTTTGTATCATCAGCAATCTTGGCTATATTACACTCAGTCCCTTCATCCAAGTCATTAATACAGATTGTAAATAGTTGAGGACCCAGCACCGATCCCTGTGGCACCCCACTAGTTACTGTTTTCCAACCGGAAAATGATCCATTTATCCCAACTCTCTGTTTTCTGTTAGTTAGCCAGTCCTCTATCCACGCTAATATATTACCCCCAACCCTGTGAACTTTTATCTTGTGCAGTAACCTTTTATGTGGCACCTTATCGAATGCCTTCTGGAAATCCAAATACACCACATCCACTGGTTCCCCTTTATCCACCCTGCTCGTTACTCCATCCTCCAAGAACTCCAGCAAATTTGTCAAACATGATTTCCCTTTCACTTGCTCCCTGCTTGGCCGCATGTGCTGCTTCTTCCTGCCATCATACACACTGCCTGAAGCTGCCTCATACATCTTGAAAATCCGTTAAACAGGGCACATATTAACGTACAGTCGGCAGAGGCAGGAAAACCAACAGTAAGTCACGGCTTCAATTCCGCTCGCGATATAGATCCCGCCGCCACCGCAGTTTTAAACGCCATGAGAATCGTGCCGACTTTCTTTAAACATAATGAGAGGTCCACTAATAGTATCACAAAAAACATTATCATGCAACTTACTGTGTGCATAGGATATACCAGACACTGCATATTGTACAGGAGGTAGACAATCGGACCAACAGATATTGAATTCCGACAGGATCAAATTCTTGGCAGTAATGACTTGCATTTATATAGCGCCTTTAATGTCGTAAAAGCTCCCAAGGCGCTTCGCAGGAGAGATTATGAAACAAATATTTGACACCGAATCGCACAAGGACAGGCAACCAGAAGCTTGGTCAAAGAGGTGTGTTTTAACGAGCGTTCTGAAGGAGGAGCGTGGGGTAGAGAGGCGGAGAGGTTTAGGGAGGGAATTCCAGAGCTTGGGGCCCAGGCAGCTAAAAGCAGGTTTGCTAATGGTGGAGCGATTAAGATCAGGAAAGGCCACCACAACAACTGGCTTAGCACTTTGGTTGACAATCCATCCAAAAATTGGCAAAACCTGCCCAGTGTGCTAATATCTGCGGTTGGGAATCTAATGATTCACTGATAACATTGGGAAAGATAAATGTAAGCCCACTGCTGCTTGCATTTGCTGTCCATTAGCCATACATTACTTCGCAATGTCTTGTGATAACTTAATGTAAGAGCATGACTTGCACTAAGTGGGCTCTGAAGGGGTTTACAGCCAGCGCGCCAATCTTCCTCCAGAATCTAGTTCCCAGCACCATCCACTTTATCATTTTTGACAGTTAAAAACAAGTTTCGGTTTGAGTATTTCCCACTCTTGCTTGGCAGCACCGTGTGTTTTGGAGAGGATGTCAGCAGCTTAGTGTCACCAGATCATGTAACAAACCAGGCAGTGGAGGAATTGTTTTAACTTATATACAACCCACAGACCGAATACCAGCAAAGCTGGCCTTCAAGAGCAATCTACACACAAACCATGATCCTGTCTTTTCTCTTCTGAGATGCATATTTCCAGCACTTTCTGCATTACAGCTAACAACAACAACTTGTGTTTATATAATCGCCTTTAACGTAGTGAAACATCCCAAGGCACTTCACAGGAGCGTTATAAGACAAAAATTGGACACCGAACCACATAAGAAGAAATTAGAGCAGGTAACCAAAAGCTTGGTCAAAGAGGTGGGTTTTGTAATGCATGCAACGGTGAGAATGCTCACAGGTTTATTGAGCTGTGAGTGGCTTAGCCAGTCACATGATGTTCACAAGACTCAATAAAACCCCAGCCAGTTGTGTTCGGGGGATCCACGATGGGGCAGGTGATTGTGAGCCCTGGTGGGTGAACCGGTAATGTGTAGTGTGATTGTTAAACCTTTGCTAATAAACCAACTAGTTCGAATAGCAATGTGTTGCTATGGATTCTTAAGCAAAGGATCCATGAAGCAAATACATGACTTGTTTTAAAGAGCCTCGTAAAGGACGAGAGAGAGGTGGAGAGGCGGAGAGGTTTAGGGAGGGAGTTCCAGAGCTTGGGGCCCAGGCAACAGAAGGCACGGCCACTGATGGTGGAGCGATTATAATCAGGGATGCTCAGGTGGGCAGAATTAGAGGAGCGCAGACATCTCGGCGGGTTGTGGGGTTGGAGGAGATTACAGAGATAGGGAGGGGCGAGGCCATGGAGGGATTTATAAACAAGGATAAAAATTTTGAAATCGAGGCGTTGCTTAACTGGGAGCCCATGTAGGTAATTACAGAAGCAAGAACTACAGAGGAGTGATAATGGAGGAATTCAATGATCCAAATATAGACTGGGATATTAACAGTGTAAGGGGCAAAGTGGGGGAGGGAATCTTGAAATGTGTACAAGAGAACTTTCTTGATCAGTGTCTTTCCAGCCCAATGAGGAAGGAATAAAAACAGAAAGTGCAAGAAATACTCAGCGGGTCAGGCAGCATCTGTGGCGAGAGAAACAGAGTTAATGTTCCAGATCGACGGCCCTTTGTCAGAACTGGAAAATGTTAGAGGCAGGGAAAGGGGGAGGGGAAGAAGGAACAAAAGGGAAGGCCTGTGATAGGGTGGAGGGCAGCAGAGATTAGAGAGACAAAAGGGATGATGGTGCGAGGCAAAAGGAGATGGTGATGGGACAAGTGAAGAAACCAAAGATGAGTCTAGAGAGGGTGTAAATGGGAATGGCAGGATCAACAACTGCCGTGTGAAAAGATAGGGGCAAAGGTTATGGTCTGAAATTGTTGAACTCGATGTTGAGTCCAGATGGCTGAAAAGTGACCCAATCGAAAGATAAGGTGCAGTTCCTCGAGCTTATATAGAGCGTTGTTGGAACAGTGTAGGAGACCGAGGACGGAGAGGTCAGAGTGGGAGTGGGGCGGAGAATTAAAGTGACAGGCAACCGGAAGCTCAGGGTCACACTTGCGGTCTGAACAGAGGTGCTCCGCAAAGCGCTCACCCAATCTACACTTGGTCTCCCCAGTGTAGAGGAGACCACACTGTGAGCAGCGAATACAGTATACTACATTGCAAGAAGTACAGGTAACTCGCTGTTTCACCTGGAAGGAGTGTTTGGGGCCTTGGACAGTGGGAAGGGAGGAGGTAAAAGGGCAGGTGTTGCATCTCCTGCGCTTGCACGGGAAGGTGCTGTGGGAAGGGGAGGGGTTGCTGGGGGTGACTGCAGAATGGACCAGGGTGTCACGGAGTGTCGCAGGGGATGGGAGGGGATGATGTGTTTGGTTCTGAGATCACACTGGAGGTGGCGGAAATGGCGGAGGATGATCCGTTGAATGTGGAGGCTGGTGGGCTGAAAGGTGAGGACAAGTGGAACCTGCAGCCATCTAGGTCCCAAGTGGAAGGAAGGAGCTGTTGTGGGGAATGACGTGGGCCAAGTGGAGCAGGTTTCAGTGGGGGAGCATTTAGGGAACAGTGATCATAGTATCGTCAGGTTTAGAATAGTTAACGGAAGAGGACAACAAAAATAACAACAACTTGTATTTATATAGCGCCTTTAACGTAGTGAAATGTCCCAAGATGCTTCACAGGAGTGTTATAAGACAAAACAAATAAATTTGACACGAAACCATGTAAAAAGAAATTACAGCAGGTGACCAAAAGCTTGGTCAAAGAGGTAGGTTTTAAGGAGCGTCTTAAAGGAGGAAAGAGAGGTAGAGAGGTTTAGGGAGGGAGTTCCAGAGCTTGGGGCCCAGGCAGCTGAAGGCACGGCCACTGATGGTGGAGTGATTATAATCAGGGATGCTCAAGGGCAGAATTAGAGGAGCGCAGACATCTCACGGAGGCTGGAGGAGATTACAGAGATAGGGAGGGGCGAGGGCCATGGAGGGATTTGAAAACAAGGATGAGAATTTTGAAATCGTGGCGTTGCTTAACCGGGAACCAATGTAGGTCAGCGAGCACGGGGGTGATGGGTGAGCGGGACTTGGTGCGAGTTAGGATATGGGCTGCCGAGTTTTGGATCACCTCTAGGTTACGTAGGGTAGAATGTGGGAGGCCAGCCAGGAGTGCGTTGGAATAGTCCAGTCTAGAGTAACAATCAAACGTAAAATACTTAATTGGAGGGCGGAAAATTTCAGTGAGTTAGAAAGGGCCCTGGCCCAGGTGGATTGGAATCAAACATTGGTGGGCAAAACTGTAATTGAACAATGAGGGGCCTTCAAAGAGGAGACTGTTTGGGTACAGAATAGATACATTCTCACCAGGGCGAAAGGAATGGCATCTAAAGCTAGAGCTGCCTGGATAACTAAAGATATAGAGCTTAAAATGAAACAGAAAAAGGAGGCTTAAGACAAATGTAAGGTTCATCCTACAGGAGAGAAGCAAACTGAAGACAGAAAGTACAGAGGGGATCTAAGAAAGGGAATAGAGGAGGAAAAGAGAATCAATTATTGGCCAACATAAAGTGGAACCCAAAAGTCTTTTATGAACATGTAAATAGTAAAAGCGTAGTCAAAGGCAGGTTGGAGCCGATTTGGGACCAAAATGGTCTTCTTATAAGAACATAAGAAATAGGAGCAGGAGTCGGCCATTTGGCCCCTCGAGCCTGCTCCACCATTCAATAAGATCATGGCTGATCTGATCCTGGACTCAGCTCCACTTCCCTGCCCGCTCCCCATAACCCCTTATCGTTTAAGAAGCTGTCTATCTCTGTCTTAAATTTATTCAATGACCCAGCCTCCACAGCTCTCTGAGGCAGCAAATTCCACAGATTTCCATTCCACAGAGAGAAGAAATTCCTCCTCATCTCTGTATTAAATGGGCGGCCCCTTATTCTAAGATTATGCCTATTACGATTGTGGAGGCAGCGGGTGTGGCAGAGGTACTAAATGAGTATCTGTCTTCACTAGAAAAGAGATGAGAGGCAGCATGGATTTGTTAAAGGCAAATTATGTTTGACTAACTTGATGGAGCTCTATGATTAATTTAAAGAGGTGTTTGATGACGGCTGACGTGGCTTCAAAATACTTCAAAGGAAAAAAATATTGCAGGGCTATGGGAAAAGAGCGGGCGGAGTGTGACTAATGGGATCGCTCTGTCACAGAGCCGGCACAGGCACGATGGGCCGAATGGCCTCCTTCTGTGCGCTAAGGTGTTATGGTGCATCGCGTCGGATTGGGCTTGACTTTGTACCTACATGTTAACAATAAGAGGCAGCCAACTATTCTCCAGCCCGACAACCCTCAAGAGATCTGTGTTCCTCCAACTCTGGCATCTTGTGCCCCCCCCTGCTTCCCCCGCTCCGCCATTGACGGCCGAGCCTTCAGCCGTCCTGGCTCCAGAATCCTCCCCTCCCCCCTCCGAGACCTCTCCTGCGCCTCTCTCCTTTTTTAAGAAGCTGCTGGGAACCTAGACCTTTGACCCAGTGTTTGGTCACCCGTCCTGATGAAAGTTTTTGTCTGATTACGCTCCTGTGTTGAAAACGCTACGTAAATTCAAGTTGTTGCTAAGTTGCAAACATCGCTCGGTGAGCAGTCCCAGTGCAGAATTGGGCAAGAGCCCCTTGCACCTGGGCATATGCACAGTGAGAATAAACATTCAGAGAACAATCACTGGCGAAGTGCATGTGTACAACGAGGGGGTGAAACTGCGCTGTGCCCGGATTGGGGGGCAGTAACCATTTGTGGCCGGAGGTGTTAACGGGCCTCTGAAAGGGGAAATTTCGCCCATTTATCTCTCAATCAACATCACTAACACAGATAACCTGCTCATTTATCTCATTGCTGTTTGTGGGACCTTACTGTGTGCAACGTGGCTGCCATGTTTCCAACAAAGAAGGAAAGACTTGCATTTATATAGCACCTTTCACAACCACCAGAGGTCTCAAAGCGCTTTACAGCCAATTAAGTATTTTTTGAAGTGCTGTCACTGTTGTAATGTGGGAAGCGTGGCCATATCGTGGCCCCCCCGACCTGCGAGAGAATACCTCCGCAGGTCGCGAAGTACAAGAGCTGGAGCAGCATCTCACGACAACTTCCAGCGTGAGCTGCTCCAAGTGTGCGACGGCTTCGAGGTGAGCGACTGGGTGACGTCATCAGGACCCAGGTCGCTGTTTGGAGCGTGGGCAGGAACGTCAGTGGGGCCCAGGCACAGCGGAGGAGCGGCGAGTGATCGAGGCGGAGGTGCGGCGAATGTTTGTGGCAGAGGTGCGGCGGGAGATCATGGCGGAGGAGCAGTGGGTTATCGTGGCAGAGGAGCGGCGAGAGATCGTGGCGGAGGGAGGAGCGGCGAGGGATCGTGGCGGAGGGAGGTGCGGCGAGAGATCGTGGCGGAGGGAGGTGCGGCGAGGGATCGTGGCGGAGGGAGGTGCGGCGAGGGATCGTGGCGGAGGGAGGTGCGGCGAGGGATCGTGGCGGAGGGAGGAGCGGCGAGGGATCGTGGCGGAGGGAGGTGCGGCGAGGGATCGTGGCGGAGGGAGGTGCGGCGAGGGATCGTGGCGGAGGGAGGTGCGGCGAGGGATCGTGGCGGAGGGAGGTGCGGCGAGGGATCGTGGCGGAGGGAGGTGCGGCGAGGGATCGTGGCGGAGGGAGGTGCGGCGAGGGATCGTGGCGGAGGGAGGTGCGGCGAGGGATCGTGGCGGAGGGAGGTGCGGCGAGGGATCGTGGCGGAGGGAGGTGCGGCGAGGGATCGTGGCGGAGGGAGGTGCGGCGAGGGATCGTGGCGGAGGGAGGTGCGGCGAGGGATCGTGGCGGAGGGAGGTGCGGCGAGGGATCGTGGCGGAGGGAGGTGCGGCGAGGGATCGTGGCGGAGGGAGGTGCGGCGAGGGATCGTGGCGGAGGGAGGTGCGGCGAGGGATCGTGGCGGAGGGAGGAGCGGCGAGGGATCGTGGCGGAGGGAGGAGCGGCGAGGGATCGTGGCGGAGGGAGGTGCGGCGAGGGATCGTGGAGGAGGGAGGAGCGGCGAGGGATCGTGGCGGAGGGAGGAGCGGCGAGGGATCGTGGCGGAGGGAGGAGCGGCGAGGGATCGTGGAGGAGGGAGGAGCGGCGAGGGATCGTGGCGGAGGGAGGAGCGGCGAGGGATTGTGGCGGAGGGAGGTGCGGCGAGGGATCGTGGAGGAGGGAGGAGCGGCAAGGGATTGTGGCGGAGGGAGGAGCGGCGAGGGATTGTGGCGGAGGAGCGATGGGTGATTGTGGCGGAGGTGCGGCTAATGAGGGTACGGGGCCCAGAAGAGTCGAGGGCCGAGGGGCAGCACGGGCCCAGCCCACACTGCGATATGTGTGTGCACTGGGTCCGTGCAGCAGAGCAGGTCTCCCGTCGTCCTGGTTAACCCTTGCCCCTGGACCAAGACCCAGCTCTGTCAAGCCCGTGTGGTGGCTGGTGTGCAACGGAAACCACATGTTAAAAAAATCCACATACACAGGCATCTTCCACCCTTCAATTGGAGTTCAGGACTGGAACATTGGGTCCTTCATTGAAACATCTGTGAACCCATGCGGAAGCAAGTCATCCTCATTCGAGACACCGTCTATGATGATGGGAAACGTGGCAGAAATTTGCGCACAGCAAGCTCCCACAAACAGCAACGTGATAATGACCAGATAATCTGTTTTAGTGACGTTGATTGAGGGATAATTATTGGCCCCAGAACACTGGGAATAACTCCCCTGCTCTTCGCAACAGTGCCATGGGATTTTTTTATGTCCACCTGAGAGACGGGACTCAGTTAAACGTCTCACCCGAAAGACGGCACCTCCGACAGTGCAGAGCTCCCTCGGTACTGCACTGGGAGTGTCAGCCTAGGTTTTTGTGCTCAAGTCCCTGGATTGGGACTTGAACCCAGAACCTTCTGAAGTTCAGCCACCCACTAAGCCACAGCTGACATGATGAAACAACAGTGACTACACTTCACAAGTACTTCATGTTCTGTAAAGCATTTTGGGCGGTCCGGAGATCATGAAAGGCGCTATATGTAAGTTTGTTCGTTACGTACAGCAATGTGGCATTCTCACCTCCGAGTCAGAAGCTTATGGGTTTTAAGCCCCACCCCAGAGAGTTACACACAAATTCTAGGTAACAATGCAGTACCGATAGAGTGTTGCACTGTCTTTCGGATGAGACGTTAATCCGAGGTCCCTTCTGCTCTCTCAGGTGGATTTAAAAGATCCCATAAGAACATAAGAACATAAGAATTAGGAACAGGAGTAGGCCATCTAGCCCCTCGAGCCTGCTCTGCCATTCAACAAGATCATGGCTGATCTGGCCGTGGACTCAGCTCCACTTACCCGCCCGCTCCCCGTAACCCTTAATTCCCTTATTGGTTAAAAATCTATCTATCTGTGATTTGAATACATTCAATGGGCTAGCCTCAACTGCTTCCCTGGGCAGAGAATTCCAGATTCACAACCCTCTGGGAGAAGAAATTCCTTCTCAACTCGGTTTGAAATTGGCTCCCCCGTATTTTGAGGCTGTGCCCCCTAGTTCTAGTCTCCCCGACCAGTGGAAACAACCTCTCTGCCTCTATCTTGTCTAACTGGAGTGCATAAGGGATGGTTTTCTAGACCAATATGTTGAGGAACCAACTAGGGGGGAGGCCATCTTAGACTGGGTGTTGTGTAATGAGAGAGGATTAATTAGCAATCTCATTGTGCGAGGCCCCTTGGGGAAGAGTGACCATAATATGGTGGAATTCTGCATTAGGATGGAGAATGAAACAGTAATTTCAGAGACCATGGTCCAGAACTTAAAGAAGGGTAACTTTGAAGGTATGAGGCGTGAATTGGCTAGGATAGATTGGCGAATGATACTTAAGGGGTTGACTGTGGATGGGCAATGGCAGACATTTAGAGACCGCATGGATGAATTACAACAATTGTACATTCCTGTCTGGCGTAAAAATAAAAAAGGGAAGGTGGCTCAACCGTGGCTATCTAGGGAAATCAGGGATAGTATTAAAGCCAAGGAAGTGGCATACAAATTGGCCAGAAATAGCAGCGAACCTGGGGACTGGGAGAAATTTAGAACTCAGCAGAGGAGGACAAAGGGTTTGATTAGGGCAGGGAAAATGGAGTACGAGAAGAAGCTTGCAGGGAACATTAAGACGGATTGCAAAAGTTTCTATAGGTATGTAAAGAGAAAAAGGTTGGTGAAGACAAACGTAGGTCCCCTGCAGTCAGAATCAGGGGAAGTCATAACGGGGAACAAAGAAATGGCAGACCAATTGAACAAGTACTTTGGTTCGGTATTCACTAAGGAGGACACAAACAACCTTCCGGATATAAAAGGGGTCAGAGGGTCTAGTAAGGAGGGGGAACTGAGGGAAATCTTTATTAATCGGGAAATTGTGTTGGGGAAATTGATGGGATTGAAGGCCGATAAATCCCCAGGGCCTGATGGACTGCATCCTAGAGTACTTAAGGAGGTGGCCTTGGAAATAGCGGATGCATTGACAGTCATTTTCCAACATTCCATTGACTCTGGATCAATTCCTATGGAGTGAAGGGTAGCCAATGTAACCCCACTTTTTAAAAAAGGAGGGAGAGAGAAAACAGGGAATTATAGACCGGTCAGCCTGACCTCAGTAGTGGGTAAAATGATGGAATCAATTATTAAGGATGTCATAGCAGTGCATCTGGAAAATGGTGACATGATAGGTCCAAGTCAGCATGGATTTGTGAAAGGGAAATCATGCTCGACAAATCTTCTGGAATTTTTTGAGGATGTTTCCAGTAAAGTGGACAAAGGAGAACCAGTTGATGTGGTATATTTGGACTTTCAGAATGCTTTCGACAAGGTCCCACACAAGAGATTAATGTGCAAAGTTAAAGCACATGGGATTGGGGGTAGTGTGCTGACGTGGATTGAGAACTGGTTGTCAGACAGGAAGCAAAGAGTAGGAGTAAATGGGTACTTTTCAGAATGGCAGGCAGTGACTAGTGGGGTACCGCAAGGTTCTGTGCTGGGGCCCCAGCTGTTTACATTGTACATTAATGATTTAGACGAGGGGATTAAATGCAGTATCTCCAAATTTGCGGATGATACTAAGTTGGGTGGCAGTGTGAGCTGCGAGGAGGATGCTATTAGGCTGCAGAGTGACTTGGATAGGTTAGGTGAGTGGGCAAATGCATGGCAGATGAAGTATAATGTGGATAAATGTGAGGTTATCCACTTTGGTGGTAAAAACAGAGAGACAGACTATTATCTGAATGGTGACAGATTAGGAAAAGGGAAGGTGCAACGAGACCTGGGTGTCATGGTACATCAGTCATTGAAGGTTGGCATGCAGGTACAGCAGGCGGTTAAGAAAGCAAATGGCATGTTGGCCTTCATAGCGAGGGGATTTGAGTACAGGGGCAGGGAGGTGTTGCTACAGTTGTACAGGGCCTTGGTGAGGCCACACCTGGAGTATTGTGTACAGTTTTGGTCTCCTAACCTGAGGAAGGACATTCTTGCTATTGAGGGAGTGCAGCGAAGGTTCATCAGACTGATTCCCGGGATGGTGGGACTGACATATCAAGGAAGACTGGATCAACTGGGCTTGTATTCACTGGAGTTCAGAAGAATGAGAGGGGACCTCATAGAAACGTTTAAAATTCTGACGGGTTTAGACAGGTTAGATGCAGAAAGAATGTTCCCAATGTTGGGGAAGTCCAGAACCAGGGGTCACAGTCTGAGGATAAGGGGTAAGCCATTTAGGACCGAGATGAGGAGAAACTTTTTCACCCAGAGAGTGGTGAACCTGTGGAATTCTCTGCCACAGAAAGTAGTCGAGGCCAATTCACTAAATATATTCAAAAGGGAGTTAGATGAAGTCCTTACTACTCGGGGGATCAAGGGTTATGGCGAGAAAGCAGGAAGGGGGTACTGAAGTTTCATGTTCAGCCATGAACTCATTGAATGGCGGTGCAGGCTAGAAGGGCTGAATGGCCTACTCCTGCACCTATTTTCTATGTTTCTATGTTTCTATCCCTTTCATTATTTTAAATGTTTCTATAAGATCACCCCTCATCCTTCTGAACTCCAACGAGTAAAGACCCAGTCTACTCAATCTATCATCATAAGGTAACCCCTTCATCTCCGGAATCAGCCTAGTGAATCGCCTCTGTACCCCCTCCAAAGCAAGTATATCCTTCCTTAAGTAAGGTGACCAAAACTGCACGCAGTACTCCAGGTGCGGCCTCACCAATACCCTATACAGTTGCAGCAGGACCTCCCTGCATTTGTACTCCATCCCTCTCCCAATGAAGGCCAACATTCCATTCGCCTTCCTGATTACCTGCTGCACCTGCAAACTAACTTTTAAGTGCGGGTCATAAGCTCGCGTTGATTAAGTCCCTGCCCTTTGTACACACCGCCCGTCGCTACTACCGATTGGATGGTTTAGTGAGGTCCTCGGATTGGCCCCGCCGGAGTCGGCAACGGCCCTGGCGGAGCGCCGAGAAGACGATCAAACTTGACTATCTAGAGGAAGTAAAAGTCGTAACAAGGTTTCCGTCGGTGAACCTGCGGAAGGAGCATTATTGGCCGGGGGCCCGCACGTGGCGGCCTGTCACACCCGTTTTACACTTCAGCCTGAGGCGTGAAGGCCAGCAGGAGTGCTTCCCGGGATGCTGCAGGCCCGGAGCCTTGGTCGACCGCGTCCGGCGCCTCTTGCGCGGGCGAGAGGCTCGTTCCGAAAAAAAAGCACAACGAAGAACCGAACTCCATGTGCGAACAGGCAAATGTCGCACCCAACCGGCTCGGCCCGGATGCGAAACGAGCGAGATGTGGGTCAGCAGATGAGAGTCGTGTTACAGAGAGAGAGAGAGCAAGAAGAGAGTTGAACGTTCGCGCACACACACAGAAGACGTTTCGGTCGGCTTGAGACAGGGACGGCCCTGGCATGCTTGGTCTTTTCGGTCAGCTGGTCTGCGGTTGCATGACGGGCAGAGCAAGGTAGAGGTGTCCTGGCTTTTGATACAAATGCCTCGCCCTCGTCTTTCTGCTGCCTACTGCCGCTCCACACCGCACGACCCCCGCTGTTCATTGGTCCTGTGTGACCTTGGCCTGCGGCCCTTCTTTCGACTTCCGTCTCGTCCAGTCTTGTGCATGTGGCTGTCTCTCTCTCTCTCTCTCGCCATTGCTCCCGCTGTTTTCCCCGCACCGCACACTGCTCATCCGGACCGGCAATGGACTTGCCACCGTCTTGCAACATTACACCGCAGTCGAATTGAAGGGAGCTTCTGCGGGCTCGAATGTTGCCTGGCGGCTCGTCGTCAGGACCTCGGCGAACGGCCACTGTGAGCTCCGCAGGGACTGAACCGGTGATGCAGGCCCGGCTTTCTTTCCCCCACGCGGTGACACTTCAGTCGCACTAGTCACTCTCCCTTTACTGGTACAGGGTACCTAAACGCTCCCCCTCCGGCTCCCGCGAGCTGGTGCTGTCTGGGGGCGGCGGTTTAAAGACTCAAGTGTCTGTTGGTCGGTTGTCGAGACGTGTTGTTGTTGTTGCCAGCTTGCAAGTCAACGTTCGAGAGAATGTACCTGCCACCCCGCGGTCATCTGCACCCCACACCCTAAAAGAGTTTCATGCACAAGGACCCCCAGGTCCCTCTGCACCGCAGCATGTTGTAATTTCTCCCCATTCAAAGAATATTCCATTTTACCTTTTTTTTTCCCCAAGGTGGATGACCTCACATTTTCCGACATTGTATTCCATCTGCCAAACCTTAGCCCATTCGCTTAACCTATCTAAATCACTTTGCAGCCTCTCTGTGTCCTCTACACAACCCGCTCTCCCACTAATCTTTGTGCCATCTGCAAATTTTGTTACACTACACTCTGTCCCCTCTTCCAGGTCATCTATGTATATTGTGGTCCCAGCACTGATCCCTGTGGCACACCACTAACCATCGATTTCCAACCCGAAAAGGACTCATTTATCCCGACTCTCTGCTTTCTGTTCGCCAGCCAATTCCTGAATCCATGCTGTTATTCAAAAGAGCAAGGGAGTTCTCCCCAGTGTCCTGACCAATATTTATCTCTCAACCAACAGCTAACGCCTAAACCATTGATTTTATTGCTGTTTGTGGGCATTTGCTATGTGCAAACTGGCTGCTGAGTTTCCTACATTACAACACTACTTCATTGGCTGTAAAGCGATTTGGGACACCTGCAGGTCATGAAAGGCGCTATATAAATGTAAGTTTTTTCTTTTGTTCTTTGAACAATTACCAAATATTCCACGCGAGGAGTTACCAATTGCACAAATTCACGTTTTTTTGTTCTGCATTCCACTTGACTGGAGACATTTCCTTCTCCAGCTCAGTGGATAGGACCAAAGACTCAGCACTCTGGTGAAATTGCATTTTGCCAGTGGGTATGAAAATATCCCCTCAACACCTTAATTTTCTTATTAAATTCTTAGCGGAGGTCTATCAGCTTTTCATGAACCAGTTTAATTGCAAATTGCAGCTTGCACAGTTATCTGATTCCAGCCCACACAGCAAGTTTGTTTGTTTGTTTGCTTGCCTTCAGGGATAGGCGAACATTTCAAACTTTTCTTGCCAAACTTGTTCACTGACTGGGAAGTGAAATGACTGTGTCGATTTTGCATCCACATGGGCTCATCCAACTGTTCCTCAGCGCTCCGACGCAGCAAGGTGGAATGGCCTGCTCTGGCTCCGATTTCTTATGTTCGGCTCATTAGTGATAATTACTTTGTTGTAATTTAGGAGTGAAGAGGTGGAAATTCGGTCTCTACCGCCCCACTTAGTGCCACGGAGGGGGCGGCAATGGCGGCGGTAAGCACTTGAGCCCGGACGGCCAGTTTCCAGTACCCCGGCCGGGACATTCGACAGGGGGAGGGGGCGCGGAGCGTTACCGCCCGGGAGAGAGCACATGGGATTGGAGGTAGTGTACTGACATGGATTGAGAACTGGTTGTCAGACAGGAAGCAAAGAGTAGGAGTAAATGGGTACTTTTCAGAATGGCAGGCAGTGACTAGTGGGGTACCGCAAGGTTCTGTGCTGGGGCCCCAGCTGTTTACACTGTACATTAATGATTTAGATGAGGGGATTAAATGTAGTATCTCCAAATTTGCGGATGACACTAAGTTGGGTGGCAGTGTGAGCTGCGAGGAGGATGCTATGAGGCTGCAGAGCGACTTGGATAGGTTAGGTGAGTGGGCAAATGCATGGCAGATGAAGTATAATGTGGATAAATGTGAGGTTATCCACTTTGGTGGTAAAAACAGAGAGACAGACTATTATCTGAATGGTGACAGATTAGGAAAAGGGGAGGTGCAAAGAGACCTGGGTGTCATGGTACATCAGTCATTGAAGGTTGGCATGCAGGTGCAGCAGGCGGTTAAGAAAGCAAATGGCATGTTGGCCTTCATAGCAAGGGGATTTGAGTACAGGGGCAGGGAGGTGTTGCTACAGTTGTACAGGGCATTGGTGAGGCCACACCTGGAGTATTGTGTACAGTTTTGGTCTCCTAACCTGAGGAAGGACATTCTTGCTATTGAGCGAGTGCAGCGAAGGTTCACCAGACTGATTCCCGGGATGGCGGGACTGACCTATCAAGAAAGACTGGATCAACTGGGCTTGTATTCACTGGAGTTCAGAAGAATGAGAGGGGACCTCATAGAAACATATAAAATTCTGACGGGGTTAGACAGGTTAGATGCAGGAAGAATGTTCCCAATGTTGGGGAAGTCCAGAACCAGGGGTCACAGTCTAAGGATAAGGGGTAAGCCATTTAGGACCGAGATGCGGAGGAACTTCTTCACCCAGAGAGTGGTGAACCTGTGGAATTCTCTACCACAGAAAGTTGTTGAGGCCAATTCACTAAATATATTCAAAAAGGAGTTAGATGAGGTCCTTACTGCTAGGGGGATCAAGGGGTATGGCGAGAAAGCAGGAATGGGGTACTGAAGTTGAATGTTCAGCCATGAACTCATTGAATGGCGGTGCAGGCTAGAAGGGCCGAATGGCCTACTCCTGCACCTATTTTCTATGTTTCTATGTTTCTATGCCCCCTGGTTGTGACACTGGCTCGATTTTTGTCTCTCGCCCGACCCGTCCGACCTGCAGCGCCCCCTGCTGGGACCGCCTGTGACAGCGGGGGTTCTGACCTGCAGCGCCCCCTGCTGGGACCGCCTGTGACAGCGGGCATTCCAACCTGCAGCGCCCCCTGCTGGGACCGCCTGTGACAGCGGGGGTGCCGACCCGCAGCGCCCCCTGCTGGGACCGCCTGTGACAGCGGGCGTTCCGACCTGCAGCGCCCCCTGCTGGGATCGCCTGTGACAGCGGGTGGTCCGACCTATACCGGCCGCAGTGAGGTCAGTAATGGCCACCTCAGGTCAGTGCGATTGGTTTACAGATGATTTTTTTTTTGCGATTTATGTTGTGGTGGCGTGGGCTGTGGATTGGGAATGTTTTGGGTGGGTTTTTTCAGGGTCCCCCCCCCCGACCCCTGTTATGGCACTCCCGGGCCAGCTATTTATCTGGGGATTTCCCCTTGCTCAGCCGGCCTAGCGCCCTCGATGAGGTGTGCAACGCCTCCCTTAGCGCCCGCCCCACACTCCGGGCCCAGCTGGTGAATTTTGCGGTGGCAGACGCAAACCATTTGCCGGCATAAAATGTACCGCTCGGCCCGGGACCCCGCCCCAACTGAGGCCCGACCGGATTTTCTACCCCCCCCTCCCACCCGCCCCTCCCACAAAACGTTTGGTTGCTGCGCCCTTTCTAAAACTCAACTCGCTGAGTGAAAGGAATGGTTGGTCTTCGAGGTGGTTCAGTTGGCGGGAGACATGCGCTGGGTAAGTGAAAGCGCATCGAACACTCAGTAAAACACAACCGTCATCGGAATGTGCACCATTCCTCATGCCACTGCTCACCGAGCCGATCAAAACCAAATAATCAACAATGGGTAGATAAAGAACAAGGAAGTGTAAATTTTAACTCGAGTCCAATGATTGATTCTTCAGTGTAATAATACATGAGTCACACATTTGATATCACTGCAATTGGTAACTCCCGAATCGGGAACGCTGATTGGAGGAGGGGTGGGCAGTGAGGGTGGGGGAGGGGTGGTGTGAGGGTGGGGGAGGGGTGGGTGTGAGGGTGGGGGAGGGGTGGGTGTGAGGGTGGGGGAGGGGTGGGTGTGAGGGTGGGGGAGGGGTTATAGTTCAGTCCACGTTCTCATTGTTTTACAAAGTCTCCTGGCACGGGTGTTATTTATTAAAAGGCAACGGTTTACACCGTTAAAAGCACAATGAAGGCCCACCCATAGTTATAGACTGAAGGCAGAAGCTTATGCCTGATCTGTGAATGGCTGTTTTTACACACAGTGAATACAATTTGAACTTATTCCCCCCATCTATCTAAAGAAAGACTTGCATTTATATAGCGCCTTTCATGACCACCAGATGTCTCAATGTGCTTTACAGGCAATGAAACACTTTCGAAGTGTAGTCACTGTTGTAATGTGGGAAACACAGCAGCCAATTTGTGCACAGCAAGCTCCCAGTAACAGCAATGTGATAATGACCAGTTTTTGTAATATTGATTGAGGGATAAATATTGGCCCAGGACACCAGGGTTAACTCCCCTGCTCTTCTTCGAAATAGTGCCATGGGATTTTTACAACCGCCTGAGAGAGCAGACAGGGCCCCAGTTTAACGTCTGATCTGACAGTGCAGCACTCCTTCAGTACTGCACTGGGAGCATCAGCCTAGATTTTTGTGCTCAAGTTCCTGGAGTGGGATTTGAACCCACAACTTTCTGACTCTGAGGCGAGAGTGCTGCCCACTGAGACACGGCTGATACCTCCATCCATCACTCAGTCTGTGTGGCCAGCCCACACTGCGATATGTGTGCGCACTAGGTCCGTGCAGCAGAGCAGGTCTCCAGTCGTCCTGGTTAACCCTTGCCACTGGACCAAGACCTCGCTCTGTCAAGCCCGTGTGGTGGCTGGTGTACAACGGTCACCCCACGTTAAAAAAATCCACGCACAGGCATCTTCCACCCTTCAATACGTAGTTCTGGTTCTTCTTTCGAAACACCTGTGAACTCATCCTTTTTTTTGGCGTGGAAGCAAGTCATCCTCGTTTTGCGAGACCGCCTATGATGATGGGTATCTGTGTGTGTGTGTGTCTCTGTGTCTGTGTCTGTGTGTGTGACTGTGTGTGTGACTGTGCGCGTGTGACTGTGTGTGTGACTGTGTGCGCGTGTGTGTCTGTGTGTGTGTGCATCTGTCTATCTATCTATCTTCCATGGTTCAGTGGGCAGCACTCTCACCTCCAAGTCAAACGGTCGTTGGATTCAAGTCCCACTCCAGAGACTTGAGCACAAAATCTGACACTCGGGTGCAGTGCTGAGGGAGTGCTACACTGTCGGAGGTGCCGTCTTTTGGATGAGACGTTAAAACGGAGCGCCTCTGGTGTTCTCTCTGGTGGATGTGAGGGATCCCAATGTCGCTCCTGGGTTCTCCCCGGTGTCCCGGACCAACATTAATCACTCAATTATCACTACAACAGATTATCTGGGAGCTTACTGTGCACAAATTGGCTGCCACGTTTCCTACATTACGGAATGACCACACTCCAAAAGTACTTCATTGGCTGTAAAGCGCTTTGGGACGTCCTGAGATTGTGACAGGCGCTATAGAAATGCAAGTCTTTCTTTGCTTGGGTGGAAATAATTGCCTCAGATGGATCGCAAAGAAGGAAATCAAACAGGAAGGATCACATGTCTGTATTGGTGCTGGTCTAATGCGATTGTTCGTGCGATTCCCCATGTGAATTCCTGTCACGCGATTACTTCACTCTAATATCTACTTAAATTAGCTTTTAACAGTGCAAAAAAACGATAATTAAATTGCTTTGTGACAGTAGGGCTGATTATCTGAGAAACTTTATCAGTTCCTGATCTGATTCAGTCAGCGAGCTTCTCTGACCTTGTTATATACCGTAAATGCTTGATGTGCATTCCAAGACAGTAACAGATATCGGTCCTGTCACCATCAATAAGCTTCGAGTTTCATTCTTAAGAACAGAAGAAATAGGAGTAGGAGTTGGCCATTCGGCCCCTCGAGCCTGCTCTGCCATACAATAAGACCATGGCTGATCCGATCATGGACTCAGCTCCACTTCCCTGCCCGCTCCCCATAATCCTTCACTCCCTTATCGCTCAAAAACCTGATGCAGTGTGCATAATCTCATGTCTTTTATGTCTGTTGCCACGCAATGTGAATCAAACTGTGTGCTACCCTATACGGTATATGCAGGTAGTATTCCTGCAAATCCCCTGGGAGGACAGACGCACCAACATTAGCGTCCTTGACCAGGTCAACATACCCAGCATTGAAGCACTGACCACACTTGATCAGCTCCGCTGGGCAGGCCACATTGTCCGCATGCCTGACACGAGACTCCCAAAGCAAGCGCTCTACTCGGAACTCCTTCACAGCAAGCGAGCCCCAGGTGGGCAGAGGAAACGTTACAAGGACACCCTCAAAGCCTCCCTGATAAAGTGCAACATCCCCACTGACACCTGGGAGTCCCTGGCCAAAGACCGCCCAAAGTGGAGGAAGTGCATCCAGGAGGGCGCTGAGCACCTCGAGTCTCGTCGCCGAGAGCATGCAGAAAGCAAGCGCAGGCAGCGGAAGGAGCGTGCGGCAAACCAGTCCCACCCTCCCCTTCCCTCAACCACTATCTGTTCCACCTGTGACAGACTGTAATTCCCGTATTGGACTGTTCAGTCACCTGAGAACTCACTTTTAGAGTGGAAGCAAGTCTTCCTCGATTCCGAGGGACTGCCTATGATGATGATGATGATGATGCAGGTAATGCAACCTGACAACCACAACTTGCATTTATATAGCACCTTTAACGCAGTAAGACATCCTAAGGTGCTTCACAGGAGCGCTAACAAACATGGTTTGACACCGAGGTACATAGGGAGATATTAGGGCAGGTGACCATAAGCTTGGTCAAAGAGGTAGGTTATAAGGAGCGTCTCAAAGTAAGACAGAGAAGTAGAGAGAGGTTGAGGGAAGGAATTCCAGAGCTTAGCGCCTAGCTGGCTGAAGACACGGCTGTCAAATTAATGATGTCATTAATTTCGGCGGGGGTTCTCCTGAATGTCCGCTGTACCTTTGCCGGTAGATCCGCGGAAACCCTGGGGAAACGACGTGAATAGGGTTAATTTGATGGATGGGCATTAACAATCCAATGGCAGTGGCAGCTGTGGCTCAGTGGGGGGCACTCGCGCGCCTCTGTCAGAAGGTTCGGGGGGAGGGCGGTTCAAGGGGTCAAGTCCCAGTGTAGTGCTGAGGGAGCACCGCACTGTCGGAGGGGCAGTGCTGAGGGAGCGCCGCACTGTCGGAGGGGCAGTGCTGAGGGAGCGCCGCACTGTCGGAGGGGCAGTGCTGAGGGAGCGCCGCACTGTCGGAGGGGCAGTGCTGAGGGAGCGCCGCACTGTCGGAGGGGCAGTGCTGAGGGAGCGCCGCACTGTCGGAGGGGCAGTGCTGAGGGAGCGCCGCACTGTCGGAGGGGCAGTGCTGAGGGAGCGCCGCACTGTCGGAGGGGCAGTGCTGAGGGAGCGCCGCACTGCCAGAGATGCCGTCTTTCAGATGAGACGTTAAACCGAGGCCCCGTCTGCTCTCTCAGGTGGACGTAAAAGATCCCACGGCATTATTCCGAAGAAGAGCAGGGGAGTTCTCCCCGGTGTCCTGGGGCCAATATTTATCCCTCAACCAACATCAATAAAAGAGATTATCTGGTCATTATCACATTACCGTTTGTGGGAGCTTGCTGTGCACAAATTAGCTGCTGCGTTTCCTATATTACAGCAGCGACTACACTCCAAAAAGTACTTCATTGGCCGTAAAGATCTTTGAGACGTCCAGTGGTCATGGAAGGCGCTATATAAATGCAAGTATTTTTTTTTCTTTAGATCTCATGGGTCCTATTCTCCACTGCTAAAAGGAGGTGTGCAAACTGGGTGCAAGGCCAGTCGAACGTATGTAGTCAGGGGCACTATTCTGCTGCTCTTTAGTGATGAATCCATTCGAAGACCGGTTCTCAAAAAAGAGCAAATAGATTAAAAAAAAGAGAGACGTTTTTGGCTTGTTAGGGTCTTGCTAAAAGCCCATATTGAGAAACCCCTGGCGATTAGCATGGGGGAGGGTTGCCGTGATGTCACTTGGTCCATGTCACAGGACCATCAGCAACAATGAGTGGGAACGTGCTGCCCCTGGGGTTCTCCAGCAACCGCACTGCAGGAGAACGTGTCCTCGCGATGGCCACTGAGCACTGACTGCTGCTTCCCCACCAGTCCCCTGCACCTCTCCTTCCCCCGGCACCCAGCACCGGTGGGGAAGGGGTCGTACTCCCTACTCTCCAAACGCAGCGAGCTGCTGTAACTGGGAACACGCTGCCTGAAAAGGTGGGTGGAAGCACATTCAATAGTTACTTTCAAAAGGGAATTAGGGAACAGAAAACATTTTCAAGGCTATGCTGGGGGGCGGGGGGGGGAAGCAGGGATGTGGGACTAATTGAGTATCTCTTTCAAAGAGGCAGCACCGGCACGATGGGCTGAATGGCCTCCTTCTGTGCTGTATTCCAGGCTAAAAATAAATAGGAGCAGGAGTAGGCCATTCGGCCCCTCGAGCCTGCTCCGCCATTCAATGAGATCATGGCTGATCTTCTACCTCAACACTTTCCTGCACTATCCCCAGGTCTCTTGAGATCCAAAAATCTATTGATCTCTGTCTTGAATATACTCAAAGACTGAGCCTCCACAGCCCTCTGGGGCAGAGAATTCCAAAGATTCACCACCCTCTGAGTGAAGAAGTTTCTCCTCATCTCAGTCCTAAATGGCCGACCCCTTATCCTGAGACTGTGACCCCTAGTTCTAGATGCCCCAGCCCGGGGGAAACATCCTCCCTTGCATCTACCCTGTCAAAATTGTGTATATTTCAATGAGATCACCTCTCATTCTTCTAAACGCGAGAGAATAACTGAGTTTAAATTCCTGAGCTGGCATAGTGGGATTTGAACCCAGAGCTCCAGATTACTAGTCCAGTAACATAACCACTATGCTACCATTGCCTTGTCACAATAAGTGACACCAGGATCAATTGCACAGAATTACGCTCCTGTGGATGGAGCCGAACCCACCAGGGTTCCTTGAGTTCCGACCAAACGGAGCACGATTGTGTTAAGTAATCCCTCGCAAGGTTACACAATTCACAGGAACATTAGGAACAGGAGATGTGCAAACAAGGTCGCGTGGCACCACAGGCACACCGTCTCAAGTCCAGCTGTCCGAAAATCAGCATTGTCCCAAAACCGGACATTTTTGGGAAAATCCCATTAGATATTCAGTAAAATAAAATCCAGAATTATTGTCCAGAAACCGATGGGCCGGACTAGTTATTGGCTTCGTCGCAATGTTTTAAATGTCGTGTGATTGGTCCGAGCCTCGCCCAATGACCCTCGACCCGGTCTGACCTGACCCACGCCACCATTAGTACTCCGCGTGTCTTGGTAGCATACGCACGCTCTTGATTTTCTTGTCTGAAATCCGGAAAAATCCAAAAAGTGGAACAGTCTCGGTCCCGAGGTTGCCGAATTTGAGGCTTTGTACCTGTATTTCGAAGAAGAGCAGGCGAGTTCTCCCCGGTGTCCTGGGCCAATATTTATCCCTCAGCCAACATCACAAACAGATTATCTGGTCATTACCATGTTGCTGTTTGTGGGAGCTTGCTGTGCTCAAATTGGCCGCCATGTTTCGTACATTACAACAGTGACTACACGTCAAATTGTACAGCATCGGCTGTAAAGCCCTTTGGGATGTCCTGAGGTTGTGAACAGTAAGCTCTTTCTCTCAATTCTATGCCAGGAGGCCAGGGCTTCAAACCCCACTTCGGGCAGATACTGACAGTCTAGGCTGCCACTTTATGGGAGATGAGATGTTAAACCTGTTCAGGTGGATAAATCAAGGCCCCATCTACCGGTTCAGATAAAAGACTTGCATTTATATACCAGACATCCCAATGCAATTTTACAGCCAATGAAGTGTAGTCTCTGTTGTAACGTAGGAAACGTGGTCGGAAATCTGCGCACAGCAAGCTCCCACAAACAGCAATGTGATAATAATCAGATAATCTGTTTTAGTGATGGTGACTGAGGAATAAATATTGGCCCCAGGACACCGGGGATAACTGCCCTGCTCTTCTAATTGGCCAGAAGAAGCAGCAAACCTGAGGACTGGGAGAAATTTAGAATTCAGCAGAGGAGGACAAGGGGTTTAATTAAGAGGGGGGAAATAGAGTATGAGAGGAAGCTTGCCAGAGAACATAAAAACTGACTGCAAAAGCTTCTATAGATATGTGAAGAGAAAAAGATTAGTGAAGACAAACGTAGGTCCCTTGCGGTCAGAATCAGGTGAATTTATAATGGGGAACAAAGAAATGGCGGACCAGTTGAACAAGTACTTTGGTTCTGTCTTCACGAAGGAAGACACAAATAACCTTCCGGAAATACTAGGGGACCTAGGGTCTAGTGAGAAGGAGGAACTGAAGGAAATCCTTATTAGTCAGGAAAATGTGTTCGGGAAATTGATGGGTTTGAAGGCCAATAAATCCCCGGGGCCTGATAGTCTACATCCCAGAGTACTTAAGGAAGTGGCCCGAGAAACAGTGGAAGCATTGGTGATCATTTTCCAACAGTCTATCGACTCTGGATCAGTTCCTATAGACTGGAGGGTAGCTAATGTAACACCACTTTTTAAAAAAGGAGCGAGAGAGAAAGCGGGTAATTATAGACCGGTTAGCCTGACTTCAGTAGTGGGGAAAATGTTGGAATCAATTATTAAAGATGAAATAACAGCGCATTTAGAAAGCAGTGACAGGATCAGTCTAAGTCAGCATGAATTTATGACGTAGAAATCATGCTTGACAAATCTGCTAAACTTTTTTGAGGATGCAACTAGTAGAGTGGACAAGGGAGCACCAGTGGATGTGGTGTATTTGGACTTTCAAAAGGCTATTGACAAGGTCCCACACAAGAGATTGGTGTGCAATATTAAAGCACATGGTATTGGGTGTAATGTACTGACGTAGATAGAGAACTGGTTGGCAGACAGGAAGCAGAGAGTCGGGATAAATGGGTCCTTTTCAGAATGGCAGGCAGTGACTAGTGGAGTGCCGCAGGGCTCAGTGCTGGGACCCCAGCTATTTACAATATACATCAATGATTTGGATGAAGGAATTGAGTGTAATATCTCCAAGTTTGCAGATGACACTAAATTGGGTGGCGGTGTGAGCTGTGAGGAGGACGCTAAGAGGCTGCAGGGTGACTTGGACAGGTTAGGTGAGTGGGCAAATGCATGGCAGATGCAGTATAATGTGGATAAATGTGAGGTTATCCACTTTGGGGGCAAAAACACAAAGGCAGAATATTATCTGAATGGCGGCAGATTAGGAAAAGGGGAGGTGCAACGAGACCTGGGTGTCATGGGACATCAGTCATTGAAGGTTGGCATGCAGGTACAGCAGGCGGTGAGGAAGGCAAATGGTATGTTGGCCTTTAAAGCTAGGGATTTTGAGTATAGGAGCATGGAGGTATTAGTGCAGTTCTACAGGGCCTTGGTGAGGCCACACCTGGAATATTGTGTTCCGTTTTGGTCTCCTAATCTGAGGAAGGACATTCTTGCTATTGAGGGAGTGCAGCGAAGGTTCACCAGACTGATTCCCGGGATGGCTGGTCTGACATATGAGGAGAGACTGGATCGACTGGGCCTTTATTCACTGGAGTTTAGAAGGATGAGAGGGGATCTCATAGAAACGTATAAAATTCTGATGGGATGGGACAGGTTAGATGCGGGTAGAATGTTCCCGATGTTGGGGAAGTCCAGAACCAGAGGACACAGTCTTAGGATAACGGGTAAGCAATTTAGGACTGAGATGAGGAGAAACTTCTTCACTCAGAGAGTTGTTAACCTGTGGAATTCCCTACCGCAGAGAGCTGTTGATGCCAGTTCGTTAGATATATTCAAGAGGGAGTTAGATATGACACTCACGGCTAAAGGGATCAATTGGTATGGAGAGAAAGCAGGAAAGGGGTACTGAGGGAATGATCAGCCATGATCATATTGAATGGTGGTGCAGGCTCGAAGGGCCGAATGGCCTACTCCTGCACCTATTTTCTATGTTTCTACGAAATAGTGCCATGGGATCTTTTACGCCAACCTGAGAGAGCAGACGGGGCCTCGGTTTAACATCTCATCCGAAAGATGGCACCTCTGACAGTGCAGCACTTGCTCAGTACTGCACGGAGAGTGTCAGCCTGGATTTTTGTGCTCAGGAGCGGTACTTGAACCCATGACCTCAGGGGCATGTGCTACCCACTGAACCACTGGCTGACAGATAATCCCGTGGCACTATTTGAAGAGCAGGGGACTTTGCCCTCTGTCCCAGCCAACAAATATGTCAATCAACACCGGGTGGGGGGGGGGGAAACCAGATTAATAGGTTCGCAATCTAATTGTCGTTTAGGAGTTTGATGTGTGTAAATTGACTACAGCGTTTGCAAAGTATTTTGTAGGTGGTGACATGCTTGGGTACATCTGGGAACATAAAAGGAGCTGTGCAGATGTCCCTAATGATACCCTGCAAATAACAGGAATATCTGGTACTGAACATAGAGCGAGTGAGGAGGAACAAGTGGACTTGGTTGGCACTATGCTGGTTCGCACTATCTTCTTTCAACTGTTGAATAACTGTATGCCCTCACACAAATTCCTCTGGTGAAAGATAAGGAGACCATTGGAAATCTTTCAAAAGGTAATTAAAGTGTTATGAATTGTGAATACCCACAGACATGTAGCTTCAGTAAGGTCTGTCAGGGTTCCAAAAAAAAAAACGTGGCCTGCTTCCATCAAGCCCTGGAATTCCTTCCTTTAAGCTCTTCACTTCACTTTTTCGAACCTAGCTCTTGGACCAAGCATTTAGCCACCTGCCGGCTTGTATCTCCGTCTATGGTTCATGATCAATCATTCTCTGGTGACACTGTGAAGTGCCACGTGATACTTTTCTATGTTCCCGGTTAAGCAACGTTTCGATTTCAAAATTCTCATCCTGGTTTTCAGATACCTCCATGGCTGCGCGCCCCCCCAATCTCTGCAATTTCCTCCCCCCCCTCGAGATGTCTGCGCTCCTCTAATTGTGCCCTCTTGAGTATCACTGATTATAATCACTCAACAATCGCTGTGCCTTCATAATAGACCCTAATATCTGGAATTCTCTCCCTAAACCTCTCCACCTCTCCTCTCTTCTTCAAGATGCTCCTGAAAACCTCTTTGACTAAGATTTTGGCCAAATTGTTTCTTAATTTCTATTTTTGCGGCTCGGTGTCAAATTTTATATTTCACAATACCCCTGTGAAGCGCCTTGGGACGTTTCACTATATGAAAGGCGCGATATAAATACAGGTTGTTATTGTAATATTCGAGCTCCTTACCTACCAAAGATACTTGGGCAATGCTATTTCCTTACCCTGTAATACAACCCTAACCCCAACCCGAAACAAAACCCCAACCCGAAACAAAACCCCAAACAAAACCACAACCCGAAACAAAACCCCAAACAAAACCACAACCCGAAACAAAACCCTAACCCGAAACAAAACCCTAAACAAAACCCCAACCCGAAACAAAACCCTAAACAAAACCCCAACCCGAAACAAAACCCTAAACAAAACCCCAACCCGAAACAAAACCCCAACCCGAAACAAAACCCTAAACAAAACCCCAACCCGAAACAAAACCCTAAACAAAACCCCAACCCGAAACAAAACCCCAACCCGAAACAAAACCCTAAACAAAACCCCAACCCGAAACAAAACCCCAACCCGAAACAAAACCCTAAACAAAACCCCAACCCGAAACAAAACCCCAAACAAAACCACAACCCGAAACAAAACCACAACCCGAAACAAAACCCCAAACAAAACCACAACCCGAAACAAAACCCTAAACAAAACCCCAACCCGAAACAAAACCCCAAACAAAACCACAAACCGAAACAAAACCCCAAACAAAACCACAACCCGAAACAAAACCCCAACCCGAAACAAAACCCTAAACAAAACCCCAACCCGAAACAAAACCCCAAACAAAACCACAACCCGAAACAAAACCCGAAACAAAACCCTAAACAAAACCCCAACCCGAAACAAAACCCTAAACAAAACCCCAACCCGAAACAAAACCCTAAACAAAACCCCAACCCGAAACAAAACCCTAAACAAAACCCCAACCCGAAACAAAACCCCAAACAAAACCACAACCCGAAACAAAACCCCAAACAAAACCACAACCCGAAACAAAACCCTAAACAAAACCCCAACCCGAAACAAAACCCCAAACAAAACCACAACCCGAAACAAAACCCTAAACAAAACCCCAACCCGAAACAAAACCCTAAACAAAACCCCAACCCGAAACAAAACCCCAAACAAAACCACAACCCGAAACAAAACCCCAAACAAAACCACAACCCGAAACAAAACCCCAAACAAAACCACAACCCGAAACAAAACCCGAAACAAAACCACAACCCGAAACAAAACCCCAACCCGAAACAAAACCACAACCAAAACCCTAAACAAAACCCCAACCCTAAACAAAACCCTAACCCTAAACAAAACCCTAACCCTAAACAAAACCCTAACCCTAAACAAAACCCTAAACAAAACCCTAACCCTAAACAAAACCCGAACCCTAAACAAAACCCTAACCCGAAACCAAACCCTAACCAAAACCCCAACCCTAACCAAAACCCTAACCCAAAACAAAACCCCAACCCTAAACAAAACCCTAAACCAAACCCTAAACAAAATCCCAATCCTAAACAAAACCTTAACCCTAAACAAAACCTGAAGCCTAAACAAAACCCCAACCCGAAACAAAACCCCAACCCGAAACAAAACCCCATCCCTAAACAAAACCCTAAACAAAACCCTAAACAAAACCCCAATCCTAAACAAAACCTTAACCCTAAACAAAACCCGAAGCCTAAACAAAACCCGAAGCCTAAACAAAACCCGAAGCCTAAACAAAACCCCAATCCTAAACAATTGACATTTCCAGAAATATTTTGGTATTGACTGTCAGAAATGCATCAGAGTCCCACCGAGAAGATTGTCTTGGTCCTTTTGCAGCTCCGGTTAAATATGTTTTACCCTCTGATTCAACATTACACAGCTAGGCGTGAAAGACCTTTCTTAAACATCTTGCTACATTGTGCTTTTGGCACACCTAAGTTGCAGCTGCAAGTTCTGCTTCAAAAGGAGCATGATTTACGACCAGGAGCTCTGAGGTCAGCAGCGGACCGAAGCCAAGTCCTGGCGCACATTAAAATCTGTTGCTCATTAACAGCAGCCTCCAGGCTGAGTATTAACTTCTAATCTTGCAACCTGTGTGTCTGCAGTTCGCCTGGGGAGGATTGGTGTCTACAGGCCGCTCATTCTCCAGGTGACTTGAAAATCGTCGGGACGTCATATGGACGTCCAAGGCTTGCCTGACGCACTTTTCAGGGAGGGGGGGGGGCCTGTAAATGGGTGGGCAGCTTGGCCGCCAACATGGAGTAACATTCTGTTCCGAGACTGTGTGAAGTATGCAAACAGAGGGTCCTACGCCAGTTCATAGAATCACAGAAATTTACCGCACGGAAGGAGGCCATTCGGCCCATCGTGTCCACGCCGGCCGACAAAGAGCCACCCAGCCGAATCCCACTTTCCAGCTCTAGGTCCGTAGCCCTGCAGGTTACGGCACTTCAGGTGCACATCCAAGTATCTTTTAAATGTGGTGAGGGTTTCTGCCTCTACCACCCTTTCAGGCAGTGAGTTCCAGACCCCCCACCACCCTCTGGGTGAAGACATTTCCCCTCAAATCCCCTCTAAACCTCCCCCCAATTACTTTAAATCTATGCCCCCTGGTTGTTGACCCCTCTATGAAGGGGAACAGGTTCATTCTATCCACTCTATCTAGGCCCCTCATAATTTTATATACCTCAATAAGGTCTCCCCCTCAGCCTCCTCTGTTCCAAAGAAAACAGACCCAGCCTATCCAATCTTTCCTCGTAGCCAAAATTCTCCAGTCCAGGCAACATTCTTGTAAATCTCCTCTGCACCCTCTCCAGTGCAATCACATCTTTCCTGTAATGCGGTGACCAGAACTGCACGCAGTACTCCAGCTGCGGCCTAACCAGTGTTTTATACAGTTCAAGCATAACCTCCTTGCTCTTGTATTCCATGCCTCGACTAATAAAGGCAAGCATTCCGTATGTCTTCTTAACCACCTTATCTACCTGGCCTGCTCCTTTCAGGGATCTGTGGACCTGCACTCCAAGGTCCCTCTGTTCCTCTACACTTCTCAGTGTTGTACCATTTAATGTGTAATCCCTTTCCTCGTTAGCATTCCCGGTTATCGTACAATTGCTAGTTTGGGGTACAAATGGGTGATGCTCGGCCGTTACAGGATCCTCTCCCAGTAAAGGCTCCAACATTTTCTACGGGGGAGAGGGGAAGAATTTCTGTGGGGACCAGGAAGGAGCCTCCTGGCTCACTTCCGGGGCCCACCCTCGACCCCCGCCGGGATTGGCTCCTGGAGGATCTCCCCATCTCCCAATCCCACTCGTCACCCACCCCCCCCCCCCCCCCCACAGGAGCTGGCCAGGGAGTGAGAGGTGTGGTAGTGGCAGAGCCCTGAGCAACATTCCGTGCAGCACTGCCACCTTTGGAGGCTCTATCCCTCACTTTAACGGGAAGGGCCAATGCTGGGGTGACTGAGTTTTCCTTCAGCCTGGGTGTTGGCCCACGGCACCCGTGCTCGGTCCATAGCCGCCCCAAGCGCTCTGAGGGAGTGCAGGGCTGAGCGATCGCGGGGTCCCAAAAAAAGCCAAATACAGCACACTGGGAATATAAATAAACTTGGCCCTCCCTGACCGCCGCTGCCTTCAATTAGCGCTTCCCGAGCGGCCAGCTGAGGTGACTATGTCTCCTGCAGCTGCCGCTGTTGATGCCCGCCGATGCTGCAGGGGGCGGGAGCGAATATCACATCCGGGGCGGTAACGAGGCGCTGCGCACCGGATGATGTCAACATCCACGGGGCGCGAGAGAGCAAGGCAGTAAGTTTCAGCGCCAATGCAAAACCCGCTAGGGAAGTTCGCGAGCGATGGTGATCTCGCCATGCCCAGCCGGTAAGCCCTTAGCGTCCTGTTACCGCCCCCTGCAGGTGCTAATGGGAGGTGCAGGGCAGGCCAATTTCTGTGTGTATCTGGGCTGCAGTTGGGAGTGATTCAGCTCTTGTTTACAACGCTAATCCATGTCGGCAAAAAGTTATTTAAAACACACCTAACAATGGGCAAAGGTTTGCATTCCTTTGATACGCCGCAGTTTGCTAATCAATGTATAATCAGAGACAGGTAGAGCCGCTAACAATCACAATAGGCATGCACGGTAGTGTAGTAGTTACGTTTCTGGATTAATAATCCAATTCCCTCGCTGGGGATTCCTGGAATGGGGTCCAAATTCTGCCCTTAAAAAACATAAGAACATAAGAAATAGGAGCAGGAGTCGGCCATTTGGCCCCTCGAGCCTGCTCCGCCATTTAATACGATCATGGCTGATCTGATCATGGACTCAGCTCCACTTCCCTGCCCGCTCACCATAACCCTTTACTCCCTTAGCACTCAAAAATCTGTCTATCTCCACCTTAAATATATTCAATGACCCAGCCTCCACAGCTCTCTGGGGCAGAGAGTTCCACAGATTTACAACCCTCCGAGAGAAGAAATTCCTCCTCATCTCAGTTTTAAATGGGCGGCCCCTTATTCTGAGACTATGTCCCCTAGTTTTAGTTTCCCCTATGAGTGGAAACATCCTCTCTGCATCCACCTTGTCAAGCCCCCTCATTATCTTATATGTTTCGATAAGATCACCTCTCATTCTTCTGAACTGCAATGATTAGAGGCCCAACCTATCTTCATAAGTCAACTCCCTCATCCTCGGAACCAACCTAGTGAACTTTCTCTGAACACCTCCAATGCAAGTATATCCTTCCTTAAGTACACAGTACTCCAGGTGTGGCCTCACCAATACCCTGTACAGTTGTAACAGGACTTCGCTGCTTTTATACTCCATCCCCCTTGCAATAAAGGCCAACATTCCATTTGCCTTCCTGATCACTTGCTGTACCTGCATAATAACATTTTGTGTTTCATGCACAAGGACCCCCAGGTCCCTCTGTACTGCAGCACTTTGCAATTTTTTTCCATTTAAATTATAATTTGCTTTTGTTTTTTCTGCCAAAGTGGATAACCTCACATTTTCCCACATTATACTCCATCTGCCAAATTTTTGCCCACTCACTTAGCCTGTCTATATCCCTTTGAAGATTTTTTGTGTCCTCCTCACAATTTGCTTTCCCACCCATCTTTATATTATCAGCAAACTTGGCTACATTACACTCGGTCCCTTCATCCAAGTCATTAATATAGATTGTAAATAGTTGAGGACCCAGCACTGATCCCGGATGCACCCCACTAGTTACTGTTTGCCAACCGTAAAATGACCCATTTATCCCGACTCTCTGTTTTCTGTTAATTAGCCAATTCTCTATCTATGCTAATATATTACCCCCAACCCTGTGAACTTTTATCTTGTGCAGTAACCTTTTATGTGGCACCTTATTAAATGCCTTCTGGAAATCCAAATACACCACATCCACTGGTTCCCCCTTATCCACCCTACTCGTTACATTCTCAAAGAACTCCAGCAAATCTGTCAAACATGATTTCCCTTTCATAAAACCATGCTGACTCTGCTTGATTAAATCATGCTTTTCCAAATGTCCCACTATTTCTTCCTTAATAATAGACTCCAGCATTTTCCCAGTGACAGATGTAAGGTTAAATAGTCTATAGTTTCCTGCTTTTTGACTGCTTCTTTTTTTTTTTTAAATAGGCGCGTTACATTTGCGGTTTTCCAATCCACTGGGACTGCCACAGAATCCAAGGAATTTTGGTAGATTACACCCAATGCATCCACTATCTCTGCAGCCACTTCTTTTAAGACCCTATAGGTCAGTCCCGCCATCCCGGGAATCAGTCTGGTGAACCTTCGCTGCACTCCCTCAATAGCAAGAATGTCCTTCCTCAAGTTAGGAGACCAAAACTGTACACAATACTCCAGGTGTGGCCTCACCAAGGCCCTGTACAACTGTAGCAACACCTCCCTGCCCCTGTACTCAAATCCCCTCGCTATGAAGGCCAACATGCCATTTGCTTTCTTAACCGCCTGCTGTACCTGCATGCCAACCTTCAATGACTGATGTACCATGACACCCAGGTCTCGTTGCACCTCCCCTTTTCCTAATCTGTCACCATTCAGATAATAGTCTGTCTCTCGGTTTTTACCACCAAAGTGGATAACCTCACATTTATCTACATTATACTTCATCTGCCATGCATTTGCCCACTCACCTAACCTATCCAAGTCGCTCTGCAGCCTCATAGCATCCTCCTCGCAGCTCACACTGCCACCCAACTTAGTGTCATCTGCAAATTTGGAGATACTACATTTAATCCCCTCGTCTAAATCATTAATGTACAGTGTAAACAGCTGGGGCCCCAGCACAGAACCTTGCGGTACCCCACTAGTCACTGCCTGCCATTCCGAAAAGTCCCCATTTACTCCTACTCTTTGCTTCCTGTCTGACAACCAGTTCTCAATCCATGTCAGCACACTACCTCCAATGCCATGTGCTTTAACTTTGCACATTAATCTCTTGTGTGGGCCTTCTGAAAGTCCAAATATACCACATCAACTGGTTCTCCCTTGTCCACTCTACTGGAAACATCCTCAAAAAATTCCAGAAGATTTGTCAAGCATGATTTCCCTTTCACAAATCCATGCTAACTTGGACCTATCATATCACCTCTTTCCAAATGCACTGCTATGACATCCTTAATAATTGATTCCATCATTTTACCCACTACCAATGTCAGGCTGACCGGTCTATAATTCCCTGTTTTCTCTCTCCCTCCTTTTTTAAAAAGTGGGGTTACATTGGCTACCCTCCACTCCATAGGAATTGATCCAGAGTCAATGGAATGTTGGAAAATGACTGTCAATGCATCCGCTATTTCCAAGGCCACCTCCTTAAGTACTCTGGGATGCAGTCCATCAGGCCCTGGGGATTTATCGGCCTTCAATCCCATCAATTTCCCCAACACAATTTCCCGACTAATAAGGATTTCCCTCAGTTCCTCCTCCTTACTAGACCCTCCGACCCCTTTTATATCCGGAAGGTTGTTTGTGTCCTCCTCAGTGAATACCAAACCAAAGTACTTGTTCAATTGGTCCGCCATTTCTTTGTTCCCCGTTATGACTTCCCCTGATTCTGACTGCAGGGGATCTACGTTTGTCTTTACTAACCTTTTTCTCTTTACATATCTATAGAAACTTTTGCAATCCGTCTTCATGTTCCCTGCAAGCTTCTTCTCGTACTCCATTTTCCCTGCCCTAATCAAACCCTTTGTCCTCCTCTGCTGAGTTCTAAATTTCTCCCAGTCCCCGGGTTCGCTGCTATTTCTGGCCAATTTGTATGCCACTTCCTTGGCTTTAATACTATCCCTGATTTCCCTTGATAGCCACAGTTGAGCCACCTTCCCTTTTTTATTTTTACGCCAGGCAGGAATGTACAATTGTTGTAATTCATCCATGCGGTCTCTAAATGTCTGCCATTGCCCATCCACAGTCAACCCCTTCAGTATCATTCGCCAATCTATCCTAGCCAATTCACGCCTCATACCTTCAAAGTTACCCTTCTTTAAGTTCTGGACCATGGTCTCTTAATTAACTGTTTCATTCTCCATCCTAATGCAGAATTCCACCATATTATGGTCACTCTTCCCCAAGGGGTCCAACACCGACTCTGAAGTGAAGCGGAGTGCGACTTCATCCTCCACGGAGCCTTGATCTCATCATAGAATTACGCAGCAAACGGGAAGGCCATGTCCTGTCTGGGCCTGTTGTCGACTCATTGCGGTCATTATCCTTGTATCATGTGACCGCCAGGCTGATAGAAGCAGATCTAGGTGGACCTTGGTCTTTTCTCATCTCACAATTCCTATCTCTATTTGTTTCCCACATTACAACAGCGACTACAATTCCAAAGTACTTCATTGGCTGTAAAGTGCTTTGGAACGTTCTGAGGTCATGAAAGGCGCTATATAAATGCAAGTTCTTCCTTTAAGTGTAGCAAGCTTGTGAGGGAGTGTGATGTTTGACCCATGGTTCCCGTCATATCTGGGTCTGTTGTAGGCTAATTAATAGAAAGCGATTGTTTAGTTTGGGCAATAACTCCAGTATCATTGTATCGTGTGACTATCAGGATGGTAGGAGGTGACCCTTGGTCTTTTCTTGCCTACAAGTTCCTGTGTGCGTAAGCTTCAGTACGTCTCCAATTCTGTTTCGGAAAATATTTGTCGTCTATGAGCACATTGATGAGAGCCTCCTAGCTTGGGGCCTTGGAGTAGATGTTGGTCTCCATCAGCTAGGCATTAAGCATTGTCTGTGCACATCACAGAAGGAAAAATCTGGCAGGGAAGGTTGCTCAGAAACAGAACCCGCCTTGACTTTGCGTCCATTGAAATGAAAGAAAGACTTGCGTTTGTATAGCGCCTTTCATGACCACAAGTCGTTTCCAAGTGCTTTACAGCCAATGAAGTTGTTTTGGAGTGTAGTCACTGTTGTAATCTGGGAAACGCAGCAGGCAATTTATGCACAGCAAGCTCCCACAAACAGCAATGTGATAATAACTAGATAATCTGTTTTAGCGATGTTTGATTGAGGGATAAATATTGGCCCCAGGACACCTGGGGTACCTCCCCTGCTCTTCTTCGAAATAGTGCCGTGGGATCTTTTATGTGCACCCAATAGGGTAGACGGGGCCTTGGTTTCGACTCTGAACCCACAAGCTTCTGACAAGAGGCGAGGGTGTTGCCCGCTGAGCCACGGATACCAAAAATGAAGTTCACTGGGAAAGTTCTCGATATAAACGCGATGTAAACCTCAGCCTCGACGCTCTTCTGCTCATCTCAGCTGTCCTGGGCTTGCAATGGAACGGGTTTTCCAAACTCAGACTAACTGAGTTCAAGGCTGGAAGCTCCACATAGATCGCTGCCATTTTGTTAAAACAAGAAACTGACACGACAGGTTCTGGAGCATGACCTCGTCACTTGGCAGCTTGCGTTATGCACCTAGCAGCTGGCTGCCCTCTGGCAGGCATTAATTGTTTCATCGAATTCTTTTAAAACACCTTAGGGTCAATTCGACTCCCTCAGTGAGGAGCTGGGCTTGCAGCCGCTCCATCATGGGAAATTCGCCAACGCACAACACGTGGCTCTCCATCCATTTCATCGGGCGGGACACGCACTCACGTGGGGTCCCCGGAGAACATGGACTCCCAGAACTGACCCTCAAGGTCTCCATCAATGAATTGCCAAGTGAAAATAGGAATGGTGTGTGGCTGGGTGCCTATGTACAACAACTTGTATTTATATAGAAACATAGAAATTAGGTGCAGGAGTAGGCCATTCAGCCCTTCGAGCCTGCACCACCATTCAATAAGATCATGGCCGATCATTCAACCTCAGTACCCCATTCCTGCTTTCTCTCCATACCCCTTGATCCCTTTGGCCATAAGGGCCATATCCAACTCCTTTTTGAATATATCTAATGAACTGGCCTCAACAACTTTCTGTGGTACAGAATTCCACAGGTTCACCACTCTCTGGTTGAAGAAGTTTCTCCTCATCTCGGTCCTAAAAGGCTTACCCCTGTGACCCCTGGTTCTGGAACTCCCCAGCAACGGGAACATTCTTCCTGCCTCTAACCTGTCCAGTCCCGTCAAAATTTTATATGTTTGTATGAGATCCCCTCTCATTCTTCTAAACTCCAGTGGCTACAAGCCCAGTCGATCCAGTCTCTCTTCATATGTCAGTCCTGTCATCCCGGGAATCAGCCTGGTGAACCTTCGCTGCACTCCCTCTATAGCAAGAACGTCCTTCCTCAGATTAGCAGACTAAAACTGAACACAATATTCCAGGTGTGGCCTCACCAAGACCCTGTACAACTGCAGTAAGACCTCCCTGCTCCTATACTCAAATCCTCTCGCTATGAAGGCCAACATACCATTTGCCTTCTTCACCGCCTGCTGTACCTGCATGCCAAACTTCAATGACTGATGTATCATGACACCCAGGTCTCGTTGCACCTCCCCTTTTCCTAATGTGTCACATAGAAACATAGAAAATAGGTGCAGGAGTAGGCCATTCAGCCCTTCGAGCCTGCACCGCCATTCAATGAGTTCATGGCTGAACATGCAACTTCAGTACCCCATTCCTGCTTTCTCGCCATACCCCTTGATCCCCCGAGTAGTAAGGACTATATCTAACTCCTTTTTGAATATATTTAGTAAATTGGCCTCAACAACTTTCTGTGGTAGAGAATTCCACAGGTTCACCACTCTCTGGTTGAAGAAGTTTCTCCTCATCTCGGTCCTAAATGGCTTACCCCTTATCCTTAGACTGTGACCCCTGGTTCTGGACTTCCCCAACATTGGGAACATTCTTCCTGCATCTAACCTGTCTAAACACATCAGAATTTTAAACGTTTCTGAGGTCCCCTCTCATTCTTCTGAACTCGTGAATACAAGCCCAGTTGATCCAGTCTTTCTTGATATGTCAGTCCCGCCATCTTGGGAATCTGTCTGGTGAACCTTCGCTGCACTCCCTCAATAGCAAGAATGTCCTTCCTCAGGTTAGGAGACCAAAACTGTACACAATACTCCAGGTGTGGCCTCACCAAGGCCCTGTACAACTGTAGCAACACCTCCCTGCCTCTGTACTCAAATCCCCTCGCTATGAAGGCCAACATGCCATTTGCTTTCTTAACCGCCTGCTGTACCTGCATGCTAACCTTCAATGACTGATGTACCATGACACCAGGTCTCGTTGCACCTCCCCTTTTCCTAATCCGTCACCATTCAGATAATAGTCTGTCTCTCTGTTTTTACCACCAAAGTGGATAACCTCACATTTATCCACATTATACTTTATCTGCCATGCATTTGCCCACTCACCTAACCTATCCAAGTCGCTCTGCAGCCTCATAGCATCCTCCTCGCAGCTCACACTGCCACCCAACTTAGTGTCATCTGCAAATTTGGAGATACTACATTTAATCCCCTCGTCTAAATCATTAATGTACAGTGTAAACAGCTGGGGTCCCAGCACAGAACCTTGCGGTACCCCACTAGTCACCGCCTGCCATTCTGAAAAGTCCCCATTTACTCCTACTCTTTGCTTCCTGTCTGACAACCAGTTCTCAAACCATGTCAGCACACTATCCCCAATCCCATGTGCTTTAACTTTGCACATTAATCTCTTGTGTGGGACCTTGTCGAAAGCCTTCTGAAAGTCCAAATATACCACATCAACTGGTTCTCCCTTATCCACTCTACTGGAAACATCCTCAAAAAATTCCAGAAGATTTGTCAAGCATGATTTCCCTTTCACAAATCCATGCTGACTTGGCCCTATCATGTCACCTCTTTCCAAATGCGCTGCTATGACATCCTTAATAATTGATTCCATCATTTTACCCCACTGCCGATGTCAGGCTGACCGGTCTATAATTCCCTGTTTTCTCTCTCCCTCCTTTTTTAAAAAGTGGGGTTACGTTGGCTACCCTCCACTCGATAGGAACTGATCCAGAGTCAATGGAATGTTGGAAAATGACTGTCAATGCATCCGCTATTTCCAAGGCCACCAGGGATGCAGTCCATCAGGCCCTAGGGATTTATTGGCCTTCAATCCCATCAATTTCCCCAACACAATTTTCCGACTAATAAAGATTTCCCTCAGTTTCTCCTCCTTACTCGACCCTCTGACCCCTTTTATATCCGTAAGGTTGTTAGTGTCCTCCTTAGTGAATACCGAACCAAAGTACTTGTTCAATTGGTTTGCCATTTCTTTGTTCCCCGTTATGACTTCCCCTGATTCTGACTGCAGGGGACCTACGTTTGTCTTTACTAACCTTTTTCTCTTTACATATCTATAGAAACTTTTGCAATCCGTCTTAATGTTCCCTGCAATCTTCTTCTCGTACTCCATTTTCCCTGCCCTAATCAAATCCTTTGTCCTCCTCTGCTGAGTTCTAAATTTCTCCCAGTCTCCGGGTTCGCTGCTATTGCTACCCCACCTCCTTTTCCTTTTATTCTATCCTTCCTGAATGTTGAATACCCCTGGATGTTGAGTTCACAGCCCTGATCATCCTGGAGCCACGTCTCCGTAATCCCAATCACATCATATTTGTTAACATCTATTTGCACAGTTAATTCATCCACCTTATTACGGATACTCCTTGCATTAAGACACAAAGCCTTCAGGCTTGTTTTTTTAACACCCTTTATCCTTTTAGAATTTTGCTGTACAGTGGCCCTTTTTGTTCTTTGCCTTGAGTTTCTCTGCCCTCCACTTTTCCTCATCTCCTTTCTGTCTTTTGATTTTGTCTCCTTTTTGTTTCCCTCTGTCTCCCTGCATTGGTTCCCATCCCCCTGCCATATTAGTTTAACTCCTCCCCAACAGCACTAGCAAACACTCCCCCAAGGACATTGGTTCCGGTCCTGCCCAGGTGCAGACCGTCCGGTTTGTACTGGTCCCACCTCCCCCAGAACCGGTTCCAATGCCCCAGGAATTTGAATCCCTCCCTGCTGCACCACTGCTCAAGCCACGTATTCATCTGCGCTATCCTGCGATTCCTACTCTGACTAGCACGTGGCACTGGTAGCAATCCCGAGATTACTACTTTTGAGGCCCTACTTTTTAATTTAGCTCATAGCTCCTTTAATTCATTTCGGAGGACCTCATCCCTTTTTTTTTACCTATGTCGTTGGTACCAATGTGCACCACGACAACTGGCTGTTCTCCCTCCCTTTTTAGAATGTCCTGCACCCGCTCCGAGACATCCTTGACCCTTGCACCAGGGAGGCAACATACCATCCTGTAGTCTCGGTTGCGGCCGCAGAAACGCCTATCTATTCCCCTGACAATTGAATCCCCTATCACTATTGCTCTCCCACCTGCCCTCCTGTGCAAGAGAGCCAGCCACGATGCCATGAACTTGGCTGCTGATGCTCTCCCCTGATGAGTCATCCCCCCTCAACAGTACTCAAAACGGTGTATCTGTTTTGCAGGGGGATGACCACAGGGGACCCCTGCACTACCTTCCTTGCACTGCTCTTCCTGCTGGTCTTCCATTCCCTATCTGGCTGTGGACCCTTTACCTGCGGTAAGACCAACTCATTAAACGTGCTATTCATGTCATTCTCAGCATCGTGGATGCTCCAGAGTGAATCCACCTTCAGCTCCACGATGCTGAGAATGACATGAATAGCACGGTTCAAGTTTCCTTTATCGTGCAGCAGATCTTTCTTTTGATGTACTGACTCAACGAAGAACAGGTTGCCATCTGTCTTTTCAGACATCCCCTTTAAGGGATGTTGCAACACATTAGGGCGGTGTTCCGATACCGCTCCGATCCCGCTCTGATCCCGCCCCACCCCGATACTGCTCCGCTCCGATACCGCCCCGCTCCCGCTCCGATACCGCCCCGCTCCGATACCGCCCCGCTCCCGCTCCGATACCGCCCCGATACCGCCCCGCTCCGATACCGCCCCGATACCGCCCCGCCCCGATACCGCCCCGCTCCGATACCGCCCCGCCCCGATACCGCCCCGCCCCGATACCGCCCCGATACCGCCCCGCTCCGATACCGCCCCGATACCGCTCCGATACCGCCCCGCTCCGATACCGCCCCGCTCCCGCTCCGATACCGCCCCGATACCGCCCCACCCCGATACCGCTCCGCTCCGAACCCGCTCCGATACCGCCCCGATACCGCCCCGCTCCGATACCGCCCCGATACCGCCCCGATAACGCCTCGCTCCGATACCGCCCCGATACCGCTCCGCTCCGAACCCGCTCCGATACCGCCCCGCTCCGATACCGCCCCGATACCGCCCCGATACTGCCCCGCCCCGATACCGCCCCGCTCCGATACCGCCCCGCCCCGATACCGCCCCGCCCCGATACCGCCCCGCTCCGATACCGCCCCGATACCGCTCCGATACCGCCCCGCTCCGATACCGCCCCGATACCGCCCCGCCCCGATACCGCCCCGCTCCGATACCGCCCCGCCCCGATACCGCCCCGCTCCGATACCGCCCCGATACCGCTCCGATACCGCCCCGCTCCGATACCGCCCCACTCCTGCTCCGATACCGCCCCGCTCCGATACCGCTCCGATACCGCCCCGCTCCGATACCGCCCCGATACCGCCCCGCTCCGATACCGCCCCGATACCGCCCCGCCCCGATACCGCCCCGATACCGCTCCGCTCCGAACCCGCTCCGATACCGCCCCGATACCGCCCCGCTCCGATACCGCTCCGATACCGCCCCGATACCGCCCCGCCCCGATACCGCTCCGATCCCGCTCCAATACCGCCCCGCTCCGATACCGCTCCGATACCGCTCCGATACCGCCCCGATACCGCCCCGCTCCGATACCGCTCCGATACCGCCCCGCTCCCGCCCCGATCCCGCTCCGAATCCGCCCCGCTCCCAACCCGCTCCGATACCGCCCCGATACCGCCCCGATCCCGCCCCGCTCCCAACCCGCTCCGATACCGCCCCGATACCGCCCCGATACCGCTCCGAATCCGCCCCGCTCCCAACCCGCTCCGATACCGCCCCGATACCGCCCCGATACCGCCCCGATACTGCCCCGCTCCCGCCCCGATACCGCCCCGATACCGCCCCGATACCGCCCCGCCCAAATACCGACCCGCTCTGATACTGCCCTGCTCCCAACCCACTCCGATCCCGCTCCAATACCGCCCCGCTCCGATACCGCCCCGATACCGCCCCGATACCGCCCCGCCCCGATACCGCCCCGCTCCGATACCGCCCCGATACCGCCCCGCCCCGATACCGCCCCGCTCCGATACCGCCCCGATACCGCCCCGCCCCGATACCGCCCCGCTCCGATACCGCCCCGATACCGCCCCGCCCCGATACCGCCCCGCCCCGATACCGCCCCGATACCGCCCCGCCCCGCCCCGATACCGCCCCGATACCGCCCCGCCCCGCCCCGATACCGCCCCGCCCCGATACCGCCCCGATACCGCCCCGCCCCGATACCGCCCCGCCCCGATACCGCCCCGCTCCGATACCGCCCCGATACCGCCCCGCCCCGATACCGCCCCGCCCCGATACCGCCCCGATACCGCCCCGCCCCGCCCCGATACCGCCCCGCTCCGATACCGCCCCGATACCGCCCCGCCCCGATACCGACCCGCTCTGATACTGCCCTGCTCCCAACCCACTCCGATCCCGCTCCAATACCGCCCCGCTCCGATACCGCCCCGATACCGCCCCGATACCGCCCCGCCCCGATACCGCCCCGCTCCGATACCGCCCCGATACCGCCCCGCCCCGATACCGCCCCGCCCCGATACCGCCCCGCCCCGATACCGCCCCGCTCCGATACCGCCCCGATACCGCCCCGCCCCGATACCGCCCCGCCCCGATACCGCCCCGATACCGCCCCGCCCCGCCCCGATACCGCCCCGATACCGCCCCGCCCCGCCCCGATACCGCCCCGCCCCGATACCGCCCCGATACCGCCCCGCCCCGATACCGCCCCGCCCCGATACCGCCCCGCTCCGATACCGCCCCGATACCGCCCCGCCCCGATACCGCCCCGATACCGCCCCGCCCCGATACCGCCCCGCTCCGATACCGCCCCGATACCGCCCCGCCCCGATACCGCCCCGCCCCGATACCGCCCCGATACCGCCCCGCCCCGCCCCGATACCGCCCCGCCCCGCTCCGATACCGCCCCGCCCCGATACCGCCCCGAAACCGCCCCGATACCGCCCCGCCCCGATACCGCTCCGATACCGCCCCGATACCGCCCCGATACCGCCCCGATACTGCCCTGCCCCGATACCGCTCCGATACCGCCCCGCCCCGATACCGCTCCGATACCGCCCCGATACTGCCCCGCCCCGATACCGCTCCGATACCGCCCCGATACCGCCCCGATACCGCCCCGCTCCGATACCGCTCCGATCCCGCTCCGATACCGCCCCGATACCGCCCCGATACCGCTCCGATACCGCCCCGCCCCGATACCGCTCCGATACCGCCCCGATACTGCCCCTCCCCGATACCGCCCCGATACCGCCCCGCCCCGATACCGCTCCGATCCCGCTCCAATACCGCCCCAATACCGCCCCGATACCGCCCCGATACCGCCCCGATACCGCCCCGATACCGCCCCGATACCGCCCCGATACCGCCCCGCTCCGATCCCGCTCCGATACCGCCCCGCCCCGATACCGCCCCGATACCGCCCCGCTCCGATACCGCCCCGCCCCGATACCGCCCCGATACCGCCCCGCCCCGATACCGCCCCGATACCGCCCCGATACTGCCCCGCTCCGATACCGCTCCGATCCCGCCCCGATCCCGCTCCGAATCCGCCCCGCTCCCAACCCGCTCTGATACCGCCCCGATACCGCCCCGATACCGCTCCGAATCCGCCCCGCTCCCAACCCGATACCGCCCCGATACCGCCCCGATACTGCCCCGCTCCCGCCCCGATACCGCCCCGCCCAAATACCGACCCGCTCTGATACTGCCCTGCTCCCAACCCACTCCGATCCCGCTCCAATACCGCCCCGCTCCGATACCGCCCCGATACCGCCCCGCTCCGATACCGCCCCGATACCGCCCCGCCCCGATACCGCCCCGCCCCGATACCGCCCCGATACCGCCCCGCCCCGCCCCGATACCGCCCCGCCCCGCCCCGATACCGCCCCGCTCCGAATCCGCTCCGATCCCGCTCCAATACCGCCCCGCTCCGATACCGCCCCGCCCCGATACCGCCCCGAAACCGCCCCGATACCGCCCCGCCCCGATACCGCTCCGATACCGCCCTGATACCGCCCCGATACCGCCCCGATACCGCCCCGATACCGCCCCGGTACTGCCCCGCCCCGATACCGCTCCGATACCGCCCCGCCCCGATACCGCCCCGATACCGCCCCGATACCGCTCCGATACCGCCCCGATACCGCTCCGATACCGCCCCGCCCCGATACCGCTCCGCCCCGATACCGCCCCGATACCGCCCCGATACCGCCCCGCTCCGATACCGCCCCGCCCCGATACCGCCCCGATACCGCTCCGATACCGCCCCGATACTGCCCCGCCCCGATACCGCTCCGATACCGCCCCGCCCCGATACCGCCCCGATACCGCCCCGATACCGCTCCGATACCGCCCCGATACCGCCCCGATACCGCCCCGCCCCGATACCGCCCCGATACCGCCCCGATACCGCTCCGCCCCGATACCGCCCCGATACCGCCCCGATACCGCCCCGATACCGACCCGCTCTGATACTGCCCTGCTCCCAACCCACTCCGATCCCGCTCCGATACCGCCCCGATACCGCCCCGCTCCGATACCGCCCCGATACCGCCCCGATACCGCCCCGCCCCGATACCGCCCCGCCCCGATACCGCCCCGCTCCGATACCGCCCCGCCCCGCCCCGATACCGCCCCGATACCGCCCCGCCCCGCTCCGATACCGCCCCGCCCCGATACCGCCCCGATACCGCCCCGCCCCGATACCGCCCCGCCCCGCCCCGATACCGCCCCGCCCCGATACCGCCCCGATACCGCCCCGCCCCGCCCCGATACCGCCCCGCCCCGATACCGCCCCGCTCCGAATCCGCCCCGATCCCGCTCCGAATCCGCCCCGCTCCCAACCCGCTCCGATACCGCCCCGATACCGCCCCGCTCCCGCCCCGCCCAAATACCGACCCGCTCTGATACTGCCCTGCTCCCAACCCACTCCGATCCCGCTCCAATACCGCCCCGCTCCGATACCGCCCCGATACCGCCCCGATACCGCCCCGATACCGCCCCGCCCCGATACCGCCCCGCTCCGATACCGCCCCGCCCCGCCCCGATACCGCCCCGATACCGCCCCGCCCCGCCCCGATACCGCCCCGCCCCGATACCGCCCCGCCCCGCCCCGATACCGCCCCGCTCCGAATCCGCCCCGATACCGCCCCGCTCCGATACCGCTCCGATACCGCCCCGATACCGCTCCGATACCGCCCCGCCCCGATACCGCCCCGAAACCGCCCCGATACCGCCCCGCCCCGATACCGCTCCGATACCGCCCCGATACCGCCCCGATACCGCCCCGCCCCGATACCGCTCCGATACCGCCCCGCCCCGATACCGCTCCGATACCGCCCCGCCCCGATACCGCCCCGATACCGCCCCGATACCGCCCCGCCCCGATACCGCTCCGATACCGCCCCGCCCCGATACTGCTCCGATACCGCCCCGATACTGCCCCGCCCCGATACCGCTCCGATACCGCCCCGATACTGCCCCGCCCCGATACCGCTCCGATACCGCCCCGATACCGCTCCGATACCGCACCGATACCGCCCCGATACCGCCCCGCCCCGATACTGCCCCGCCCCGATACTGCCCCGCCCCGATACCGCCCCGATACCGCCCCGCCCCGATACCGCCCCGCCCCGATACCGCCCCGATACCGCCCCGCCCCGATACCGCCCCGATACCGCCCCGCCCCGATACCGCCCCGCCCCGATACGGCCCCGCTCCGATACCGCCCCGATACCGCCCCGATACCGCTCTGATACCGCTCCGATACCGCCCCGCCCCGATACCGCTCCGATACCGCCCCGATACCGCCCCGCCCCGATACCGCTCCGATACCGCCCCGATACCGCCCCGATACCGCCCCGCCCCGATACCGCTCCGATACCGCCCCGATACCGCCCCGCCCCGATACTGCCCCGATACCGCCCCGCCCCGATACCGCTCCGCCCCGATACCGCCCCGCCCCGATACCGCTCCGATACCGCCCCGATACCGCCCCGCCCCGATACCGCCCCGCCCCGATACCGCTCCGATACCGCCCCGATACCGCCCCGCCCCGATACCGCCCCGCCCCGATACCGCCCCGATACCGCTCCGATACCGCCCCGCCCCGATACCGCTCCGATACCGCCCCGATACCGCCCCGATACCGCCCCGATACCGCTCCGATACCGCCCCGCTCCGATACCGCTCCGATACCGCCCCGATACCGCCCCGATACCGCCCCGCCCCGATACCGCTCCGATACCGCCCCGATACCGCCCCGCCCCGATACCGCTCCGATACCGCCCCGATACCGCCCCGATACCGCCCCGATACCGCTCCGATACCGCCCCGCTCCGATACCGCCCCGATACCGCCCCGCCCCGATACCGCTCCGATACCGCCCCGCCCCGATACCGCTCCGATACCGCCCCGATACCGCTCCGATACCGCCCCGATACCGCCCCGCTCCGATACCGCCCCGATACCGCCCCGCCCCGATACCGCTCCGATACCGCCCCGATACCGCTCCGATACCGCCCCGATACCGCCCCGATACCGCCCCGCCCCGATACCGCTCCGATACCGCCCCAATACCGCCCCGCCACCGCTCCGATACCGCCCCGATACTGCCCCGCTCCCGCTCCGATACCGCCCCGATACCGCCCCGCCCCGATACCGCTCCGCCCCGATACCGCCCCGCCCCGATACTGCCCCGCCCCGATACCGCTCCGATACTGCCCCGCTCCCGCTCCGATACCGCCCCGATCCCGCCCCGATACCGCCCCGATACCGCTCCGATACCGCCCCGATACCGCCCCGATACCGCTCCGATACCGCCCCGATACCGCCCCGATACCGCTCCGATACCGCCCCGATACCGCCCCGATACCGCCCCGATACCGCCCCGATACCGCCCCGCCCCGATACCGCTCCGATACCGCCCCGATACCGCTCCGATACCGCCCCGATACCGCCCCGATACCGCCCCGATACCGCTCCGATACCGCCCCGATACCGCCCCGATACCGCTCCGATACCGCCCCGATACCGCTCCGATACTGCCCCGCTCCCGCTCCGATACCGCCCCGCTCCCGCCCCGCCCCGATACCGCTCCGATACCGCCCCGCTCCCGCTCTGATACCGCTCCGATACCGCCCCGCTCCCGCCCCGATCCCGCTCCGAATCCGCTCCGATACCGCCCCGCCTCGATACCGCCCCGATACCGCCCCGCTCCCGCCCCGCCCAAATACCGACCCGCTCTGATACTGCCCTGCTCCCAACCCGCTCCGATCCCGCCCCGATACCGCCCCGCCCCGATACCGCTCCGATACCGCTCCGATACCGCCCCTCCCCGATACCGCTCCGATACCGCCCCGCCCCGATACCGCCCCGATACCGCCCCGCCCCGATACCGCCCCGCCCCGATACCGCCCCGATACCGCCCCGCCCCGATACCGCCCCGCCCCGATACCGCCCCGATACCGCCCCGCCCCGATACCGCCCCGATACGATACCGCCCCGCCCCGATACCGCCCCGATACCGCCCCGCCCCGATACCGCCCCGATACCGCCCCGCCCCGATACCGCCCCGATACCGCTCCGATACCGCCCCGATACCGCCCCGCCCCGATACCGCTCCGATACCGCTCCGATACCGCTCCGATACCGCCCCGCCCCGATACCGCCCCGATACCGCTCCGATACCGCCCCGATACCGCCCCGCCCCGATACCGCCCCGATACCTCTCCGATACCGCCCCGCTCCGATACCGCTCCGATACCGCCCCGATACCGCCCCGCCCCGATACCGCCCCGATACCGCCCCGCCCCGATACCGCTCCGATACCGCCCCGCCCCGATACCGCTCCGATACCGCCCCGCTCCTGCTCCGATACCGCTCCGATACCGCCCCGATACCGCTCCGATACCGCCCCGATACCGCCCCAATACCGCTCCGCCCCAATACCGCTCCGCTCCGATACCGCCCCGATACCGCCCCGCCCCGATACCGCTCCGATACCGCCCCGCCCCGATACCTCTCCGATACCGCCCCGCCCCGATACCGCCCCGATACCGCCCCGATACCGCCCCGATACCGCTCCGATACCGCAACGATACCGCCCCACCCCGATACCGCTCCGATACCGCCCCGATACCGCCCCGATACCGCCCCAATACCGCTCCGCTCCGATACCGCCCCGATACCGCCCCGATACCGCTCCGATACTGCCGCGCTCCTGCTCCGATACCGCTCCGCTCCTGCTCTGATACCGCCCCGATACCGCCCCGATACCGCTCCGATACCGCCCCGCTCCGATCCGATACCGCTCTGATACTGCCCCGCTCCTGCTCCGATACCGCTCCGATACCGCCCCGATACCGCCCCGCTCCCAACCCGCTCCGATACCGCCCCGCCCCGATACCGCTCCGATACCGCCCCGCTCCCGCCCCGATACCGCCCCGCTCCCGCCCCGATACCGCCCCGCTCCCGCCCCGATACCGCCCCGATACCGCCCCGATACCGCCCCGCCCCGATACCACTCCGATACCGCCCCGATACCGCCCCGCTCCTGCTCCGATACCGCCCCGATACCGCCCCGATACCGCCCCGCCCCGATACTGCTCCGATACCGCCCCGATACTGCCCCGCTCCCGCTCCGATACCGCCCCGCTCCCGCCCCGCCCCGATACCGCCCCGATACCGCCCCGATACCGCTCCGATACCGCCCCGCCCCGATACCGCTCCGATACCGCCCCGATACCGCCCCGATACCGCTCCGATACCGCCCCGATACCGCCCCGCTCCGATACCGCCCCGATACCGCCCCGATACCGCTCCGCCCCGATACCGCTCCGATACTGCCCCGCTCCCGCTCCGATACCGCCCCGCTCCCGCCCCGATACCGCTCCGATACCGCCCCGCCCCGATACCGCCCCGATACCGCCCCGATACCGCCCCGATACCGCCCCGATACCGCTCCGATACCGCTCCGCCCCGATACCGCTCCGATACTGCCCCGCTCCCGCTCCGATACCGCTCCGATACCGCCCCGCTCCCGCCCCGAATCCGCCCCGATACTGCCCCGCTCCCAACCCGCTCCGATACCGCCCCGCCTCGATACCGCCCCGATACCGCCCCGCTCCCGCCCCGCCCAAATACCGACCCGCTCTGATACTGCCCTGCTCCCAACCCGCTCCGATCCCGCCCCGATACCGCCCCGCCCCGATACCGCTCCGATACCGCTCCGATACCGCCCCTCCCCGATACCGCTCCGATACCGCCCCGCCCCGATACCGCCCCGATACCGCCCCGATACCGCCCCGCCCCGATACCGCTCCGATACCGCTCCGATACCGCCCCTCCCCGATACCGCCCCGATACCGCCCCGCCCCGATACCGCCCCGATACCGCCCCGCCCCGATACCGCCCCGCCCCGATACCGCCCCGATACCGCCCCGCCCCGATACCGCTCCGATACCGCCCCGCCCCGATACCGCTCCGATACCGCCCCGCCCCGATACCGCCCCGATACCGCTCCGATACCGCCCCGATACCTCTCCGATACCGCCCCGCTCCGATACCGCTCCGATACCGCCCCGATACCGCCCCGCCCCGATACCGCTCCGATACCGCTCCGATACCGCCCCGCTCCTGCTCCGATACCGCTCCGATCCGATACCGCTCTGATACTGCCCCGCTCCTGCTCCGATACCGCTCCGATACCGCCCCGATACCGCTCCGATACCGCCCCGATACCGCTCCGCCCCAATACCGCTCCGCTCCGATACCGCCCCGATACCGCCCCGCCCCGATACCGCCCCGATACCGCTCCGATACCGCCCCGATACCGCTCCGATACCGCCCCGATACCACTCCGATACCGCCCCACCCCGATACCGCTCCGATACCGCCCCGATACCGCCCCGATACCGCCCCGCCCCGATACCGCCCCGATACCGCCCCGCCCCGATACCGCCCCGCTCCTGCTCCGATACCGCTCCGATACCGCCCCGCTCCTGCTCCGATACCGCTCCGATACCGCCCCGCTCCTGCTCCGATACCGCTCCGATCCGATACCGCTCTGATACTGCCCCGCTCCTGCTCCGATACCGCTCCGATACCGCCCCGATACCGCTCCGATACCGCCCCAATACCGCTCCGCTCCGATACCGCCCCGATACCGCCCCGCCCCGATACCGCCCCGATACCGCTCCGATACTGCCCCGCTCCTGCTCCGATACCGCCCCGCCCCGATACCGCCCCGCTCCTGCTCTGATACCGCCCCGATACCGCCCCGATACCGCTCTGATACTGCCCCGCTCCTGCTCCGATACCGCTCCGATACCGCCCCGCTCCCAACCCGCTCCGATACCGCCCCGCCCCGATACCGCCCCGCTCTGATACCGCCCTCCTCCCAACCCACTCCGATCCCGCTCCGATACCGCCCCGCTCCCAACCCGCTCCCGCTCCGATACCGCCCCGAATCCGCCCCACTACCGCCCCGCTCCCAACCCGCTCCGATACCGCCCCGCCCCGATACCGCTCCGATACCGCCCCGCTCCCGCCCCGATACCGCCCCGATACCGCCCCGCTCCTGCTCCGATACCGCCCCGCTCCCGCCCCGCTCCCGCCCCGATACCGCCCCGCCTCGATACCGCCCCGATACCGCTCCGATACCGCCCCGCTCCCGCCTCGATACCGCCCCGATACCGCTCCGATACCGCCCCGCTCCCGCTCCGATACCGCCCCGCTCCCGCTCCGATACCGCCCCGCTCCCGCCCCGATACCGCCCCGATACCGCTCCGATACCGCCCCGCTCCCGCCCCGATACCGCCCCGATACCGCTCCGATACCGCCCCGCTCCCGCCCCGCTCCCGCCCCGATACCGCCCCGCCTCGATACCGCCCCGATACCGCTCCGATACCGCCCCGCTCCCGCTCCGATACCGCCCCGCTCCCGCCCCGATACCGCCCCGCTCCCGCCCCGATACCGCCCCGATACCGCTCCGATACCGCCCCGCTCCCGCCCCGATACCGCCCCGCCCCGATACCGCTCCGATACCGCCCCGATACCGCCCCAATACCGCCCCGATACCGCCCCGCCCCGATACCGCTCCGATACCGCCCCGATACCGCCCCGCCCCGATACCGCTCCGATACCGCCCCAATACCGCTCCGCTCCGATACCGCCCCAATACCGCTCCGCCCCGATACCGTCCCGCTCCGATACCGCCCCGATACCGCCCCGCCCCGATACCGCTCCGATACCGCCCCAATACCGCTCCGCTCCGATACCGCCCCAATACCGCCACCGCCCCGATACCGCCCCGATACTGCCCCGCCCCGATACTGCCCCGATACCGCTCCGATACCGCTCCGATACCGCCCCGATACCGCCCCGCCCCGATACCGCTCCGATACCGCCCCGCTCCTGCTCCGATACCGCTCCGATACCGCCCCGATACCGCCCCGCCCCGATACTGCCCCGATACCGCCCCGCCCCGATACTGCCCCGATACCGCCCCGCCCCGATACCGCTCTGATATTGTCCGGCCCCACTCCCGCACCCACCCCCAACACCACCGCCAACAGTGCCTGAAAGTGCCGGGAGGCAGATTTCAAAACCAAGAGCTGAATTTCCTGGCTTTTCCCTCTGGGCGACAATAATTCGAACTACTTGCCTGAAACGGGGCTGAAGGCAATTCCCCCTCCCCCCCTTGTATTTATATAGCGCCTTTCACAACCTCAGGATGTCCCAAAGCGCTTTACAGCCAATGAAGTACTTTTGAAGTGTAGACACTGTTGTAATGTGGGAAACACGGCAGCCAATTTGCGCACAGCAAGCTCCCACACACAGCAATGTGATAATGTGACCAGTCTGTTTTAATGATTTTGGTTGAGGGATAAATATTGGCCCCAAGGGTACTCGGGAGAATGCCCCCTCTCTTCTTCAAATAGTGCCCTGGGATTGGTTTTGTCCACCTGAGAGCGCAGACGGGCTTAACGTCTCATCTGAATGTCAGCACCCCCAACAGTGCGGCACTCCCTCAGCACTGCACTGGGAGTGTTCAAAATAGAGATGTCAGCTGAACACATCAAAGCATATGACCATTGATGAGTTAACACTCCTTCATCAGCATACACCGACTGCATTCAAATAGAATGGAAACCTATATTACAATTTTTATAATGCGCGATTTCTCAGTACGTGTTGGCCATGTTTCAAACAATACAGGTATCAGTGCCAACCACAGTTTTTACACAAGTACTTGTAAAGAATGTTGCCATTTGAAAATTGATTGTTCTCTTCCTCTCTTGCTTGCCAAAATAAAATGATTTATCGCAGCTTTATATAAAAAAAAAAGAGATGTTCATTTTGTAGTGCAGCCTGTGGCATGGGTAATGACAGCGGCCACACTGACTTCTCCCACGACCCTTCGAGAAGATTAAAATGGAGCAGGGCCCCAGCGTCTCTCATCCCCTCCAATCATCACGCCTCAGATCTCCCACCACCTCTCCTGAAGGCGCTGCTCAGTGCCGAGCTTATGGCTCACACCCCACCGTAGGCAATTAGGGCCAGACAGGAGAGCCTGGTCTCCAGTCGTCTTGGACCCCCTTGTCACTGGACCACGACCTTGCTCTGCTAAGCCCGTGTGGTGGCCGGTGTGCAATGGCCGCCCCACGTTAAAAGAACTCACGCACAGGCATCTTCCACCCGTCAAAAATTAATTCCCGTATTGGACTGTATAGTCACCTGAGAACTCATTTTTGGATTTCGAGGGGCTGCCTATGATGATGACTGGAGTGTCAGCCTAGATTTTTGTGCTCATGTCTCTGGAGTGGGACTTGAACCCACAACCTTCTGACTAGCAAGAGTGGTACTGTAGTTCAAACATAGTAATTAGGTTACAGCAACAACTTGCATTTATATTGCGCCTTTAACCTAGTATGGCCCTTCACTGGAGTGTAATCTGACAACTAATGACACAAGTTGATATTAGGGCAGGTGACCAAAAAGAGGAAGGTTTTAAGGCGGGTCTTAAAGGAGGAGAGAGGTTGAGAATTTTAATAGGCAAATTTTCTATTTTTCTGTGGCATGAGAATACAAGTTACCTCTTGTAAAAAAAATCCTTTTCAGAAAAATATGAATTTTGCAACTTGGCTCAACTTCAAGCTGTCTGCACTGGAAACAGAGGAAAAGGTGCCCGGTCCTGCTGTGGTGCAAAATGTTGGGGTATTAAAAAGTTATCACCGTGTACTTGCCCCTTCTGGAGTAATTCACACAACACAGACAGTCACTGAATTACAGAATAATAGCGTCTCAAATCAGCGGAGAATGAAGGAGATGGAAAGTGAAAGTTAAAGAGTGTTCACCAAAACGAATTGGCTTGCTAGTCGTCTATCAACATCTCGAATAACTGTACTGCAGTCCAGGTTTAAGGCATCCGGAGGACCCTCTACAGGGTTTGACAGGGTAGATGCAGGGAGGATGTTTCCCCTGGGCTGGGGAGTCTAGAACCAGGGGTCACAGTCTCAGAATAAGGGGTCGGCCATTTAGGACTGAGATGAGGAGAAATTTCTTCACTCAGAGGGTGGTGAGTCTTTGGAATTCTCTGCCCCAGAGGTCTATGAAGGCTCAATCGTTGAGTATATTCAAGACAGAGACCGATAGATTTTTGGATATTAAAGGAATCAAGGGATATGGGGATAGTGCAGGAAAGTGAAGTTGAGGTAGAAGATCAGCCATGATCTTATTGAATTATGGAGCAGGCTCGAGGGGCCGAATGGCCGACTCCTGCTCCGAATTATTACGTTCTTATGACCCATTATATCTTGTCTCTGAGTCGGTGATTCTGGCAGCAAGAGGCGTTTTGCGAGAAATCCGCGGGTGTGCCCGGAGAGAAGATAAATCACGAGCTACAGGTCCGCCATTTCCCCAGTCGCGCAGCCCAGAAAATAAAAAATAAGAAACGGTTTCCTGTGGCAGGCGGGTCGATAACCAGAGGACACGGATTTAAGGTCATTGGCAAAAGTGCCAGAGGCGACATGAGGAGAATTTTTTTACGGAGCAAGTTATTGTTATTATGTGGGAAATGCGGCAGCTAACTTGCGCACAGCAAGCTCCCACACACAGCACTGTGATAATGACCAGATAATCTGTTTTTGTTATGTTGGTTGAGGGATAAATATTGGCCCCAGGACACTGGGGATAACTCCCCTGCTCTTCTTCGAAATAGTGCCCTGGGATTTTTTACGACCACCTGAGAGAGCAGACGGGGCCTCGGTTTAACGTCTCATCCGAAAGACGGCCCCTCCGACAGTGCAGCACTCCCTCAGCACTGCACTGGGAGAGTCAGCCTGGATTTCTGTTTTCAAGTCTCTGGAGTGGGACTTAAACCCACAACCTTCTGACTCGGAGGCGAGAGTGCGCTGAGCCACAGCTGACACTATTGCGTTTTCTAGCCAATCGGACTAAAACTAAATTGAAGTACTGGATGGTATTTTTCGGTAACAGTAGGCGAGAAGATTTTGCAATGTATTACAATGCACAGAGACAATATCATTCTGCCCAACAGGTCTATGCTCCACACAAGCCTCCTCCCACTCTTCATCTCCTGCCGTCACCACCCCATCAACCTTTTACAACACTTCCATCTCATTTAAACCTCGTTCCTCTGTAAATGTAAATGCCAAAAAACAAATAATGGGGGAACATGTCAGCCAGTAACACTGTTGGACCGCTGCCATTTCTGCAAGCTTTTCCACTCGAGCTTGTTGACGCAAGGCCAACACAGGTGGAATCTCAGAGGAAGGGACTTTCCTGAGCTCACTCAGGATTCCACAGAACACTTGCTGCCGTGGGAAATATTCAATCGCTGAATCACCTCTTTTAAAAAAAATTCCACGCTGATTACGACAAAGTTTGAAAATCCAACATTGTATGAAATCACAGAATCATGTGGCACAGAAAGAGGCCATTCATCCCATCCTGACTGTGCCGGTTCATTGACAGAGCTATCCACGTTTCAGTGTAAATCTTTGCAATCTAATTAAAAGAAAGACTTGCATTTATATAGCGCCTTTCACGACCACCGGGCGTCTCAAAGCGCTTTACAGCCAATGAAGTACTTTTGGAGTGTAGTCACTGTTGTAATGTGGGAAACGCGGCAGCCAATTTGCGCACAGCAAGCTCCCACACACAGCAATGTGATAATGACCAGATAATCTGCTTTTGTTATGTTGATTGAGGGATAAATATTGGTCTCAGGACACCCGGGAATAATTCCCCTGCTCTTCTTCGAAATAGTGACATGGGATCTTTTACGTCGGCTCAAAGGTAGTAATCTCCAGGTTACTACCGGTGCCACGTGCTAATGAGTACAAGAATAGAAGGATAGAAAGGATGAACACGTGGCTGGAGAGTTGGTGTAGGAGGGAGGGCTTTAAATTGCTGAGGCATTGGGACCGCTTCTGGGGGAGATGGGACCTGTACAAACCGAACGGGTTGCACCTCAACAGTGCCGGGACCAATATCCTCGGGGAGAGATTTGCTAGTGCTGTTGGGGAGAGTTTAAACTAGCTTGGCAGGGGGATGTGAACCTGAGATCAAATTCAATAGGGAAGGAAATAAAGCTGAAATTGGAAAGCAAGAATGTGACTCTAAGACAGAGGATCAAGGGTTATAAGTAGTAATCAAGGAGGTTTTCCTGTGCTCAATGGTATATACTTCAATGCAAGGAGTCATCATCATCATAGGCAGTCCCTCGAAATCGAGGAAGACTTGCTTCCACTCTAAAAGTGAGTTCTCAGGTGACTGAACAGTCCAATACTGGAATTACAGTCTCTGTCACAGATAGGACAGACAGTGGTTGAAGGAAAGGGTGGGTGGGGAGTCTGCAATGATCAACTCACACTCAACAGGGCTCCACCCTACTGAAGCGGAACTAAACTATAGAACCTGTTCAGCCTTCGTCGCCTCCAGGCCAGATCTAAGACCGTCCCATCCTCTGTCGTCGAGCTACAGTACGCGGACGACGCTTGAGTCTGCGCACACTCAGAGGCTGAACTCCTAGTCATCGTCAACATCTTCACCGAGGCGTACGAAAGCATGGGCCTTACACTAAACATCTGTAAGACAAAGGTCCTCCACCAACCTGACCCTACCACACAGCACTGCCCCCCAGTCATCAAGATCCACGGCGCGGCCCTGGACAACGTGGACCACTTTCCATACCACGGGAGCCTATTATCAGCAAGGGCAGACATCGGCGAAGAGGTTCAACACCGCCTCCAGTGCACCAGTGCGGCCTTCGGCTGCCTGAGGTAGAGAGTGTTCAAAGATCAGGCCCTCAAATCTGGCACCAAACTTATGGTCTACAGGGCTGTAGTGATACCCACCCTCCTGTATGGCTCAGAAACATGGACCATGTACAGCAGACACCTCAAGTCGCTGGAGAAATACCACCAATGATGTCTCCGCAAGATCCTGCAAATCCCCTGGGAGGACAAACACACCAACGTTAGTGTTCTCGATCAGGCCAACAATCCCAGCATCGAAGCGCTGACCACACTTGATCAGCTCTGTTGGGCAGGCCACATTGTCCACATGCCTGACACAAGACTCCCAAAGCAAACGCTCTACTCAGAACTCCTACACGCAAACGAGCCCCAGGTGAGCAGAGGAAATGTTTCAAGGACACCCTCAAAGCCTCCTTGATAAAATGCAGCATCCCCACCGACACCTGGGAATCCCTGGCAAGGAGTATAGCGAATAAGGCGGATGAGCTGAGAGCACAGGTAGACACTTGGGGGTATGACATTATAGCCATTGGAGACATGGCTGAAAGAGGGGCAAGTTTGGCAGATCAATATTTCTGGTTACAGGATTTTTAGACAAGATAGAGAAGGGGGTAAAAAAAGAGGGGATCGCGGTATTAATTAAAGAAACTATTACAGCAGTGAGGAGGGATGATATGTTATAGGGATTGTCAAATGGGGCCATATGGGTCGAACTAAAAAATATAAAAGGGGCGATCACACTGCTGGGCGTGTATTATAGACCCCCAAACAGTGGGAGGGAGATAGAGGAGAAAATACGTCGGCAAATTGCTGTGAAGTCCAAAAACCATAGGGTAGTAATAGCAGGGGATTTTAACTATCCTAATACTGATTGGGACAAATATAGTGTGAAGGGTATAGAATTCTTAAACTGCATTCAAGAGAACTTTTTTAGTCAGTATGTAACACGCCCAACACGGGAGGGGGCGGTTCTGGATTTAGTTTTGGGGAATGAAGCTGGGCAGGTGGAAGGGGTATCAGTGGGAGAGCACTTGGGAACCAGTGACCATAATTCAGTCAGATTCAAGGTAGTTTTGGATAAGGACAAGGATAGACCAGGAATAAAAGTCCCAAATTGGGGAAATGCTAAGTTAAGGAGTGATTTGGCCACAGTGGGCTGAAACAGCTACTGGTGGGTAAATCAGTGTCGGAACAGTGGGAGGCATTCAAGGAGGAGATCCGGAGGGCTCAGGCCAAACATGTGCCCTTAAAGAAAAAGGGCGGGAATAACAATTCTAGAGCCCCCTGGATATCTTTGGCCTTACAGGGCAGGATAAAGAAAAAAAGGGAAACGTATGTCATATACCGACGGCTAAATACTGTATAATCTCTGGAGGAATATAGAAAGTTTAGAGGTATAATTAAAAAGGATATTAGGAATGCTAAGAGAGAACATGAAAAATTCATGGCAAGTAAAATTAGGGAAAACCCAAAGATGTTCTATAAATATATTAAGAGCAAGAGAATAACTAAAGCGTAGGATGTATGAGAAACCATGAGGGTAATCTGTGTGTAGAGGCTGAAGATATTGGTCGGGTTCTTAATGAATACTTTGCATCTGTTTTCACAAAGGAAAAGGGCAATGCAGATACTGCTATCGAGGAGGAGTGTGAAATTCTGGATGAAATAAATATAGTGAGAGAGGAGGTATTAAGGGGTTGAGCAGCTTTGAAAGTGCATAAGTCCCCAGGCCCGGCTGAAATGCATCCCAGGCTGTTGAGCGAAGCAAAAGAGGAAATAGCAGAGGCCTTGACCATCATTTTCCAGTCCTCTTTGGATCTGGGCATGGTGCCGGAGGACTGGAGGACTGCTAATGTAGTACCCTTGTTTGAGAAGGAAGAAAGGGATAGGCTGAGTAATTACAGGCCTGTCAGCCTAACCTCAGTGGTGGGAAAATTATTGGGAAAAATCCTGAAGGACAGGATAAAGGCAAGGATTAATTAGGGACAATCAGCACGGATTTGTTAAGGGAAGATCGTGCTTGACTAACCTGATTGAATTTTTCGAGGAGGTAACCAGGAGGGTCGATGAGGGTAGTGCGTATGATGTAATGCATATGGACTTTAGCAAGGCTTTTGATAAGGTCCCAAATTTCAGATTGGTCATGACGGTAAAAGCCTTTGGATACAGGGAAAAGTGGCAAGTTGGATCCAAAATTGTCTTAGAGGTAGGAAACAAAGGGTAATGGTTGATGGATGTTTTTGTGACGGGAAGGATGTTTCCAGTGGGGTTCCACAGGGCTCAGTACTGGGTCCCTTACTTTTTGTGGTATACATCAATGATCTAGATTTGAATATAGAATATTTGGATATGATTAAGAAGTTTCATATGACACTAAAACTGGTTATGTGGTTGATAATGAAGAGGGAAGTCATGGACTGCAGGAGGATATCAATCTACTAGTCAGGTGGGCAGAGCAGTGGCAAATTCGGTCAGGCAGAGTCAGCATGAATTTATGAAGGGGAAGGCATGTTTGACAAATTTGCTGGAGTTCTTTGAGGATGTAACGAAGAGGGTGGATAAAGGGGAATCAGTGGATGTGGTGTATTTGGATTTCCAGAAGGCATTTGACAAGGTGCCACATAAAAGGTTACTGCACAAGATAAAAGTTCACGGGGTTGGGGGTAATATATTAGCATGGATAGAGGACTGTCTAACTAACAGAGAGTCAGGATAAATGGTTCATTCTCGGGTTGGCAATCAGTAACTAGTGGGGTGCCACAGGGATCGGTACTGGGGCCTCAACTATTTACAATCTATATTAACGACTTGGAAAAAGGGACTGAGTGCAACATAGCCACATTTGCTGACGATACAAAGATGGGAGGAAAAGCAGGGTGTGAGGAGGACACAAAAAATCTGCAAAAGGACATAGACAAACTAAGTGAGTGGGCAAAAATTTGGAAGATGGAGTGTAATGTTGGAAAGTGTGAGATCACGCACTTTGTCAGAAAAAATCAAGAGCAAGTTATTATTTAAATGGAGAAAGATTGCAAAGTGCTGCAGTACAGCGGGACCTGGGGGTACTTGTACATGAAACACAAAAGGTTAGTAAACAGGTACAGCAAGTAATCAGGAAGGCCAATGGTATCTTGGTCTTTAGTGCAAAGGGGATGGAGTATAAAAGCAGGGAAGTCTTGCTACAGTTGTACAGGGTATTGGTGAGGCCACACCTGGAATACTGCGTGCAGTTTTGGCTTCCATATTTACAAAAGGATATACTTGCTTTGGAGGCAGCTCAGAGAAGGTTCACTTGGTTGATTCCGGGGATGAGGGGGTTGACTTATGAGGAAAGGTTGAGGAGGTTGGGCCTCTACTCATTGGAAGTCTGAAGAATGAGAGGTGATCTTATTGAAACATATAAGATTATGAGGGGGCTTGACAAGGTGGATGCAGGGAGGATGTTTCCACTGATGGGAGAGACTAGAACGAGAGGCATGATCTTAGAATAAGGGCCGCCCATTTAAAACAGAGATGAAGAGAAATTTCTTCTCTCTGAGGGTTGTAAATCTGTGGAATTCAATGCCTCAGAGAGCTGTGGAAGCTGGGACATTGAATAAAGTTGAGACAGAAATAGACAGTTTCTTAAACGATAAGGGGATAAGGGGTTATGGGGAGCGGGCGGAGAAGTGGAGCTGAGTCCATGATCAGATCAGCCATGATCTTATTGAATGGCGGAGCAGGCGAGGGGCCGTATGACCTACTCCTGCTCCTATTTCTTATGTTCTTATGTTCTAAATGGAATTTAATTCGAAGAAGTATGAGGTAATGTATTTAGGGGGGCTAATATGGAAAGCATATACACATTAAAAGATAGGCCACTTACGAGTGTAGATTAACAAAGGGACCTTGGAGTGCTTGTCCACAGATCCCTGAAAGTAGCAGGCCAGGAGGATAAGGTGGTTAAGAAGGCATACGGAATGCTTGCCTTTATTGGCCGAGGCATAGAATACAAGAGCAGGGAGGTTATGCTTAAATTGTATAATACACTGGTTAGGCCACAGCTAGAATAATGCGTGCAGTTCTGGTCACCATATTATAGGAAGGACGTGATTGCACTGGAGAGGGTGCAGAGGAGATTTACGAGGATGCTGTCTGGAATGGAGAATCTTAGTTATGAGGACAAATTGAATAGGCTGGGTTTGTTCTCTTTGGAACAGAGGAGGTTGAGGGGAGACCTCATAGGAGGTGTATAACATTTTGTGGGGCCTGGATATAGTGGCTAGCAAGGGCCTATTTCCCTTGGTGGAGGGGTCAATCACGAGGGGGCATAGTTTTAAGGTGGTTGGTGGAAGGTTCAGAGGAGATTTAAGAGGAAGCTTCTTCACGCAGAGGGTGATGGGGGTCTGGAACTCACTGCCTGGAAGGGTGGTAGAGGCAGAAATCCTGACCACATTTAAAAGGTGCTTGGATGGGCACTTGAAGTGCTGTAACCTGCAGGGTTACAGACCTAGAGCTGGGAAGTGGGATTAGACTGGATAACCTCTTGTTGGCTGGTGCAGATACGATGGTAAGTACTGCAGGGAATAGAATACGGCCAGGGTGATCTCCTGGACTAGTTTCGATCGTCTGGATGGGTCGCAGAGAAATTTTCCCAATTTTTTTCCCCAATTGGTCTTGATTTTTAAATCTGGTTTTTGCCTGTCCCGGGAGATTGCATGACTGTGGTTGGGGTGGAGTGTGAAATGTTGCAGTGCAGGGGGTATCGCAGTTGTGTGGGGTGGACTAGTTGGGCTGGGTGCGCTTTACCTTTCCACCATTGTTCATCGGTTTCTAGTTAACCTTCAGGGCTGCTGACCAAGGGCCGTGCGGCTGTTTGTCGGCCGGCGCGGACACGATGGGCCGAAATGACCTTCTGCGCTGTAAATTTCTATGTTTCTATGTCTGAGAGAGCAGGCGGGTCCTTGGATCAACATTGCATCCGAAAGGCGGCACCACCGACAGTGCAGCACTCCACTGGGAGTGTCAGCCTAGATTTATGTGCTTAAGTCTCTGGAGTGGGACTTGAACCCATAACCTTCTAACTCAGAGGCGAGGGTGCTAACCATTGGGCCACGGCTGACACTAAGTCATTAATTAGTCCCACTTCCTTGTTATTTCCCCATAACCGTGCAAACCTCTCTTTACCAAATCTTTCTTTGAGGAAAATTACTATTGAATCTGCTTCCACCACCCTTTTGGGCAATGCATTTCTAGATTATAATTGCTATCTGCATAAACAAGATTCTCCTCATCTCCCCCTCTGGTTCTTCGGTCAATGGTCTTCAATCTGTGTCCCTCTGGTTACTGACCCTCCTGCCACTGGGAGCACTTTCTCCTTATTTACTCTAGCCAAAGAAAACCTTCCTATTACATAGTAAATGATACAATTAGTACCCTGGCTCCTGTCCACTCTTTCAGGCAGCGCAATCCAGATTGTAACAATGGCCGAGTCATTTTTTTTTTAATTCAATTTGGCCGAGCATCCACAGCATTTTCGGGGGAAGCGAGTTCAGGATTTCCACTAGCCCTTGTGTGAAAAAACTAGAGTCAAAAGGGCTAAGTAAATGGATGACAATCATGATGAGAGGGGGTTAGAAGAGTGACATAACTTTGGCTTAAAAGATGGGTTTTTGAGAAGTTTTTTTCAAGGTGGAGAGAGAAGTGCACAACCACAGGACGTCCCAAAATGCTTTACAGCCAATGAAGTTCTTTTTGGAGCGTAGTCACTGTTATAATATGGGAAACACGGCAGCCAATTTGTGCACAGCAAGCTCCCACACACAGCAATGTGATAATGACCAGATAATCTGTTTTAGTGATGTTGATTGAGAGATAAATATTGGCCAGGACACCGGGGAGAACTTCCCTGCTCTTCTTTGAAATAGTGCCATGGGATCTTTTACATCCGCCTGAGAGAGCAGGCGGGGCTTCGGTTTAACTTCTCATGTAAAAGACGGCACCTCCGACAGTGCAGCACTCCCTCAGCATTGCACGGGGAGTGTCAACCTAGATTTTTGTGCTTAAGTCTCTGAAGCCACAACCTTCTGACTCAGAGGTGAGAGTGCTACCCACTGAGCCACGGCTGACAAAAGGCCAGAATTAGCAGACAAAGGGTGCGATGAGGGATATAAGGCTGGAGGAGGCAGCAGAGATAGGGTGGGTTGAGACCATGGAGGAACTTGCTGAAAACAAAAGCCAGAATTTTAAATTGAATGTGTTGGGGGCTCAATATAGGACAGTGGGCAGAGGGACACCCTCAAAGCCTCCCTGATAAAGTGCACTATCCCCACCGACACCTGGGAGTCTCTAGCCAAAGACCGCCCTAAGTGGAGGAAGTGTATCCAGGAAGGTGCTGAGCACCTCGAGTCTCGTCGCCGAGAGCATGCAGAAATCAAGCGCAGGCAGCGGAAGGAGCGTGCGACAAACTTGTCCCACCCACCCTTTCCCTCAACTGCATGGATTTATGAAAGGGAAATCATGCTTGACCAATCTTCTGGAATTTTTTGAGGATGTAACTAGTAGAGTGGACAAGGGAGAACCAGTGGATGTGGTGTATTTGGACTTTCAAAAGGCCTTTGACAAGGTCCCACACAAGAGATTGGTGTACAAGATCAAAGCACATGGTATTGGGGGTAATGTAATGACGTGGATAGAGAATTGGTTGGCAGGCAGGAAGCAGAGAGTCAGGATAAACGGGTCCTTTTCGGAATGGGAGGCAGTAACTAGTGGAGTACCGCAGGGCTCAGTGCTGGGACCCCAGCTCTTCACAATATACATTAATGATTTGGGTGAAGGAATTGAGGGTAATATCTCCAAGTTTGCAGATGACACTAAACTGGGTGGCAGTGTGAGCTGTGAGGAGGACGCTAAGAGGCTGCAGGGTGACTTGGACAGGTTAGGAGAGTGGGGAAATGCATGACAGATGCAGTATAATGTGGATAAATGTGAGGTTATCCACTTTGGTGGCAAAAACACGAAGGCAGAATATTATCTGAATGACGGCAGATTAGGAAAAGGGGAGATGCAACGAGACCTGGGTGTCATGGTTCATCAGTCATTGAAAGTTGGCATGCAGGTACAGTAGGCGGTGAAGGCGGCAAATGGCATGTTGTCCTTCATAGCTAGGGTATTTGAGTATAGGAGCAGGAAGTCTTACTGCAGTTGTACAGGGCCTTGGTGAGGACTCACCTGGAATATTGTGTTCAGTTTTGGTCTCCTAATCTGAGGAAGGACATTCTTGCTATTGAGGGAGTGCAGCGAAGGTTCACCAGACTGATTCCAGGGATGGCTGGACTGACATATGAAGAAAGACTTGATCAACTGGGCCTTTGTACACTGGAGATTAGAACGATGAGAGGGGATCTCATAGAAACGTATAAGATTCTGACGGGACAGGACAAGTTAGATGCGGGAAGAATGTTCCCGATGTTGAGGAAGTCCAGAACCAGGGGACACAGTCTTAGGATAGGGGGTAGGCCATTTAGGACGGAGATGAGGAGAAACTTCTTCACTCAGAGAGTTGTGAACCTGTGGAATTCCCTGCCGCAGAGTCGTTGATGCCAGTTCATTGGATATATTCAAGAGGGAGTTAGATGTGGCCCTTACGGCTAAAGGGATCAAGGGGTATGGAGAAAAAGCAGGAAAGGGGTACTGAGGTGAATGATCAGCCATGATCTTATTGAATGGTGGTGCAGGCTCGAAGGGCCGAATGGCCTACTCCTGCACCTATTTTCTATGTTTCTATGTTTCTATCTGTCACAGGTGGGACTGTCTGTCACTGTGGTTCTCATATTGAACTGTTCAGTCACCTAAGGACTAATTTTTAGAGTGGAAGCAAGTCTTCCTTGATTCCGAGGGACTGTCTATGATGAGTGGGGACAGGGGTGTCCTTGCTGCCCACCATGACCCTTGCATGGCAGGATTTGCGTGAGGGAGTAGATCACAACAATACTCAATGTCGTCAAGTCAAAACTGGTGATGAAAGACTGGACCAATAGTGTGCCATTTCATGCTTGACTTTACAGCCCTCTGACTTCTCGGGATGAAGGTGGTTCTGTACCGGGAAACTGGGTGGGGTAGGAGAACAACAGCAATAGTAACTTGTATTTATATAGCGCCTTTAACATAGTAAAATGTCCCAAGGTGCTTCACAGGAGTAATTTAAGACAAAACAAATAATATTTGACACCGAGCCACATAAGGAGATATTAGGGCAGGTTACCATAAGCTTGGTCAAAGAGATAGATTTTAAGGTAGGTCTTCAAGGAGGAGTGAGAGGTAGAGAGGTTTAGGGAGGGAGTTCCAGAGCTTGGGGCCCAGGCAGCTGAAGTTACGGCCACCGATGGTTGAGCGATTATAATCAGGGATGCTCAAGAGGGCAGAATTAGAGGAACGCAGAGATCTCGGGGGGTTGTGGAGCTGGAGGAGATTACGGAGATAGGGAGGGGCGAGGGCCATGGGGGGATTTGAAATCAAGGATGGGAATTTTGAAATCGAGGCGTTGCTTAACCGGCAGCCGATGTAGGTCAGCGAGCACAGGGGGTGATGGGTGAGCGGGACTTGGAGCGAGTTAGGTCACGGGGCACAGGGGGTGATGGGTAAGTGGGACTCGGTGCGAGTTAGGACACGGGGCACAGGGGGTGATGGGTGAGCAGGACTTGGTGCGAGTTAGGACACAGGGCAGTGAGCACAGGGGGTGATGGGTGAGCGGGACTTGGTGTGAGTTAGGACATGGGGCAGTGAGCACAGGGGGTGATGGGTGAGCGGGACTCGGTGCGAGTTAGGACACGGGGCACAGGGGGTGATGGGTAAGTGGGACTCGGTGCGAGTTAGGACACGGGGCACAGGGGGTGATGGGTGAGCGGGACTTGGTGCGAGTTAGGACACAGGGCAGTGAGCACAGGGGGTGATGGGTGAGCGGGACTTGGTGCGAGTTAGGACACGGGGCAGGGAGCACAGGGGGTGATGGTTGAGCGGGACTTGGTGCGAGTTAGGACACGAGGCAGTGAGCACAGGGGGTGATGGGTAAGCGGGACTCGGTGCGAGTTAGGACACGGGTCACAGGGGGTGATGGGTGAGCGGGACTCGGTGCGAGTTAGGACACGGGGCAGTGAGCACAGGGGGTGATGGGTGAGCGGGACTCGGTGCGAGTTAGGACACGGGGCAGTGAGCACAGGGGGTGATGGGTGAGCGGGACTCGGTACGAGTTAGGACACGGGGCACAGGGGGTGATGGGTGAGCGGGACTTGGTGTGAGAAGGTAAGCAGTGTGATTTGAAGGAGGGCCTTGAAGGTGAAAATTAATCGTGAGCACCATTTTAGGTGAGCGAGTCTTGAGTACAATCTCAAATAGCTCTCAGCATTAACCTGCTCCGTTCCACTTAATGATGTACCAGGAAAAGATCCCCTTTCATTCACCTCCTTTCAAAGAAGAAGTTTCCAAGTATTTTTTCTTTCATTCTCGGGCTGTGGGCGTCACTGGCAAGGCCAGCATTTACGGCCCGTGCCCCGTTGCCCCCGAGAAGCTGGTGAAGGGGCTTGCCTGGTACTTCAGTTCGGAGTTGGTGCTGGATTGGAGTCACATATAGGCCCAGACCTGGCGTGAGCTGGTCATTGGGTTTTCATCAGTTTTCCTGATATCAACTTTTTATTTTCAATTTCTTTTTTAAAACTCCCACGGTGGGACACGGACTCACATTCTCTGGATGATTGGTCCAAGCTTTGGGGTTACTAATCCGGTAACATGATCACTACACTACTGTAGCCTTTCCTCATACCTCAGTTTACTAATAACAGTGATCAGTCACGTACCCTGTCAGCTTCTATGTGGATTGTCAAAGCTTCTAACATTACATTCCTAGCATGATCGGGAGCAGTTCAGTGTTACCGCCCTTATCTTTCTTCATCTTTAGCTGTTAAGCAGAGTGTTCTATTCACAGCTAAAAGGTTTCCAAGAAGTGGAGGCAATAAATACCTTCTGACTGACAAGAGATGATTTCCAAGAGGTGGAGGAATTTCTTCTCTCAGAGGGTTGTAAATCTGTGGAATGTTCTGCCCCAGAGAGCTGTGGAGGTTGGGTCATTGAATATATTTAAGGCGGAGATAGACAAATTTTTGAGCGATAATGGAATAAAGGGTTATGGGGAGCGGGCAGGGAAGTGGACCCGAGTCCACGATCAGATCAGCCATGATCTTATTGAATGGCGGAGCAGGCTCGAGGGGCCAAATGGCCGACTCCTGCTCCTATTTCTTAGGTTCTAAGCAGTAAATAATAGCAATATGCCGTCCAGCCTTGATGAGAACAATAAAAACTACTTGCATTGCTACATTACAACAGTGACTACACTCCAAAAGTACTTAATTGGCTGTAAAGCGCTTTGAGACGTCCAGTGGTCATGAAAGGCACTATATAAATCCAAGATGGAGAAAGATGGCTCTATATAAATCCATTTTGGTGGCAAAAACACGAAGGCAGAATATTAGCTGAATGGCGGCAGATTAGGAAAAGGGGAGGTGCAACGAGGCCCTGGTACATCAGTCATTGAAAGTTGGCATGCAGGTACAGCAGGCGGTGAAGGCGGCAAATGACATGTTGGCCTTCATAGCGAGGGGATTTGAGTATAGGAGCAGGGAGGTCTTACTGCAGTTGTACAGGGCCTTGGTGAGGCCTCACCTGGAGTATTGTGTTCAGTTTTGGTCTCCTAATCTGAGAAAGGATGTTCTTGCTATTGAGGGAGTGCAGCGAAGGTTCACCAGACTGATTCCCGGGATGGCTGGACTGACATATGAGGAGGCACTGGATTGACTGGGCCTGTATTCACTGGAGTTTAGAAGAATGAGAGGGGATCTCATAGAAACATATAAAATTCTGATGGGACTGGACAGGTTAGATGCAGGAAGAATATTCCCGATGTTGGGGAAGTTCAGAACCAGGGGACACAGTCTAAGGATAAGGGGTAAGCCATTTAGGACCAAGATGAGGAGAAACTTCTTCACTCGGAGAGCTGTTAACCTGTGGAATTCCCTGCCGCAGAGAGTTGTTGATGCCAGTTCATTGGATATATTCAAGAGGGAGTTAGATATGGCCCTTACGGCTAAAGGGATCAAAGGGTATGGAGAGAAAGCAGGAAAGGGGTACTGAAGGAATGATCAGCCATGATCTTATTGAATGGTGGTGCAGGCTCGAGGGCCGAATGGCCTACTCCTGCACCTATTTTCTATGTTTCTACAAGTTTTTTTTCTTTATTTCATTTATATAATGACTTTAACATAGTAAAGGTACTTCATAGGAGCATTATTAAAAATAAAATTAACACTGAGCCACACCAGGAACTGTTCAGACAGATGAGTGACATGTTTTAAGGAGCGTCTTAAAGGAGGAGAGAGAGTTGGAGGCGTTTAGGGAGTTCCAGAGCTTAGGGCCAAGGCAGCTGAAGGCACGGCCACCGATGGTAGGGCCTTGAAAATCGGAGATGCACTAGAGCCAAGACCTGGAGGAGTGCAGAGATCTCGGAGGGTTGTAGGGCTGGAGGAAGTTAGAGAGATGGGGGGAGGGGGGAGGCCGTGGAGGGATTTGAACATGAGGATGAGTGTTTTAAATTGGAGGCGTTGTGGGACTGGGAGCCAGTGTCGGTCAGCGGGCACAGGGGGTGAGGGGCGAACGGGACTCGGTGCGAATTAGGACATGGGCAGCAGAGTTTTGGATGAGCTCGAGGGTGGCCAGGAGAGATTTCTCATTCTGTCGTTGGAGGAGCGTTACTCGGACTGCGCACGCTGAACAGCGTTGATTAAAGGAAGAGGGGCTCTAGATCTCTGACCCCCCCCCAACCTCTGCCGAACTGCAAGTCAGCTTGCTCAGCTATGCGGAGGAGCTCTTTATCCTGGTGTAGAATTCCCCAGCTTGTTACAGGTTAGTCCTCGCTCCACAGGAACCTTCATCACTCCAGAGCAGTCCGACCACCCCAGGCTAAACAATGCAAAGGGCGTCTTGATTTTTATCTAGTAACAAAGCAATGCTTCCGGTCAAACCACTTAGCTGCTTTGCCAGACCAGGAATGCTTCAGTGAATTTTTCCATTTGGATTGTAACCTCATAAAAGCTGCACCGCACAGGAAACAATCTCAGTGAGAAGAGAGTGAGCTGTTCAACATTGAGCAGTTTGTGTCAATGCATTTGGCATCATTCAGAAGCCCCACACCACAGTGTTACAATAGCAAAACACCCTTTCATATATAAAAAAATATATAAAAGAAAGGCAATTATTGAGATACAGCCTGAATTTTACAAGCGGTAATTGACCTCAGCAGGTTATAAACAGCTACAATTACTTGGTTGGTCTTATTTAGAGCAACTGCCTTAAAGGGACAGGCCATGTTGGCAGCTGAACATCACACACGCCCTCCCTGACCCCATGCCCTCTCCCCCCATGCACCACCCGTATTGCCCACTGACAATGTCGTGTGATATCAGCGAGTATATTGTAATATCTGCTTCCCTGTGTCCTAACTCACACCGAGTCCAGCTCGCCTATCACCCCCTGTGCTCGCTGACCTACATTGGCTCCCGGTCCAGCAACGCCTCGATTTTAAGATTTTCATCCTCGTGTTCAAAATCCCTCCATGGCCTCGCAGCGCCCGCGTTATCTCTGTAACCTCCTCCGACCCTACAACCCTCCGAGATGTCTGCACCCCTCCAATTCTGCACTCTTGAGCATCCTTGATTATAATCGCTCTACCATCAGTGGCCGTGCCTTCAGGCGTCTGGGCCCCAAGCTCTGGAACTCCCTCCCTAAACCGCTCCGCCTTAAACTCCTTCTTTAAGAAGCTCCTTGAAACCTCCCTCCTTGGCCAAGCGTCCTAATGCCTCTTTTGGCTCAGCGTCAATTTATTTCGCCGGTTGAAGCACCTTGGGACGTGTTTGCTACGTTTCCAGGTGCTGCATAAATGTAAAGCGTTGTTGTTGGAGTTTGGTTGAGCTGACAAGCGTTCTTGCCATTCATGAGGCAATCTCTAGCTCCTCATGGCCGGTTAATGAAAATGCAAAAACTCTGTACTGCTCCCAAACAAATCCAACAGCACACGTGGATCAGACCCCGCTGGGGCTGCTTGTCAAAACTTTATATACCACAGGTGGTTTGCATGTGTGTCTCATTCTGTGCCAACGCTTATATTGTTCTTAAATGAAACCAGCCCACATGCAAAGTGACCTGGTCAAGCACACTCCCCCCCACAAACTGAAAACTTTTTTTGGGGGGGGGTAAATATTAGGTTCTGTTACATTAACCCTTTGAGGTTAAACCTTCTGCCACGTGGACATCATGAGGAAGACGAATAGCACTCAATCTGAACCCAGGGTTAACTTTACAGAGAGACTGAGACACTGCACATTCTGCTTCAGGAGGTTCAGTATCATCTGGTTCCCCCATCGCTGCTAACACAGACACAGACCCAGACACAGGCTCAGACCCAGGCACAGACCCAGACACAGGCACAGACCCAGACTCAGACCCAGACTCAGACCCAGACCCAGACCCAGACTCAGACACAGGCACAGACCCAGACTCAGACCCAGGCACAGACCCAGGCACAGGCACAGACCCAGACTCAGACTCAGACTCAGGCACAGACCCAGACTCAGTGGCTGGCTGGTTCCCGACAACTTCAGTTTATTTCTCTCTCGGTGATGCATGAAAAATCTCAGAGTAGGAAACATTCTCACCTGCAACAGCCCAGACACACAGCCCCAGGAGGCTGTAAGTGCCCCCACTCTCTCTCTGCCCCTTTTGGGACACACACACACACACACACACAGCTCCAATGTGACTGAACAATCCAGAGGACAATTTCTCCAACCCCCCCCCCCCCCAAAACCGGGCTGACATTCCAGCCCCATCCCTGCACGCTTACTCACATTTGCCTCCTTCATAAGGAATCCCGAAGATTTCTCCCTCTCTCTCCTTCACCAAGAACTGAAAGCCGACTGTTCTAGCTGCATGTTGTCTTCCACACGTACTTGCAACAGCAAGGCTCGCTCGCACTGATACCTCTCTCTGTCTCACTCTCTTTCCCCTGCACAAGTGTTTATATATGTTAAAAAAAACAATATAGTCAAGCAGTTTCCTCTCCCAGAACGAGCGGACACGCCTGCTGAAAGTGTTTGGCAGTCATAGGACGCTAGCATCTGGGAGAGAGTGTGTGTGAGAGAGAGAGAGACACACACACAGTCTGCACCAGGAAGGTTTAACACAATGTGCTTGGGGAATGATAGGCAAGGGGATGAACCAGCTTCACACAGATTGCTGTCACCTGCTTGATCTCTCCAAATATCCTCAGTGCCCAAAAGTTTGAATGTGCCGAGTTATCTGTTGGACTTTGTAGCTGTCCCAGAATGCTGACATAGTTAACCCTGCACACACACACACACACAAAAGAGGAAGAGAAGTACATAAAATGATTCAAGAAATAACTTGCATTTATATAGCGCCTGTCAATACCTCAGGACATGCCAAAGCTCGACACAGCCAATGAAATATTGTTTATCCCCAGTCCCCAAGTGTGGTCGCTGTTGTGATGTGGGAAATGCAGCAGTCACTTTGGGCACAGCAAGTCTCCACACACAGCAATGTGATAATAAAAAGGTAATCTGTTTTTATTGATGTTGTTTCAGGGATAAATATTAGCCCCAGGTCACCGGGGATAACTCCCCTGCTCTTCTTCAAAATAGTGGCCGCGGGATCTTTTACATCCACCTGAGTGAGCAGACAGAACCGCAGGAATCATGACATAGGCAACCTCTGACAATTCCGTGGCTCACTTCAGTTCTGTTATATATGTATACTTGCATTTACTCTGTACAGCAAGCAGAGGGCTCATCCCCTGGAGTCCCAAGGGATCCCATAATCCCTTGGAAGCACAGGTATTTAAGGAGGCTTCACAGGTTGGAGAGGCAGTCTGGAGACCTGCAATAAAAGACTAAGGTCACACTTTACTTTGAGCTCACAGTGTTCAGTCTGACTATTTCTCCATACATTACAACTGGCGACGAGATACAGATAGCGAACCCAAAGATGCAGAGAACAGTGGGCATCCTGAAGAAATTTTCGGAGGGAGATGATTGGGAAACTTTTGTGGAGCGACTCGACCAATACTTCGTGGCCAATGAGCTGGATGGGGAAGAGAACGCTGCCAAACGAAGGGCGATCCTCCTCACCATCTGTGGGGCATCAACGTATGGCCTCATGAAGAATCTGCTCACTCCAGCGAAACCCACGGAGAAATCATACGACGATTTGTGCACACTGGTCTGAGAGCATTTGAACCCGAAGGAAAGCGTTCTGATGGCGAGGTACAGGTTCTACACCTACAAAAGGTGTGAAGGCCAGGAAGTGGTGAGTTATGTCACCGAGCTAAGAAGCCTTGCAGGACATTGCGAATTTGAAGGACATTTCGAGCACATGCTCAGAAACTTTTTCGTACTTGGCATTGGCCACGAAACTATACTTCGCAAACTTTTGACTGTAGAGACCCCAACCTTGAGTAAGGCCATAGCGATAGCCCAGGTGTTCATTGTCACCAGTGACAATACGAAACAAATCTCTCAGCACACAAGTGCTGTTACAAGTACTGTGAACAAAGTGATGTTGTTTTCGAATCATAACGTACAGGGCAGGTCACACATACCTGCAGCTACACGTCCGCAGATGTCTCAGAGTCCACCATCAAGGGTGATGAATGCAAGGCCGTTAATACCTTGTTGGCGCTGTGGGGGTGATCATCGTTTCCATTCATGCCGCTTCAAAGGATACGTTTACAAGGGCTGTGGAACAATGGGACACCTCCAACGAGTGTGCAGGCGAGCTGCAAAGCCTGTTAAACCTGCAAACCACCACGTTGCAGAGGAGGACAGATCCACGGAGGATCACTATGAACCAGAGCCTCAGATAGAGGAGGCAGAGGTATATGGGGTGCACACATTCACCACAAATTGTCCCCCGATAATGCTGAATGTTGAACTAAATGGACTCCCGGTGTCAATGGAGCTGGACACAGGCGTGAGCCAGTCCATCATGGGCAAAAAGACTTTCGAAAGATTGTGGTGCACAAGGCCTCGAGGCCAGTCTTAACCCCAGTTCGCACAAGACTAAGAACTTACACAAAACAACTGATTCCTGTAATCGGCAGTGCTACCGTAAAGGTCTCCTATGATGGAGCGGTGCACAAACTACCACTATGGGTGGTACCGGGCGATGGTCCCACGCTGCTCGGCAGGAGCTGGCTGGAACTGGGATGACGTCTGAGATCTATCGCCCGCTGACGACACTTTGTGCGCCCAGGTCTTAAACAAATTTCCTTCATTGTTCGAACCAGGCATCGGGAAATTCCAAGGAGCAGAAGTGCAGATCCACCTAATTCTGGGGGCTCGACCCATCCATCACAAGGCGAGAGCAGTACCGTACATGATGAGAGAAAGGGTAGAGACCGAGCTAGACCAGCTGCAAAGAGAGGGCATCATTTCCCCGATCGAGTTCAGCGAGTGGGCCAGTCCTATTGTCCCAGTCCTCAAGGGATACAGCAACATCAGAATCTGTGGCGATTACAAAGTAACTATCAATCGTTTCTCCTTGCAGGACCAATACCCACTACCAAAGGCCGATGACCTCTTTACAACGCTGGCGGGAGGAAAGACGTTCACGACGCTGGATCTGACTTCAGCCTACATGACGCAGGAACTGGAGGAATCATCGAAGGCCCTCACCTGCATCAACACGCACAAAGGTTTATTTGTTTATAACAGGTGCCCGTTTGGAATCCGATCAGTGGCGGCGATATTCCAGAGAAACATGGAAAGCTTAGTGAAGTTGGTCCCGCACACCGTGGTCTTCCAGGACGACATCTTAGTCACAGGTCGGAACACAGTCGAGCACCTGCAGAATCGGGAGGAGGTTCTTAGTCGACTCAACTACGTGGGGCTCAGGTTAAAACGCTTGAAGTGTGTTTTCCTGGCGCCTGAAGTGGAGTTCCTGGGAAGGAGGATTGCGGCGGACGGCCTCAGGCCCACCAACACAACATGATAGCACCGAGGACACAGAACGTGACGGAGCTGCAGTCGTTTCTGGGACTCCTGAACTACTTTGGTAACTTCTTACCGGGTCTCAGCACACTGTTAGAACCATTACATGTCTTACTATGCAAAGGGGATGAATGGGTTTGGGGCTAAAGCCAAGAAAATGCCTTTGTAAAAGCGAGAAAATTGTTATGCTCAAACAATTTGCTTGTATTGTATGATCCATGTAAGCGTTTGGTACTAGTATGTGATGCGTCGTCATATGGCGTGGGGTGTGTATCGCAACAAGCTAATGATTTCGGAAAACTGCAACCGGTTGCTTATGCATCCAGGAGTCTGTCTAAGGCTGAGAGAGCCTACAGCATGATTGAGAAAGAAGCGTTAGCGTGTGTCTATGGGGTAAAGAAAATGCATCAATACCTATTTGGGCTAAAATTCGAATTGAAAACTGACCATAAGCCACTTATATCCCTGTTTTCCGAGAGTAAAGGGATAAATACCAACGCATCGGCCCGCATCCAGAGATGGGTGCTCACGTTGTCCGTATACAACTACGCCATCCGCCACAGGCCAGGAACAGAAAACTGCGCCGATGCTCTCAGTAGGCTGCCATTGCCCACCACGGGGGTGGAAATGGCGCAGCCCGCAGATCTAGCCATGGTTATGGAAGCATTTGAGAGTGAGCAATCACCCGTCACTGCCCGGCAGATCAAAACCTGGACAAGCCAGGACCTCTTATTATCTCTAGTCAAAAGCTGTGTGCTTCACGGGAGCTGGTCCAGTGTCCCAGTGGAAATACAGGAAGAGATAAAGCCGTTCCAGCGGTGCAAAGATGAAATGTCTATACAGACAGACTGCCTTCTGTGGGGCAATCCTGAATAGTGGTCCCCAAGAAGGGCAGAGACACCTTCATCAATGACCTCCACAGTACCCACCCAGGCATCGTAATGATGAAAGTGATAGCCAGATCCCACGTGTGGTGGCCTGGTATCGATGCGGACTTAGAGTCCTGCATTCACAGATGTAATACATGCTCGCAGTTAAGCAATGTACCCAGGGAGGCGCCACTAAGTTTATGGTCTTGGCCCTCCAAACTGTGGTCTAGGGTACACGTCGACTATGCAGGCCCGTTCTTAGGTAAAATGTTCCTCGTGGTTGTAGGCGCGTACTCCAAGTGGATTGAATGCGAGATAATGTCGGCTAGCACGTCCGCTGCCACCACTGAAAGCCTGCGGGCCATGTTTGCCACACACGGCTTACCCGATGTCCTGGTGAGCGACAACGGGCCATGTTTTACCAGTGCTGAGTTCAAAGAATTCATCACCCGCAACGGGATCAAACATGTCACATCTGCCCTGTTTAAACCAGCGTCCAATGGTCAGGCAGAGAGAGCAATGCAAACCATCAAGCAAGGCTTGAAGAGGGTAACTGAAGGCTCACTGCAGACTCGCCTATCCCGAGTCCTGCTTAGCTACCGCACGAGACCGCACTCACTCACTGGGATCCCACCTGCTGAACTGCTCACGAAACGAGCACTTAAGACAAGGCTCTCGTTAGTTCACCCTGATCTACATAAACAAGTAGAGAGCAGGCGGCTTCAACAAAGTGCATACCATGATAGCGCAAATGTGTCACGCGAGATTGAAATCAATGATCCTGTATTTGTTTTAAATTATGGACAAGGTCCCAAATGGCTTCCCGGCACTGTCGTGGCCAAAGAGGGGAGCAGGGTGTTTCGGGTCAAACTTTCAAATGGACTCATTCACCGGAAACACTTGGACCAAATCAAACTCAGATTCACGGACTATCCTGAGCAACCCACCTTGGACCCTACCTTTTTTGATCCCCCAACATACACACCAGTGGCAACCGGCACCCATCAGAACCCATCATCCAGAGCAGTCCAGCAGGGCCCAACACACCAGGCAGCCCAGCAAGGCCAGCTGCACAGCAGCCCAGCAAGGGCCCAACAAATGATTCAACAACACCAGCTTTCACACCGAGACGATCAACCAGGGCAAGCAGGGCCCCAGATCGACTCACATTGTAAATAGTTACACTATTGACTTTTGGCGGGGGGAGGGGAGGGGGGGTGCGGAGGTGGGCGCGCGGGGAGTGTTGTTATATATCTGGACTTGAGTTTACTTAGTGCAGCCACCAGAGGGCTCATCACCTGGAGGCCTCACAGGTTGGAGAGGCACTCTGGAGACCTGCAATAAAAGACTAAGGTCACACTTTACTTTGAGCTCACAGTGTTCAGTCTGACTATTTTTCCATACGCTACAAGTTCCCTGTCCATTTTCCCTCTTGAAACGACTGGCATCTTACTGCAATATAGTCTCTGAGCTTCTCCCGTGCGTAAGAACATAAGAATTAGGAGCAGGAGTCGGCCATTCGGCCCCTCGAGCCTGCTCCGCCATTCAATAAGATCATGGCTGATCTTCGACCTCAACTCCACTTTCCTGCACTATCTTCATATCCCTTGATTCCCTTAACATCCAAAAATCTATCGATCTCTGTCTTGAATATACTCAACGACTGAGCATCCACAGCCCTCTGGGGCAGAGAATTCCAAAGATTTACCAGCCTCTGAGTGAAGAAATTTCTCCCCATCTCAGTCCTAAATGGCCGACCCCTTATTCTGAGACTGTGGCCCCTGGATTTTCAGAAGGCATTGGATAAGGTGTCAAACAAGAGATTATTAAACAAAATTAGAGCTGATGGGATTGGGGGTAATATACTAGCATGGATTGAAGATTGGTTAATGGACAGAAAACAGAGAGTAGGAATAAACGGGTCATTTTTGGGTCGGCAGGCTGTAACTAGTGGGGTACCGCAGGGATCAGTGCTGGGGCCCCAGCTAGTCACAATATATATCAATGATTTGGATGAGGGGACCAAATGTAATATATCCAAGTTTGCTGATGATACAAAGCTAGGTGGGAATGTAAGTTGTGAGGAGGTTGCAAAGAGGCCTCAAGGGGATACAGACAGGCTCAGTGAGTGGGCAAGAACATGGCAAATGGAATATAATGTGGGAAAATGTGAAGTTATCCAATTTGGTAGGAAAAATAGAAAAGCAGAGTATTTTTTAAATGGTGAGAGATTGGAAAGATATACTTGTCATTGAGGGAGTGCAACGAAGGTTCACCAGACTGATTCCTGGGATGTGGGGATTGTCCTATGAGGAGAGATTGAGTAGACTGGAACTATATTCTCCAGAGTTTAGAAGAATGAGAGGCGATCTCATCGAAACGTACAAACTTCTTACAGGACTTGACAGGGTAGATGCAGGGAAGATGTTTCCCCCGGGCTGGGGAGTCGAGAACCAGGGGTCACACAGTCTCAGAATAAGGGGTCGGCCAGTTGGGATGGAGATGAGGAGAAACTTCTTCACTCAGAGAGTGTTGAATCTTTGGAATTCTCTACCCCATCTCTCTCTCTCTCTCAGGCAGTTCCCCGGAGGCGAGGATGACTTGCTCCCACACTAACCTGAGTTCTCAGGATGACTGAAGAGTCCAATGCGGGACCTACAGTCTCTGTCACAGGTGGGGCAGACAGTGGTTGGAGGGATGGGTGGGGGGGGGGTGGGCTTGGGTTGTCGTACCCTCCTTCCACCGTTTGCGCTTGGCTCCCGCGTGCTCCCGGTGACGAGACTCGAGGTGTTCGGTGCCTTCCCGGATGCTCCTCCTCCACGTTGAACGGTTTTGGGCCAAGGATTCCCAAGAGTCGGTGGAGATGTTGCAGTTTTTCAAGGAGATTTTAAGGGTGTCCTTGAAGCGTTTTCTCTGCCCTTCTGGGGCTCATCTACCGTGACAGAGCTCCGAGTAGAGCTCTTGTTTTGGGAGTCTAGTGTCGGCCATGCGGATGATGTGGTCCATCCGTCGGAGCTGATTAAACGTGGCCAGTGCTTCGATGCTGGGGACGTTGGCCTGAGAGAGAACGCTGACATTAGTGCGTCTGTCCTGCCAATGAATTTGCAGGATCTTGCGAAGGGAGCGTTGGTGATACTTCTCCAGTTCTTTGAGGTGCTTGCTGTACATAATCCATGTCTCTGAGGCATACAGGAGAGCAGGTATCACCACTGCTCTGTAGACCATGAGCTTGGTGCCGGGTTTGAGGTCGTAGTCTTCAAACACTCTTTTCCTCAGGCAGCCAAAGGCTGCACTGGCACACTGAAGGCGGTGTTGGACTTAGTCATCGATGTCTGCCCTTGTTGACAGTAGGCTCCCGAGGTATGGGAAGTGGTTCACATTGTCCAAGGTCTTATCGTGGATCTTGATAACCGGGGAGCAGTACTGTGCGCCGGGGACAGGTTGGTAAAGGACCTTTGTCTTACCGATGTTTAATGTGAGGCCCAATCTCTCGTACGCTTCAGTGAAGCTGTCAACGATGGTTGGAGCTCGGACTCCACGTATGCACAAAGGCAAGCGTCGTCTGCATGTTGTAATTCAATGTCTTCATCATAGGCAGTCCCTCGGAATCGAGGAAGACTTGCTTCCGCTCTTAGAATGAGTCCTTAGGTGTCTGAATAGTCCAATACGAGAACCACAGTCTCTGTCACAGGTGGGACAGACAGTGGTTGAGGGAAGGGGTGGGTGGGACTGGTTTGCCGCACGCTCCTTCCGCTGCCTGCGCTTGCTTTCTGCATGCTCTCGACGACGAGACTCGAGGTACTCAGCATCCTCCCGGATGCACTTCCTCCACTTAGGGCAGTCTTTGGCCAGGGACTCCCAGGTGTCAGTTTATCAGGAAGGCTTTAAGGGTGTCCTTGTAACGTTTCCTCTGCCCGCCTTTGGCTCGTTTGCCGTGAAGGAGTTCTGAGCAGAGCGCTTGCTTTGGGAGTCTCGTGTCTGGGCAATGTGGACAATGTGGCCTGCCCAGCGGAGCTGATTGAATGTGGTCCGTGCTTCAATGCTAGGATGTTGGCCTGGTCGAGGACGCTAGTGTTGATGCGTCTGTCCTCCCAGGGGATTTGTAGGATCTTGCGGAGGCATCGTTGGTGGTATTTCTCCAGCGACTTGAGGTGTCTTCTGTACACGGTCCATGTTTCTGAGCCACACAGGAGGGCAGGCAATTACTACAGGCCTGTAGACCATGAGCTTGCTGGTAGATTTGAGGGCCTGGGTCACTTTTTTCCTCAGGCGGCCGACACTCGACACAACAGGTGAGACCAAAGAGGGTTTTTACTCCAACCTAGAAAAATCCCTGTCCCGCGTCCCCGCGGGCGACAAATTGATCCTCCTGGGTGACTTTATTGCCAGGGTCGGCAGGGGCACAGCCCTCTGGGCAGGCGTGATTGGCAGAGAGGGGGTAGGGAAAGCCAACTCCAGTGGTACCCTACTCCTGACAAAATGTCTAGAACATGAACTCCTCATCACCAACACCCTGTTCTGCCAGAGGGACAAATACAAGGCATCGTGGCAACACCCTCGCTCCAAACACTGGCACCTGCTCGACTATGTCATCATCCGAGCCAGGGAGCGCAAGGATGTGCGCATCACCCGCGCCATGACAGGAGCTGTCAACTGCTGGATGGACCACCGCCTGATCCGATCCATCATCAACATTAACATTGCCCCAAAGTGAAGGGGACAGCAGAAGCAATGCCGCAAAGAAGTCAATGCCGGGGCACTTAGAGACCCAGCTAAGAGAGCCCTATACAGCCAGCGCCTCACAGCTAATCTGGCGTGCCTTGATGACTCTGAGATGCAGAATGCCCACAGCGTTTGGTCTGTCCTCCAGGCCTCCATAACCAGTGTCTGTGAAGAGACACTTGGTCACTCAACCAGAAACCACCAGGACTGGCTTGATGAGAATGATCAGGAGACCCAAGTACTAATAGATCGCAAGCGCAGAGCATTTCTGAGCCTTAAGCAACAACCCAACTTGGGAGTTACAAAGCAATGTTACAGATGGCTCAGGGCTGAGGTCCAACAAAAAATCCGGGACCTAAAGAACAGGTGGTGGATGGAGAAAGCACAGGAGATACAACAACTGGCCGACAGCCATGATGTGCAAGGATTCTTCATTGCAGTCAAGGCCACCGACGGTCCAAACTCCCAAGGCCCCACCCCACTGCTGGCCAAGAACGGGGAAACACTCATCAAGGACACCGAGGCTGTCAGGGCCCGCTGGAAGGAGCACTTCGAAGATTTCCTCAATCGAGACTCTGCCTTTGACTCGAGTGTCCTCGACTCCATCCCGCAGCATGTAATTCAATGGCCGAGGTTGGAGCAATCTTGGATCTGGCCTGGAGGCGTCGGAGGTTGAACAATTTCCCGCTTGTCCTGTAGATTAACTCCACTCCAGCAGGGGGCTTGTTAAGGGGGGCATGAAGCATTGCAGTGAGGAAGATTGAGAAGAGCGTTTGTGCGATGACACAGCCTTGCTTGACCCCGGTCTGCACTTGTATTGGGCCTGTGATGGATCCGTTGGTGAGAATCACGGTTTGCATGTCATCAAGGAGCAGGCAGAGGATGGTGACAAATTTTTGAGGACAGCTGAATTTGAGAAGGACACTCCATAATCCCTCGTGGTTGACAAAGTCGAAGGCCTTTGTGAGGTCAAAGAAAGCTATGTACTGGGGTTGATGCTGCTCCCTACATTTGTCTTGCATTTGTCACACGGTGAAGATAATGTCCTTTGTGCCCCTTAGTGGGCGGAATCGCATTGCGACTCTGGGAGGAGCTCTTCAGCCGATTGAGGAGGATTCTTGTGATGATTTTCCCTGTGGCAGACAGCTAGGACGCTCCTCTGTAAATTACTGCAATCGGACTTGTCCCCTTTCTTGATGATGGTCACGATTACAGTGACTCTGAGATCCCCCAGCATGCTCTTCTCCTTCCAGATCAGAGAAATTAGTTCATGGATTCAGGCCGAGTACTTCTCCGCCATGCTTCAGTACTTTGGGAATTCCATCTGCTCCTGAGGCCTTGTTGTTCTTCAGTGGTCGGATGGCCTTTTCAACCTCATGCCGGGCCTCGATTCTGCTGAGGTAGTGGCGGGTAGCGTGCTGCGGGATGGAGTCGAGGATACTCGTGTCAAAGACAGAGTCTTGGTTGAGAAGATCCTCGAAGTGCTCCTTCCAGCGGGCACTGACTGCCTCTCTGTCCTTGATGAGCACCTCTCCGTTCTTGGCTCTCAGTGGAATAGAACCTTGCGTGTTTGGGCCGTAGGTGGACTTGACTGCGCTAAAAAATCCACGCACATTGTGATTGTCGGCTAGAAAGCATACGGAATGCTTGCCTTTATTGGACGAGGCATAGAATATAAGAGCAGGGAGGGTATGCTTAAATTGTATAATACTTCGGTTAGGCCACAGCTGGAGTACTGCGTGCAGTTCTGGTCGCCGTATTATAGGAAGGGCGTGATTGCACTAGAGAGGGTGCAGAGGAGATTTACTAGGATGCTGCCTGGAATGGAGAATCTTAGTTATGAGGACAGATTGGATATGCTGGGTTTGTTCTCATTGGAACAGAGGAGGTTGAAAGGAGATATAGAAACATAGAAAATAGGTGCAGGAGTAGGCTATTCGGCCCTTCGAGCCTGCACCACCATTCAATATGATCATGGCTGAGCATGCATTTCAGTACCCCATTCCTGCTTTCTCTCCATACCCCTTGATCCCTTTAGCCGTAAGGGCCACATCTAACTCCCTTTTGAATCTATCTAATGAACTGGCCCCAACAACTTTCTGTTGTAGAGAATTCCATATGCCCACAACTCTGAGTGAAGAAGTTTCTCCTCATCTCGGTCCTAAATGGCCTACCCCTTATCCTTGGACTGTGACCCCTGGTCCTGGACTTCCCCAACATCGGGAACATTCTTCCTGCATCTAACCTGTCCAATCCCTTCAGAAGTTTATATGTTTCTATGAGATCCCCTCTCATTCTTCTAAATTCCATTGAATACAAGCCTAGTCGATCCACTCTTTCTTCATATGTCAGTCCTATCATCCCGGGAATCAGTCTGGTGAACCTTCGCTGCACTCCCTCAATAGCAAGAATGTCCTTCCTCAGATTAGGAGACCAAAACTGTACACAATATTCCAGGTGTGGCCTCACCAAGGCCTTGTACAACTGCAGTAAGACCTCCCTGCTCCTGTACTCAAATCCTCTCGCTATGAAGGCCAACATGCCATTTGCCTTCTTCACCACCTGCTGCACCTTCAATGACTGATGTACCATGACACCCAGGTCTTGTTGCACCCCCTCCTTTACCAATCTGTCACCACTCAGATAATAATCAGCCCTCCTGTTTTTACCACCAAAGTGGATAACCTCACATTTACCCACATTATACTGCATCTGCCATGTATTTGCCCACTCACCTAACCTATCCAAGTCACTCTGCAGCCTCTTAGTGTCCTCCTCACAGCTCACACTGTTACCCAGGTTAGTGTCATCTGCAAATTTGGAGACATTAATTCCTTCGTCTAAATCATTGATGTATATTGTAAATAGCTGGGGTCCCAGCACTGAACCTTGCGGTACCCCACGAGTCACTGCCTGTCATTCTGAAAAGGACCCGTTATCCCTACTCTCTGTTTCCTGTGTGCCAACCAGTCCTCTATCCATGTTAGTATAGTATTAGGCAGTCCCTCGTATCGAGGGTGACTTGTTTCTACACCAAAAAGGGATGAGTTCACAGGTGTTTCAATGAGAGACCTGACAATCTAGGTCCCGAACTGCATACTAAAGGGTGGAAGATGCCTGTGCATGGATTCTTTTAACGTGGGGTGACCGTTGTACACCAGCCACTGCACAGGTTTGACAGAGCTAGGTCTTGATCCAGTGGCAAGGGTTAACCAAGACGATTGGAGACCAAACTCTGCTGCACGGACCTAGTGCGCACGCATGCTCCTACTATCCATCGATCGCAGTGCGGGCTGGCCTGTGCTGCCACTGGGCCCTTGCCTCTCCTGGGCCCCGAACACTCGCCTTTCCTGGGCCCCGATCTCTCACTGCTCCTCCGCCCCGATCAAAAATGGAGCAGTCAGAAACAGTTCATCAATTAGTCTCCTCTTATCTCGGAGACATCAAATATCAACACTGTTATTTGAAATATCAAAATATTAAACTCCAGCCTAGTTGAAGGGTTATTAACATCAGCAGAAATAAATGTCAACTAACAGAATGAACACGATTCAGTAGGATGTGAATAACAGCAGCAGCAACAACAGCAGAATCCAAACCCTGCAGTCACTTGTGAGCTCACTCTTCCAGCCTGCTGGGACACCACGTCAGTACATTACCCCCAATACCATGTGCTTTAATTTTGCACACTAATCTCTTATGTGGGACATTGTCAAAAGCCTTTTGAAAGTCCAAATACACCACATCCACTGGCTCCCCCTTGTCCACTCTACTAGTTACATCCTCAAAAAATTCTAGAAGATTTATCAAGCATGATTTCCCTTTCATAAATCCATGCTGACTTGGACCGATCCTGTCACTGCTTTCCAAATGCGCTATTATTACATCTTTAATAATTGATTCCAACATTTTCCCCACTACTGATGTCAGGCTGACCGGTCTATAATTCCCTGTTTTCTCTCTCCCTCCTTTTTTAAAAAGTGGGGTTACATTAGCTATCCTCCACTCCATAGGAACTGATCCAGAGTCTATAGAATGTTGGAAAATGACCACCAATGCATCTATTATTTCTAGGGCCACTTCCTTAAGTACTCTGGGATGCAAACTATCAGGCCCTGGGTATTTATCGGCCTTCAATCCCATCAATTTCCCCAACACAATTTGCTGACTAATAATGATTTCCTTTAGTTCCTCCTTCTTGCTAGATTCTCATTCCCCTAGTATTTCCAGGTGGTTATTTGTGTCTTCCTTAGTGAAGACAGAACCAAAGTATTTGTTCAATTGGTCTGCCATTTCTTTGTTCCCCATTATGACTTCACCTGATTCTGACTGTAAGAGACCTACATTTGTCTTCACTAATCTCATTGAGGTGTACCAAATATTGAGGGGCTTGGACATAGTGGATAGTAAGAGCCTATTTCCATTGGTGGAGAGGTCTATTACGAGGGGGCATAGTTTTAAGGTGGTTGGTTGAAGTTTCAGAGGGGATTTGAGGAGGGGCTTTTTTTGGCAGAGGGTTGTGGGGATCGCTGCTTGGAAGAGTGTTGGATGTGGAAACTCTTAAAGTGCAGTAACCTGCAGGGTTACGGGCCTAGAGCTGGTAATTGGGATTAGACTGGATGACCTTTTGTTGGACGGTGCAGATATAATGGTAAGTACTGCAGGGAATCGAATACGGCCAGGGTGATCTCCTGGACTAGTGTTGATCGCCTGGATGGGTCGGAGAGGAATTTTCCCCAATTTTTTCCTCCCTAATTGACCTGGGTTTTTATCTGGTTTTTGCCTCTCCCAGGAGATCACATGGCTCCGGTTGGGGTGGAGTGTAGAATGTTTCAGTATAAGGGGTGTCGCAGTTGTGTGAGGCGGACTGGTTGGGCTGGGTGCTCTTTGCCTTTCCGCCATTGTTCATAGGTTTATATGTAACCTTCAGGGCTGCTGACCGAGGGCCGTGTGGCTCTTTGTCGGCCGGCGCGGACACGATGGGCCGGAATGGCCTCCTTCTGCGCTGTAAATTTCTATGCAGGATCTCCTGTACTTTTTCGCCCCACCATTTGTTTTTTAGGTCACGAGTTTTTCGTCGGACCTCAGCCTTCAGTTGTCTGTAGGCCTGCTTTCTATCACTTGAGTTGTGCAGTTGTTTCCAATTCAGAAATGTCTTGAGTTTGCGGTTTATTAGCTCCTGGATCTCCTGGTCGTTCTCATCGAACAGGTCTTGATGTTTTGTGGTAGAGTAACCAAAAGTCTCTTCACGGGTGCTAATTATGGTGTGTTTGAGGGCAGACCAGGCACTGTGGACACTCTGTGGCTTCGGTTCATTGGAGGGCATCAGGTTGGCTGTGAGGCGTTGGCTGAGTAGGGCTTTCTTTGCCGGGTCTTTGAGTGCTTCAGCGTTGATCTTTTTGCGGCAGCATTTCTGTTGCCCCCGGCGTTTTGAGGCTACGTTGATGGACATGACAAAGCGGATTAGGCGGTGGTCCATCTAGCAGTCGTCAGCTCCTGTCCTGGCGTGAGTGATGCGGACATCCTTGCGGTCCCTCGCTCGGGCGATGACGTAGTCTAGCAGATGCCTAGAGCGAGGGTGTTGCCAGGAGGCCTTGTACTTGTCTTTCTGACGAAACAAGGTGTTGGTTATGACAGGATCGTCAGGAGGAGGGTACTATTGGAGTTGGCTTTCCCTACCCCTTCCCTGCCAATCACCCCTCTCCATAGGTCAGTGTCCTTCCCAACTCTGGCATTAAAGTCGCCAAAGAGAACCAGCTTGTCACCCGTTGGAACTCGGGACAGGGATTGTTTATAGCTGGAGCAGAATTCCTCTTTGATCTCGTCTGTAGCTTCCAATGTTGGGGTGTACGCACTGATGACCGTAGCACACTGGTTCCGGGCTTGGGTGAGCCATAGGATCATGAGGCCACACACGCATGCAGTGTCCTTCTCGCTGTCTCTCGCTCTGTCCCTACAGACGCTGCCTGACCTGCTGAGTATTTCCAACATTTTCAGTTTGTATAATCATTACCATATCAGCATGTCATTATCATCAGTGTCAATTATCATTATCACCACTCACTTTGGACAGTAGCTGTTGATGATTCTGCCATTCCCATTCCCGGGGTCAAACGGGGCTGCATCAGCGCACCAATCCTCTTCTCAATCTTCCTCGCTGCAATGCTCCACCTCACGCTGAACAAGCTCCCCGCTGGAGTGGAACTAAACTATAGAACCAGTGAGAACCTGTTCAACCTTCGCCGTCTCCAGGCCAGGTCCAAGACCGTGTCATCCTCTGTTGTCGAACTACAATACGCGGATGACGCCTGCGCCTGCGCACATTCATAGACCGAACTCCAGGACATAGTCAACATCTTCACCGAGGCGTACGAAAGCATGGGCCTTACGCTAAACATCTGTAAGACAAAGGTCCTCCACCAACCTGACCCCACCACACAGCACTGCCCCCCGGTCATCAAGAACCACGGTGCGACCCTGGACAATGTGGACCACTTTCCATACCTCGGGAGTCTATTATTCCCATTTACACCTCCTCTAGACCTCTCCTTTGTTTCTTCACTTGTCTCATTACCATCTCTTTTTATCTTGTACATTCATCCCTTTTGTCATTCTGATGTAAGCTCATCGACCTGAAACGTTAACTCTGTTTCTCTCTCCACAGATGTTGCCTGACCCGCTGAGATTTCCAGCATTTTCTGTTTTTATTTCAGGTTTCCAGCCTCCGCAGTGTTTTGCTTTTGTGGTAGTATTTAATTCACCGCCACTTCTCTCCCAGGAATGCCCACCTTGAAGTTCTGCTCTTCTCTCCGATGGGATCTCCGATTGTCTTTTGACCCTGCTCATTGCTTTCTGTTTTCCTCCTCGTGTTTGATCAGCTATCAACAAAACTCGCTTTCCTCAGGAACTGTCTCCGGTTCGGACTCAATCCACGTGGATTCCAACTGAAATTCCACCCGTGATGTTTGAGATCCACCCGGGACTACAGATATCTCCGAGATATTCAGCACTCCTCGAAACACTGCTCTCGCTGCATCCTGAGATTCACGCTCAACGCTATGTGCCACTGCATGCATGCTCTCAACCTCTCTCTTCAGCAGCACCAACTCTCTCTCTCTCTCTCTCTCTCTCTCTCGCTGGGCTGTCCTGGTCCACAGTTCCATTTCATCCTTCACCTCATCCGGCTCTTCAATAAAAAACATTTTTCTTCCTTTTCAGGTGTCAAGGATCGCAAGCTTCAACAACTCTTGGACACCAATGCCCCTCCAGAACCTTCTTCCCCATCACTTTCCTCTGATTCCTTCCCTTCTTCCAATATCACCCCCTGCCGTGTTTTCACATCTGACCTTCCCCTCTCTGACCCTGAATGATCAGTCCTCAGTAAAGGCCCGAGTCTCCACCTTAATGAACTTCGAGCTCGGCACGACACTGAGCACCGCCCCGGTAGACCCATCGTGTCAGCCTGTTCTTGCCGCACGGACCTAATTTCTTTCTATCTCGACTCTTTCTTTCTCCCCGTGTCCTGTCTCTCCCCACCTACATCCGCGACTCCTCCCACACCCTCCGCCACTAACAAGTTCCAGTTTCCTGGCCCCAACCATCTCCTTTGCACCATAGACATCCAAGCCCCCGACACTTCCATCCCCCACCAGGACGGCCTGAGGGCGCTCCGCTTCTTCCTGGAGCAGAGGCCCAACCAGTCCCCATCCCCCACCCCCTCCTCCGCCCGGCTGAACTCGTTCTCACATTGAGCAACTTCTCCTTTGACTCCACTCATTTCCTCCAAATAAAAGCTGCTGTTAAGCGAAACTGCATGGGTCACAGATGATTATATTGGTGACATTTCCTGCTCTGGCCCAGAACTAGAAAATTTCATTCACTTTCACATTCAAAACATCCCAATAGTGGATAATCAAGGGGCTATAGGGAGGGAGAAAATGAATACAATCACTAAAGAAGTAGTACTCAGTAAAATAATGGGACTAAAGGCGGACAAGTCCCCTGGACCTGCTGGCTTACATCCTTGGGTCTTAAAAGAAGTGGCTGCAGAAATAGTGGATGCATTGGTTATAATCTACCAAATTTCCCTGGATTCTGGGGAGGTCCCAGCGGATTGGAAAACCGCAAATGTATCGCCACTATTTAAAAAAGGAGGCAGACAGAAAGCAGGAAACGATAGACCAGTTAACCTAACATCTGTCGTTGGGAAAATGCTGGAGTCCATTATTAAGGAAGCAGTAGCTGGATATTTGGAAAAGCATAATTCAATCAAGCAGAGTCAGCATGGTTTTATGAAAGGGAAATCATGTTTGACAAATTTGTTGGAGTTCTTTGAGGATGTAACGAGTAGGGTAGATAAGGGGGAACCAGTGGATGTGGTGTATTTGGATTTCCAGAAGGCATTCGATAAGGTGCCACATAAAAGGTTACTGCACAAGATAAAAGTTCATGGGGTTGGGGGTAATATATTAGCATGGATAGAAGATTGGCTAATTAACAGAAAACAGAGAGTCGGGATAAATGGGCCATTTTCTGGTTGGCAAACGGTAACTAGTGGGGTGCCACAGGGATCGGTACTGGGGCCTCAACTATTTACAATCTATATTAATGACTTGGATGAAGGGACCGAGTGTAATATAGCCAAGATTGCTGATGATACAAAGCTGGGTGGGAGAGCAAATTGTGAGGAGGACACAAGAAATCTGCAAAGGGATATAGATAGGCTAAGTGAGTGGGCAAAGATTTGGCAGTTGGAGTATAATGTGGGAAAGTGTGAGGTTATCCACTTTGGCAGGGAAAGTAAAAAAGCAAATTATTATTTAAATAGAGAGATATTACGTAATGCTGCAGTACAGAGGGACCTGGGGGTCCTTGTGCATGAAACACAAAAAGCAAGTAAGCAGGAAGGCAAATGGAATGTTGGCCTTTATTGCAAGGGGGATGGAGTATAAAAGCGGGGAAGTCCTGCTACAACTGTACAGGGTATTGGTGAAGCTACACCTGGAGTACTGCGTACAGTTTTGGTCTCCTTATTTAAGGAAGGATATACTTGCATTGGAGACAGTTCAGAGAAGGTTCACTAGGTTGATTCCGGAGATGAGGGGGTTGACTTATGAAAATAGGTTGAGTAGGTTGGGCCTATACACATTGGAGTTCAAAAGAATGAGAGGTGATCTTATCGAAACATATAAGATTATGAGGGAGCTTGACAGGGTGGCTGCAGAGAGGATATTTCCACTCATAGGGGAAACTAAAACTAGGGAACATAGTCTTAGAATAAGGGGCCGCCCATTTAAAACTGAGATGAGGAGGAATTTCTTCTCTCAGAGGGTCGTGAATCTATGGAATTCTCTGCCCCAGAGAGCTGTGGAGGCTGGGTCATTGAATATATTTAAGGCGGAGACAGACAAATTTTTGAACGATAAGGGAGTAAAGGGTTATGGGGAGTGGGCAGGGAAGTGGAGCTGAGTCCATGATCGGATCAGCCATGATCTTATTGAATGGCGGAGCAGGCTCGAGGGGCCGTATGGCCGACTGATGCTCCTATTTCTTATGTTCTTATGTTCCAATTTCCACTCTCACCTTCACATGGTCCATCTCTGAAACTTCCCTTCCCTTCCTCGAGATCCATGTCTCCATTTCTGGGGATAGACTATCAACCAACGTCCACTATAAGCCCACTGATTCCCACAGCTACCTGCACTACATTTCCTCCCATCCCGCTTCCTGCAAGGACTCCATTCCATTCTCCCAGTTTTTCCGTCTCTGCTGCGTATGTTCTGACAACGCCGGTGCTTGCGATATGTCTTTCTTTTTCCTCTACCATGGTTGACATGGCCCTCGACTGTGTCTGTTCTATTCCCCGCACTTCTGCTCTCACCCCTTCCCCTCCCTCCCAGAACCACGATAGGGTTCCCCTTGTCCTCACATTCCATCCCACCAACATTCACCGGGATGGCGGGACTGACATATCAAGAAAGACTGGATCAACTGGGCTTGTATTCACTGAAGTTCAGATGAATGAGAGGGGACCTCATAGAAACATTGACGGGTTTAGACAGGTTAGATGCAGGAAGAATGTTCCCAATGTTGGGGAAGTCCAGAACCAGGGGTCACAGCCTAAGGATAAGGGGTAAGCCATTTAGGACCGAGATGAGGAGAAACTTCTTCACCCAGAGAGTGGTGAACCTGTGGAATTCTCTACCACAGAAAGTTGTTGAGGCCAATTCACTAAATATATTCAAAAAGGAGTTAAATGTAGTCCTTGCTACTAGGGGGATCAAGGGGTATGGCGACAAAGCAGGAATGGGGTACTGAAGTTGCATGTTCAGCCATGAACTCATTGAATGGTGGTGCAGGCTAGAAGGGCCGAATGGCCTACTCCTGCACCTATTTTCTATGTTTCTATGTTTCTGTCCTCCGCCACTTCCGGCACTTCCAGAGTGATACCACCACCAAACACATCTGCCCCTCCCCTCCCCTTTTAGCATTCCAAATCGACCTTACCCTAGGCAACAATCTCTCATTGTCATCCCCTTGCCCCTCCACATTGCCTCCAATGCGATGATTTATTCCTTTATCATCTTCAATGCCTGTCCTCTTCCTGAGCTCCACCTTCCATACACTCCCAACATAACCAGAACTCCAGTGCTCACATTCAGTCATGTCCCATCTATCACCCCTTTCCTTGTCGTGCACCAACGCTTCCCGGCTCCTCAGTGTCACCGTCAAAATTCTTTCCTCCGCTATAAACCCCCCCATACGTCTCTTCATCATTCACTGCAAACAACTTTAGTGTCATCCATGGCTCAGTGGGCAGCATCTTTCCCTCTGAGTTAGAAGGTCGTGGGTTCAAGTCCCACTCCAGAGATTGGTACACAAAAATCTAGGCTGACGCTCCCGGTGCAGTGCTGAGGGAGTGCTGCACTGTCGAAGGTGCCGTCTTTCAGATGAGACATTAAACCTAGGCCCATCTGATCTGTCAGGTGGTCGTAAAAGATCCCATGGCACTGTTTAGAAGAAGAGCAGGGGAGTTATCCCCGGTGTCCTGGTCCGATATTTATCCTCAATCAACATCACAAAAACAGATTATCTGGGTCACTATTACATTGCTGTGTGTGGGAGCTTGCTGTGCGCAAATTGGCTGCCGCGCTTCCCACATTACAACAGTGACTACACTTCAAAAGTACTTCATTGGCTGTAAAGTGCTTTGAGACGTCCAGTGGTCATGAAAGTCACTATATAAATGCAAGTCTTTCTATCTCTCAAACATCTTCCAGCCCTTTGAGCTTATTTGGATGCCTTGCTGTTCTGATTGATTGGCCTGGATTTGCCCCACGAGTTCTGGGTTTCCGCGTTCGATGCACACGGGCGAAAGCCCAGAACCTGCGATCGGTCAAGTATCTGCTCGGCAGAGTATACGAATCCGCCGGCAATTTGCCGGCACAGGGTGGGGTTATTTGCTATTTGCCCCACCACTGCCCAGCGAATGCCCACAAAACTCTTACGCCTGGTAAAAGCAGGCATAGGGCTTGCTGTTAGCAGCATAAGGGTTTCATAAATATTAATTGAAAAAAATAATAATTTCGCCATACAAAATTAGTTCTGGTTATTTTTGGCCCCTTGAAAAATGTTTAAATTTATTTTTATCAAAAATGTTTATTTTTTGTGTGAAATGTTGAATTGATTTGTATTTTAATTAATTTGGACCATGTGATGATTTATTTCAGTGTTGTGACCGTGTGTTTTTTTTAGGTGATTCCTTTTATGCTTATGGGGATTCCCTACATTAATGGAATTCCCGTTAGTATAATCGGGACTCCCCATTTTCCATTGGTTGGCCTGGCCCATGTGATCCTGGGGAGCTGCCTGCACCCCTGGGGGACGTGGACCTTCACACACGCGTACGCCCGCCGTCCCAGGACCACGAGGGTCTTCGCAGGTAGGTGCGGAGTTTACTGGTAGTTCGAGGCAGTCGCCTGTGGGAAGCCTCCGACCATGATTTCCAGTCCGTTATATCTTTCCCGAAGGCCAATGTACGGCTCATCCCGCTACCCAAAGGTTGAGCAGGTTGGGCCGATACTCATTCGAATTTAGAAGAATGAGAGGCGATCTTATTGAAAGATATAAGATTCTGAGGGGGCTGGACAGGGTTGATGCAGAGAGAATGTTTCCCCTCGTGGGGGAATCTAGAACTAGGGGGCATAGTTTCAGAATAAGGGGCCGCCCATTTAAAACGGAGATGAGGAGGAATTTCTTCTCTCAGAGGGTCATGGAGGCTGTGTCATTGAATATATTTAAGGTGGAGATAGACAGATTTTTGAGCGATAAGGGAGTAAAGGATTATGGGGAGCAGGCAGGGAAGTGGAGCTGAGTCCATGATCAGATCAGCCATGATCTTATTGAATGGCGGAGCAGGCTCGAGGGGCCGAATGGCCGACTCCTGTTCCTATTTCTTATGTTCTTATGTACCCCAGCTCGCTCGGTATTCGTTCCGGATTGATCTGGGACCAGTCCTTTGTCTATATGGCTCGGGGAACAGTACAATGGCATAGTGCTAGTCCAGAGGCTCAGAGAACATGAGTTCAAATCCCACTCTAGCAGTTTGGGTGTTTGAATTCCGTTTACAAAATAAATCTGGAAATGAAAAAGCTGGTTTCAGTAAAAAGTGACGGATGGTCATTAAAAACCCAACTGGTTCATTATTGCCCTCCAGGGAAGGAAAGCTGTGGTCCATCCATACCCGGGCTGGGCCTATACGTGACTCCTTGTATCGCCACCTTCTCAGCACGACTCGGGAAAGGCAACAAACACCAGCCTCTCCTGTGATGCTCACATTCCCAGAATGAATTAAAAAAAAGATGCTACATACTGAACAAACTGGCTCTGTCATTGACACTTGCTATTAATTTGCAAAGCCATTGTTAAGATCTTGCACGATGTCAAATTGGCAATAACTTTGTGTATATTCAAAATTGGCTTTGCATTTGCATTTTACATGAAGTTGGTTACACAGACACGAACTCGGTCTAAATATTTAGGGGGCGGAATACGGTGCATTTGCACCTCCCATGGGCGCTAACGGGGCGCAAACGACCTTGCGGCGCTGCTAACGCCTCTCGTTAAATTCGGCGGGAGTTTAGCGCCGGTACTACAGCGTTGCGCCCCAACCTCCTGCGCCCGGTGATCGTGATGTCATCATCCCGTTATCGCCCCAGACCAGAGATTGGATTTCGCCTTCCCCCCCCCCCCGCACCCCGAAGTTGCGCGGGGCGATAACAGCGGCAGCTCCAGGGGACACGTAGCGGGCGGGCGGCCGCTAGTGGGGGTGAAATGTAAAGGGGAGGCGGCCGGCTGCCCCGGAGGAAATAAATTGCTGTTTTCGTTGCCTGCTTCGGTCGCGGTTTGTTGGCGGGCTTGGTGCCGCGATCGCTCAGCCCGACGCTCAGCTTGATCGCGCAGCGCCCCCGTTCCCCGGTGGGACCAATCCAGGGACGGGACCCTGGTACGCGGCAGCACCCACGTGGCCCAGTGCGCAGAGCGGGCGTGTGTCCTGTTGCCGCCCCAGGGAGGAAGTGGCGAGTTTAGCGCTCCACCTCCCTCCGGGGGGCGCTAACCCGAATTTATCGTGAGGGGCGGGACTCCCGTGCCCGGCGCCTCCCGAGTGTTACCGGCCCCAAACGGGGCGGTGTGCAATCTCTGGGCCGTAATTTCCTGAGGGTTCCTCACATTTTTACTCAAAACTCCACAATCACCTTTCAGCATGACATTCTCGATCTGAGACACCTCCGCTCCTTTTATGGCCCCGACCTGCCGCTGGTGTTCTCACGCTCGGGAGCAGCGTGGGGGCGTACCTCAGGGAGCAGCGCGAGCTGGTGCAGGAAGGCGACGGCAGCGAAGAGTGACGTCATCAAGGTCCAGGTCGGTGGTTGGAGCGTGGGCAGGTACTGCAGGAGCAGTGAGAGACTGTGGAGCGATGTGATCGGGGCCCAGGAGAGGCGTGAGTTTGGGGCCCAGAAGAGGCGAGGGTCCAGGGGCAGCACGGGCCCAGCCCACACTGCGATATGTGTGTGCACTGGGTCTGTGCAGCAGAGCTGGTCTCCAGTCGTCTTGGTTAACCCTTGCCCCTGGACCAAGACCTCGCTCTGTCGAGCCCGTGTGGTGGCTGGTGTGCAACGGTCACCCCACGTTAAAAAAATCCACGCACAGGCATCTTCCACCCTTCAGGATGTAGTTCGGGATCCGGAACATCGGGTCCTTCATTGAAACACCTGTGAACTCATCCCTTTTTGGCGTGGAAGCAAGTCATCCTCGATACGAGGGACCGCCTATGATGATGATGATGACTACATCTGGGACCAGGCCTGGAAATTCGCCTCGGGCACTGATTGCAGTCAATGTAACGGAATATCAGGCGCAGCCTATAATGGCCAGCCGACCAGATACTGCCAGCATTGCCCCACTGCCCGTGACAAACCTCGCGGCCCAGTTATCTTCCTGGACACAGGAGTTCCATTTCACACCAAGAATTCCCAGGAGTGGGAATCACACAGATATCCTCCTTCACCTGTAGCTTGTCAGTCCATGATCGGATCAGCCGGGATCTGATTGAATGGCGGAGCAGGCTCGAGGGGCCAAATGCCCGACTCCTGCTCCTATTTCTTATGTTCTTATGTCTCCAGCTGAGGTAAAACCAGAGATCTGTAAAGGTTTGACATGCCTTCCGTGTCTGTGTATTGAATGTCCCTATTTACAAAGTCAAGGATCCCATACGTTTTCTTAAACCACCTTCAACTTGCCCTGCCACCTTGAAAGATTGGTGAATGTGCCCCCCACCCCAGGTCCCCCTTCTTGCACCTCCTTCAAAATAGGACCATTTAGATTATACCGACTCTCTGTGTTGTTTCTCCCACAGTGCATCACTTCACACTTATCTGCATTAAATTGCATCTGCCACGTGCCTGCCCATGTGCTACTATCATGCTCACTATTACCTCCCTTGCCAGGTTTTTGTTTCATCCACAAACTTCGAAATTGCACTCCCTGTATCCAAGTCCAGGTCATTTATATATAACATGAAAAGCAATGGTCCCAGTACAGACCCCTGGGAGACCCACAGCATACTTCTCTCCCGTCAGAAAAGCATCCATTCACCACAACTCCCTAACTCCTTTAATACCGTGCTTCTATTTTCCAAAATAAGCCTGTTGCATGGTACTTTATGAAATGCCTTTTGAAAGTCCAGATATACATCTCCGCACTACCCTCATCAACCCTCTCTGTTGATTCATCAAAGAACGCAATCAGGTTGGTCAGACGCGATTTGCCTTCAACAACCCCGTGCTGGATCTCCTTTATTATCTCGTGTTTCTCCAAGTGAGAATTAATTTTGTCCTCGACACTGGCCTCTGGTCGTCTTCCCACCACCAACGTTACACTGACTTACATTTTTCTAACTTTCCACATACCACGGACGCGAGGGATGGGACCGAGTAGATAGAAACAGACTGTTTCTAGTGATTGGGGGATCTATACTGGAATGGGAGCTGGTAGCTATGAGATTAAGTTATTTTTTTTATTCGTTCCTGGGATGTGGGTGTCACTGGCCAGGCTGGCATTTATTGCCCATCCCCCATTGCCTCCCAAGAAGGTACTGGGCCTCCTTCTTGAACCGCTGCAGTCCGTGTGGTGAAGGTGCTCCCACAGTGCTGTTAGGGAGGGAGGTACAGGGCTTTGACCAGCGTAGGTGATAGAGGTCACAGTAATCCAGAGGCCGGACTAATGATCCAGAGCACTTGAGTTCAAATCCCACCGGCTGACAGCTGTGGAATTCAAATTCAATTAAATAAATCTGGAACAAGAAGTTAGTATAAGTCATGGTGACTGTGTCACTTACAGGTTGTTGTAAATGTGCCACCCTTACCCGGCCTGGCCTGGAGGGTATTCCAGGCACACAGCAACGTGCTCGAGTCTTAACTGCCTTCGGAAAACCACTCAGTTGTATTCGAGAAGGCGGCTCACCAGCCCCTTCTCGAGGGCAACTAGGAATGGGCAATAACTGCTGACCCCAACAGCAACGCCCGTATCCTGCAAATGAGTTAAAAAAAATTATTGAGTGAAGCCTGTTATGTATGTAACCCTGGGCAACCTGTATCATACCACCACCAGAGGGCCTATCTGTTGGAGTCCCAAGGGATCCCAGCATCCCTTGGGAGCACTGTATATAAGCAGGCCTCCCACACTGTACCGGCACTCTGGAGTTTAAATAAAGGTCACACTTACTCATTGCATACAGTACTCAGTTGCATCACTTTATCATGAGCATAACAAAGCCGAGATCATGACAACATTGAAAAAAAGATTAAATAGGCGGTTGAGGACAAAGGAGCATAAAGGGACAGTGGGACAGGAGATTAGGACCCCTGCTCATGTCTAGAGTCCAATGGCCTGTTCCCATGTTGAAATCTCTATTAATAAGTTTCAAGGGTGTTCCGTGCAGCAATTGCACAGTCTGGAGAGTTCCCTTGTGCTTCAGCCAGGGGCCAGCACTCAAGGTTATACAAGGAGAAATTCAGGAGCTCTCATTTATGGTAAATGAGAGTGATTCTGGGGGGCGGGGCGGGAGGGGGGGATATGGTGCTGGGAGCCGTGGATTACAGCTCAGTAACTCTTATATTTAGAAGAATGAGAGGTGATCCCATTGAAACATACAACATTCTTACAGGGCTTGACAGGGTAGATGCTGCAAGGCTTTTCCCCCGCAGAACCAGGGTCATAATCTCAGGATAAGGAGTCGGCCACAAGACTGAGCTGAGGAGAAATCTCTTCACTCCGAGGGTGGTGAATCATTAGAATTCTCTGCCCCAGAGGACTGTGGTTGCTGAGCCATTGAGTATATTCAAGACGGAGATCGATAGATTTTTGGATGCTCGGGAAATCAAGGGATATCATCATCATCACAGGCAGTCCCTCGAAATCGAGGAAGACTTGCTTCCACTCTAAATATGAGTTCTCAGGTGACGGAACAGTCCAATACTGGAATTACAGTCTCTGTCACAGGTGGGACAGACAGTGGTTGAAGGAAAGGGAGGGTGGGGAGTCTGGTTTGCCGCACGCTCCTTCCGCTGCCTGAGCTTGATTTCTGCATGCTCTCAGCAACGAGACTCGAGGTGCTCAGCGCCCTCCCGGATGCACTTGCTCCACTTAGGGTGGTCTTTGGCCAGGGACTCCCAGCTGTCGGTGAAGATGTTGCACTTTATCAGGGAGGCTTTGAGGGTGTCCTTGTAACATTTCCACTACCCACCTTTGGCTCGTTTGCCGTGTAGGAGTTCCGAGTAGAGTGCTTGCTTTGGGAGTCTCGTGTCTGGCATGAGGACAATGTGACCCACCCAGCGGAGCTGGTTGAGTGTGGCCAGTGCTTCAATGCTGGGGATGTTGGCCTGATCGAGAACACTAATGTTGGTGCGTCTGTCCTCCCAGGGGATTTGTAGGATCTTGCGGAGACATTGTTAGTGGTATTTCTCCAGCAACTTGAGGTGTCTACTGTACATGGTCCATGGTTCTGAGCCATACAGGAGGGCGGGTATTACTACAGGCCTGTAGACCATGAGCTTGGTGGCAGATTTGAGGGCCTGGTCTTCGAACACTCTTTTCCTCAGGCGGCTGAAGGCTGCGCTGGCGCACTGGAGGCGGTGTTGGATCTCGATGTCGATGTCTGCTCTTGTGGGGATCGGGTGGGAAAGTGGAGTGAGGTAAAAGATCAGCCATGGTAATTGTCAGCCGTGGCTCAGTGGGTAGCACTCTCGCCCCTGAGTCTGAAGGTTGTGGGTTCAAGTCCCACTTCCAAGGAATTGAGCACAAAAATCTAGTCTTTCACTCCCAGTGCAGTGCTGAGGGAGTGCTGCACTGTCGAGGGGCTGTCTTTCGGATGAGATGTTAAACCTGATCTCTCAGGTGGATGTAAAAGATCCCATGACACTATTTTGAAGAAGAGCAGGGGAGTTATCCCCGGTGTCCTGGGGCCAATATTTATCCCTCAATCAACATAACAAAAACAGATTATCTGGTCATTATCACATTGCTGTGTGTGGGAGCTTGCTGTGCGCAAATTGGCTGCTGTGTTTCCCACATTACAACAGTGACTACACTCCAAAAGTACTTCATGGGCTGTAAAGCGCTTTGAGATGTCGAGTGGTCGTGAAAGGCGCTAGATAAATGCAAGACTTTCTTATTGAATGGCGGAGCAGGCTCGAGGGGCCACATGGTCTACTCCTGCTCCTATTTCTTATGTTCTTATGTTCGTTTTCTCTGCAGGTGATCCCTGGGGCTGGTTTCTGCCGAGTGCAGCTCGCGATGGGATTGGTCGTCTCGGGGCAAACCAATGATGCAGCGGGGCGGGGGGGGGGGGGGAGGGGTAACTGAAGCTGGTGTTCGGCCCCTTTAGTTGCATTTTGCAAAGGATCTAACATAGAAACATAGAATTTTACAGCACAGAAGGAGGCCATTTCGGCCCATTGTGTCCGCGCCGGCCGACAAAGAGCCGCACGGCCCTCGGTCAGCAGCCCTGGCACCGCAACATTTTACACTCCACCCCAACTGGAGCCTGCTCTGAGAGTGGGTAAAGGTGCTGGTGGGTGTCCTTGCCCGACATGGTGGGCAGCAGCTTTATACTCTGCTGGTAGGCCACTGCAGCTCCGCATTTTATTTACATTTGTTGATTGTGGCTTGGCAATCGTTGGCCCTTGTGAGTCTGTTATTATTCATAGCTCTCTGGTTTGTTTTGGTAACATTCGGTGAGTTAGTGGGGCCAAAACTTGCGGTCGTTGGCTTGCTTCGTACAAACGCCTCCGACCCGGAAATAATCTATGAAACTACCTGTTGGTCCTGGAGGAACGTAGGATTCCGGTCGGAGATCGTCACTCGATGAGCAGTCATCACCGTACAGACACACGTGTTGGAGTCACATGGCCTGGACCGCCAATCGCGATGGCGGTATTCTCATCGATAATAATTGGAACTCAGTAATGGGAGCCCGTACAAACAATCAACGAGAAAACCCCCTGAACCAAAACACAGCACAATAAATAAAAAAAAGCACTGCACATAATTCAAATTAATTGAAATTAAATATTTTAGCAAAAAAAATATTTTTTGGAATTTTTTTTTTAAATGTGCTTTAATCGGGTTAAAAATAAACTTACCTTAATGGACAGGGGTTTGAATGAATGATTGAATTAAACTGTTCTACGTTTTAAAAGTGTTACGCTGGTAAAAATAGGCTATACACCAGGCGTAAAGGTTTGAAGGAGATTCGCTGGGCACGAGTTGGGCAAATGGCCCAATTTCTCCCGAGGGATGTGTAGAATCTGTCTAAAGAAATGTCGATAGATCGGAAACGCTGGTTCTGGGCACGTGCACATTGCCCGCCGAGAATCGGCTTGTGCGCGAGCTCGCCAAGTCCATGTGCACTCCGTATACACCCAGCGATTCCACCATTTTCGGCCCACAGTATGTCCCCCATTGTTTTTCTTCCAATGTTTATCCTCTCCCTCTCCCTCCTAACCTGAGGCGGCGGGGGAGGGGGGGTGGGGGCAGGGGTGTGGGAACGCGGGAGCACCTGCAGAATCTCCGGGTCCATAAATCTTGAACCAGTTGAAACTTTGGCACCGAAAGTGGCTGCAAACGTTCCCTAAAAATCACGAATCATTTGACAGAGAAGAAAACTTTGCAAAAACATGAAGTTTCCGTTCCTGTCCCCGAAAGCCCCAATTGTTCAGCGAACGGTTCAGGAGTTCTGTAATCGGCAGCACCATCCATCGCTGACACTGATATACCAGGTCCCATGACCAGGAACCGCTGTAACAATTCGTGGATTGGAAGAAAAAACTGGAGACTGAAAAGTCTCTTCAGACTGGTGCTGGAATTGAAGATACGCTCCATGGTACAATCACTAATGCGACTCGAACAGCGTGAACATCAATAACTGATAACAGGTGGCTCCAAACATCTGAAGGCCAAGAACGGCCTGTCTGACTCCAACCCTGGGAGGGTAAATGTAAAGGGGAGGGTTTCACCCAAGAGTTGAGACAGAGAACTCGACATATCATTAGGTTAAATGGTTCTGTCCGTTTCCTACACCAGGCCCACCCCTAAAAAGACAATAAGAGGGATATCTAAAGTGCTTTTCAGGGCAGATGGTGAAGATAAGAACTGTTCATGCCAGCAGCCGTCTATCTGATCGGGACTAGTACCAACTACTTGTTATGGTCGTATGTCTATTCTGATTATTGTTGTGTCTGACTATATTTGAACTATCGCTCCCTGAATAAAATGCCTTATAACCGCTAAGACCCTTTGGGTATCTGTGTGTGATCTGTGATCCGAATTCTTGCACTGCAGCCTATGACTAAATGGTTGACATCCATGGCTGGCCCTTCCAGGCACTGAACATGCCACCAACGATCAGCTGGGCAAGATGTCTAATCGTGCGTGCGTTCCTATATGCACACCCCGTGCGTGCGTTCCTATTGGCACGTGGAGAATATGTGCAGGGAGAATGGCTTGCCGCTGCCTCCTAATGTTTTTTTAACAGTAGGCACTATTATCAGTTGCATTTTCTCCTCTCGAGTCAGAAGGTTCCGGGTTCAAGTCCCACACCGGTGACATCATCTAGGCTGATGCTCCTAGCATAGTACTGAGGGAGTGCTGCACTGTCAGAGGTGCCATTTTTTGGATGTGTCAGCCGTGGCTCAGTGGGTAGCACTCTCGCCTCGGAGTCAGAAGATCGTGGGTTCAAGTCCCACTCCAGGGACCTGAGCACATAAGTCCAGGCTGACATTCCAGTGGCGTACTGCACTGTCGGAGGTGCTGTCTTTCGGATGAGACATTAAACTGAGGCCCTGTCTACCCTCTCAGGTTTATGTAAAAGATTGCATGTGCTATTTCGAAGAAGAACAGGGGAGTTATCCCCGGTGTCCTGGGGTCAATATTTATCCCACAATCAACATCACTAAAAAAACAGAATATCTGGTCAGTATCACATTGCTGTGTGTGGGAGCTTGCTGTGTGCAAATTGGCTGCTGTGTTTCCCACATTACAACAATGACTACACTCCAAAAGTATTTCATTGGCTGTAAAGTTCTTGGAGTTGTCTGGTGGTTGTGAAAGGCGCTATATAAATGCAAGTCTTTCTTTCTACCTCTCTCGTACTCTTTGACCAAGCCTGGTCCTTGTGGCTCTGTCTGATAGCTCTCTCGGGATGTTTCACTATGTTAAAGGCGCTATATAAATGCAAATTATTGTTGATGAAGGAGCAGCGAGGAGGTTGAGACCCAGCTCAGTTTGCTGACCTTTGCCCAATGTGCGATGAGAGAAAGTATTGTCATGAATTAGAGAATCAGCTTTTCGCTCCGCTGTCAGAGGCTGGAGTCGATGTTTGCGAGAGGAGGAAGAGGGAATACGATGGGCTTTGCCGTCCCGATGCTGTGTGACAGCGGTATAATATTCTGCTACTGCTGTCAGTGGTGGGCCAGTTGGAATGTCCTGGACGTATTCAACACTCCCGCGTCACTTGTCGGTATGATAGAGCAGGGGTTTGCAGCCCCTGACATCTTAGACCTGTGTACGTATACCCCCAGGTCTCTCTGTTCCTCACCCGCTTTAAAATGATAACGTTTAGTTTATATTGCCTCTCCTCATTCTTCCCACCTAAATGAATCACTTCACACTTCTCTGCGTTAAATTACATCTGCCCTGTGTCTGCCCATTTCACCCGTCTGTCCACATTCTCCTGACTCAGCTATGTTCCTCCTCACTGGTTATTACATTTCATACCTTCTGCAAACTTTGAAATTATGCCCTGTCCAGGCCATTCATGTATATCAAAAAGAGCAGTGGTCTGTAATGTATTTGCTTCATGGGTTCTTTGCTTAAGAATTCACAGCAACACATTGCTATTAAGAACTAGTTGGTTTATTAGCAAAGGTTTAACAATCACACGACACATTACCGGTTCATCCACCAGGCTCACAACCACCTGCTCCATCGTGGATCCCCTCCCAACTGGCTGGGGTTTTATTGAGCCTTGTGAACATCACGTGACTGGCTAAGCCACTCACAGTGCAACAGCTCCACAACTATTTTGTCGTTCCTGTAAATCAACTTTAAATTTAAATCAAGTGCCCCCTTATTAAAGAGGCACTAAGACCGACACATTAAACAAATGTACTTTTAACAATATGGTTCAAATTAAAATTTGGTTGCCGGGGGTGATGATGCACTCCAGTTCCTCCGGCGCCCACCTCTCGCGGAAGGCCGTGAGCGTACCGGTGGACACCGCGAGCTCCATCTCCAGGGACACCCTGGCTCGGGTGTAACCGTGGAAGAGAGGCAGGCAGTCGGGCTGAACGACCCCCTCGACCGCCCGCTGCCTGGACCGGCTGATGGCACCCTTGGCCGTGCCCAGGGCAACACAGCTCTACAAACCCGTGAACATACGGACAGGGGCAGATATTACATGGTCCGAATACTGACCCCTGGGGAACATCACTGAACACCTCGCTCCCTTAGCCAATTTTGTATCCATGCTGCCACTGTCATGGGCTTTAATTTCGCTAACAAGTCTATTATGTGGTACTTAATGGATAGGGAGGGGAGCTCCGTCAGACTGACATTCCACCCGGCTGAGGTCGGAGGGCCAGCGCCCCCTGCAGGAGAGTGGGTGCAAAGCAGTGCCAGAACCAGCTGCAGCATTTAAAGGGCTGAGGTAGCATTGGGTCACAGAACTGTCTCGATCTCGTCACTCACTCTGGGTGCTGCACACCCATTCGTACTGCTGGCTCTAATTCTGCAGGTCCAGCACAGCCAGGGGGAGCAGGCGTGAACGTGGAGGAAGTTAATGAGGAAGGCAACAGTATGAAAGATTCTTGGATCCAATGGCCATCCGGCTCCAATCTTCACACAAAGGATTGTGGGAATCTGAACCTCTCTCCCCAAAAGGCTGGGGGTCAAAACTGAGATTGATAGATCTTTGTTAGGTAAGGAATCTGCATTTATATAACATCTTATAACAACAACTTGTATTTATATAGCGCCTTTAACGTAGTGAAACATCTCACGGCGCTTCACAGGAGTATTATCAGATAAAAAATTTAACAATGATCCACATAAGGAGAAATTAGCGCAGGTGACCAAAAGCTTGGTCAAAGAGGTCGGTTTTAAGGAGCGTCTTGAAGGAGGAGAGAGAGGTGGAGAGGTAGAGAGGTTTAAGGAGGGAGTTCCAGAGCTTGGGGCCCAGGCATCAGAAGGCACGGCCACCGATGGTTGAACGATTATGATCAGGGATGTTCAAGAGGGCAGAATTAGAGGAGCGCAGACATCTCGGGGGGGTTGTGGGGCTGGAGGAGATTACAGAGATAGGGAGGGGGCGAGGACCATGGAGGGATTTTTAAATAAGGATGAGAATTTTGAAATCGAGGCGTTGCTTAACTGGGAGCCAATGTAGGTCAGTGAGCACAGGGTGTGATGGGTGAGCAGGACTTGGTGCGAGTTTGGACACGGGGCACAGGGGGTGATGGGTGAGCGGGACTCGATGTGAGTTAGGACACGGGGCAGTGAGCACAGGGGGTGATGGGTGAGCGGGACCTGGTGTGAGTTAGGACACGGGCAACCGAGTTTTGGATCACCACTAGTTTATGTAGGGTAGAATGTGGGAGGCCAGCCGGAGTGTGTTGGAATAGTCAAGTCCGGAGGTAACAAAGGCACGGACGAGGACTTCAACAGAGGATGACAGGATGTTCCAAAGTGCTTCACTGCCAGTTAAGTGCTTTCTGTCAATGTTATAATGCAGGAAATGCGGCAGCCAATTTGCACACAGCAAGGACACAGAATTATATAGAACATACAGCCCAGAAACAGACCATTCGGCCCATCGCTCCGTGCCGGGGTTTATGCTCCACACCAGCCCCATCTCCATCTCACCCCCATCAACATAACCCGATAAAAGATCCCACAAATAGCAATGGGATAAAAGACCAGATAACGTAGGTGTTGTTTGAGGGACAAGTGTTGGCCGGGACACCAGGAATAACTCCCCTTTGCTCATCTTCGAAATAGTGGCCATGGGATCTTTTACGCCCAGCTGGGATAGCAGACGGGGCCTCGGTTTAACGTCTCATCTGAAAGAGGTAAACGTAAATGGGGTTGAGGTATAGAGCAGCCGTGATCTAAGTGAATGGCGGAACAGGCTCGAGCGGCTGAATGGCCTCCTCCTGTCTATTGTCTTCACCAATTTAAACAGGTGAACTCGCTGGTTTCCCATGTGTTAACACTGCCACTTGTCCACGGCAGATGGTATTGCAGCACTCTGACAGTTTTGCCTCAAAGAGCTGAACTTACACATTCAAAAGTTGGGAATAAAAAGGTATGATGACTTCAGCCCCTCTGGGAATCGTACCTTTACACAACGGGTTCCATCGGCTACCCACGTTCCAGGATAGTATCTTCTCTTTATTACTGAGCAAAGTTTAATGTCCCATGACTCCAACTTTTTTATCAGCACATCATCCTGAACATAAACCGGCAGGTTTAAGAATGAACCTATCACCTCTTCGGAACACAGCAGAGATACATCCATCGACCGTCAGGCTCAGTAAAAGTCTTTCCACCTCCTCTCGGCCACTGACCGTCACTTCGAACCCAACATTCGGCTTTGGTCGGCAGGCAAAGCACCTTCCCTCCCCGCAGTCCTCATGTACCACCTGGATAATATCCCAAGCTCGCATCTCCTTATCCTGGCACTGAACCACCACCGTGTTTTCATTTCCAAACCTCCTGGGGCCCCAGCCCAAATCTTTGGGCCTTTTATTCTCCCCTCCCCCAACATTCTCTCCCCTGATTAAATTCACACTGGGAGCATTGTCCCCTGGGGGGCCCAGCACTCCAGGCCCCCCAGCAGCATCTGGCTGATGTTTATGGGCCAAAAAGACCCGAAATTTGGCAAAAGACCCCCCCCAAAAACCTACCACCAACTTTTTACAAACTCACTCCAACTCCTACAATAATCAGCAGCACCTGCTCACTCCTGGCCCCTCCCACCCAGAGAGTGCTCACCCCTGGCCCCTCCCACCCAGAGAAAGCTTACTCCTGGCCCCTCCCACCCAGTGAGTGCTCATTCCTGGCCCCGCCCACTGAGCTGCGGCTGACATATGCAGCACAGAGTGGATTTGTTAAGTCGCTCTACAAACCTGTCTTCAAATACTGCCCCCTCAGCCCACCAGGATTGGGATACAGGAACACAGCTTCATACTTCTTTGCAGTGAGTGATGGTGAAGGTTCAGTGCGGGGCGGGGGGAAATCCGGTCGGGCCTCAGTTGGGGCGGGGTCCCGGGCCGAGCGGTACATTTTGCGCTGGCAAATGGTTTGTGTCTGCTGCCCCAAAATTCACCAGCTGGGCCCGGAGTGTGAGGCGGGGTGCTATGGGAGGCGTTACACACCTGTCAGGGCCGAGCGAGGGAGAAACCCCGAGATAAACAGCCGGCCTCGGAGCGCCGTAACAGTGGCCTGCAACGTCTCCCCGCTCCAAAAAACCTGGAGAAAACCCACCCAATACATTGCCAATACACAGCCCACGCCACCACAACATAAACGCACCAACACTCTCACTCACCTGAGGTGGGCATTACTGACCTCACTGCGCCCGCCACAGCTCAGCCCACCCGCTGCCACAGGCGGTCCCACTAGGGGGCGCCACGCAGCGCTACGGGTCGGGCGGGATTCCAATATCGAGCCAGTGTCGCAACCCGGGGTGTAGCACACCGGCTCGCATTCCCCGGGCGGTAACACTCCGTGCCCTGTCGATAACGGCACCGAATGTCCTGGCAGGCCGCTGGGAGCTGGCACACGTGCTCACCGCCGTCAGTGACAACCCTCCGGGGCGCTAGCGAGGACGGCAGAAAACCAAAAATCCAGCCCCCCTGGGTCTAATCTCAAAGCACTGTGAGCGTAATCCAGAAGGAATTCTTCATTGGGAGGTCTTGGTTATGGTCATGTCGTGGTTATATTACAGGACTCGTAATCCAGAGCACAAGGGTTCATATCCCACCCTGACAGTTTGAGTATTCCAATTCTGTTTAGAATTACATTTTGAAATGAAGTGCTGGTATCAGTAACAGTCAAGATTTTTGTAAAAACCCGTCTGGTTCAGTAATGTCCTTTAGGGAAGGAAATCTGCCGCCCTTACCCGGTCTGGCCGATATGTGACTCCAGACCCACAGCGATGTGGTTGACTCTTAATTTTTTTAAATTTCAAAATATACTTTATTCATATAAAAATTTGTACAGTACATTCAAAAGCAGTTCAGTACGTTTAGCTGCGGCCAGCAATCCCATACACTACATTTGGGTGCTGACGACAGTTCCGTTCGATAGAATTCCTGGCTTTTCATTTCAAGTACAATTCGGTCCAATATGGGATACCTTGTAGTACATTCAACAAATTACATTATATGTGTCACTATACAGTACACGGAATGGGTGACGGAACATTTACATTTTTCTTTTCAACGTGCATTACGAAACAGAGCTTGCATTGTACATGGCACTACATAGGTGTTTACAGATCATGGTGCTCCATGTATAGAAACATAGAAACATAGAAAATAGGTGCAGGAGCAGGCCATTCAGCCCTTCTAGCCTGCACCGCCATTCAATGAGTTCATGGCTGAACATGAAACTTCAGTACCCCATTCCTGCTTTCACGCCATACCCCTTGATCCCCCGAGTAGTAAGGACTTCATCTAACTCCCTTTTGAATATATTTAGTGAATTGGCCTCAACTACTTCCTGTGGTAGAGAATTCCACAGGTTCACCACTCTCTGGGTGAAGAAGTTTCTCCTTATCTCGGTCCTAAATGGCTTACCCCTTATCCTTAGACTGTGACCCCTGGTTCTGGACTTCCCCAACATTGGGAACATTCTTCCTGCATCCAACCTGTCCAAACCCGTCAGAATTTTAAACGTTTCTATGAGGTCCCCTCTCACTCTTCTGAACTCCAGTGAATACAAGCCCAGTTGATCCAGTCTTTCTTGATAGGTCAGTCCCACCATCCCGGGAATCAGTCTGGTGAATCTTCGCTGCACTCCCTCAATAGCAAGTATGTCCTTCCTCAAGTTAGGAGACCAAAACTGTACACAATACTCCAGGTGTGGCCTCACCAAGGCCCTGTACAACTGTAGCAACACCTCCCTGCCCCTGTACTCAAATCCCCTCGCTATGAAGGCCAACATGCCATTTGCTTTCTTAACCGCCTGCTGTACCTGCATGCCAACCTTCAATGACTGATGTACCATGACACCCAGGTCTCGTTGCACCTTCCCTTTTCCTAATCTGTCACCATTCAGATAATAGTCTGTCTCTCTGTTTTTACCACCAAAGTGGATAACCTCACATTTATCCACATTATACTTCATCTGCCATGCATTTGCCCACTCACCTAACCTATCCAAGTCACTCTGTAGCCTCATAGCATCCTCCTCGCAGCTCACACTGCCACCCAACTTAGTGTCATCCGCAAATTTGGAGATACTACATTTAATCCCCTCGTCTAAATCATTAATGTACAATGTAAACAGCTGGGGCCCCAGCACAGAACCCTGCGGTACCCCACTAGTCACTGCCTGCCATTCCGAAAAGTACCCATTTACTCCTACTCTTTGCTTCCTGTCTGACAACCAGTTCTCAATCCACGTCAGCACACTACCCCCAATCCCATGTGCTTTAACTTTGCACATTAATCTCCTGTGTGGGACCTTGTCGAAAGCCTTCTGAAAGTCCAAATATACCACATCAACTGGTACTCCCTTGTCCACTTTATTGGAAACATCCTCAAAAAATTCCAGAAGATTTGTCAAGCATGATCTCCCTTTCACAAATCCATGCTGACTTGGACCTATCATGTCACCATTTTCCAAATGCGCTGCTATGACATCCTTAATAATTGATTCCATCATTTTACCCACTACTGAGGTCAGGCTGACCGGTCTATAATTCCCTGCTTTCTCTCTCCCTCCTTTTTTAAAAAGTGGGGTTACATTGGCTACCCTCCACTCGATAGGAACTGATCCAGAGTCAATGGAATGTTGGAAAATGACTGTCAATGCATCCGCTATTTCCAAGGCCACCTCCTTAAGTACTCTGGGATGCAGTCCATCAGGCCCTGGGGATTTATCGGCCTTCAATCCCATCAATTTCCCCAACACAATTTCCCGACTAATAAAGATTTCCCTCAGTTCCTCCTCCTTAATAGACCCTCTGACCACTTTTATATCCGGAAGGTTGTTTGTTTCCTCCTTAGTGAATACTGAACCAAAAAAGAAGTTACAAGTACGGCCCGAGGGGGGTTTTGTACTGATTCCTGCCCCTGGGTTTACCGTGGGGAAGGGCTTTAAACTGTGGCCCTTCCCCACCGTGCCTTTGCGGCGACTGCACCAATTTTAAGTGCGTCTCTCAGCACGTAATCCTGGACCTTGGATTGCGCCAGTCTGCAACACGCAGACGTGGACATCTTGCTCTGGAAGACCAGCAAGTTTCGGCAAGACCAAAGAGTGTCTTTGACCGAGTTGATGCCCTTCCAGCAGCAGGTGATGTCTGTCTCGGTGTGTGTCCCTGGGAACAGCCCGTAGAGCACAGAGTCCTGTGTTACGGAGCTGCTCGGGATGAACCTCGACAGCAACCACTGCATCTCCTTCCAAACCTGCCTTGCGAAGGGGCAATCCTGAAGGAGATGGGTGACAGTCTCGCCCGCCCCGCAGCCGGCTCAGGGGCACCGTGCCGTGTCTCCGAAACCCCGGCTGTGCCTGAAGGCTCTGACGGGTAAGGCCCTTCTCACCGCCAACCAAGCTACATCTTGGTGCTTGTGTGAAAGCTCTGGCGATGAGACGTTCTGCCAAATAAGTTCGACAGTCCGCTCAGGGAACCACCCGACAGGGTCCACCCTCTCCTTTCGTAGGGCGTCCAGGACGTTACGTGCTGACCACTGTTTCATGGCCTTGTGGTCAAAGGGGTTTTTTGTGAAGGACAGGTGGACAGGCATGGTCCAGCTGGTGGGGGCGTTTCGCGGCAGCGTGGCCAGACCCATCCTTCGCAATACCGGGGACAGGTAGAACCTCAGCACGTAGTGACACTTGGTGTTTGCGTACCGGGGGTCTGTGCATAGCTTGATGCAGCCGCACACAAAGGTGGCCATCAGGATGAGGGTCACGTTCGGAACATCCTTTCCTCCACTGTCCAGAGATTTGTACATCGTGTCTCTGTGGACACGTTCCATTTTGGACCTCCAGACAAAGTGGAAGACGGCCCGGGTGACTGCCGCAGCACAGGAGCGAGGGATGGGCCAGACCTGTGCCACGTGCAGCAACCCCGAGAGCACCTCACTCCTGATGACCAGGTTCTTTCCTGCCATGGAGAGGGAGCGCAGCTTCCACCATCCCAGTTTTTGCTTCACTTTGGCGATACGCTCTTCCCAGTTTTTGGCGCACGCCCCGTCCGCTCTGAACCATATTCCCAACACCTTCAGGTAATCTGGCTTAACGGTGAAGGGAATAAAGGATCGGTCGGCCCAGTTGCCAAAGAGCATGGCCTCGCTCTTGGTGCGATTGATCTTCGCTCCCGAGGCCAGTTCAAACTGGTCGCAGATTGTGAGCAATCTGCGGACCGACTGCGGATCCGAGCAAAAGATGGCCACGTCGTCCATGTACAGGGAGGTCTTGACCTGAGCGCCTCCGCTGCCTGGGATCGTCACCCCTCTAATGCCCACATCCTTCTTGATGGACTCGGCAAAGGGCTCGATACAACACACAAACAAGACAGACGAGAGGGGACAGCCTTGCCTGACTCCAGACCTGATTGGAAAGCTTTCAGTTTCCCACCCGTTGATTAGAACTGCGCTACTGATGTCTCTGTAGAGCAGTTGGATCCAATTGCGGATGCCCTCCCCAAACCCCATTTTGGAGAGCACGTCCATCAGGTACGTGTGCGATATCCTGTCAAAGGCCTTCTCCTGGTCTAAGCTGATTAAGCAGGTGTCCACCCCCCTGTCCCACACGTAGGCGATCCTATCCCTGAGTAGCGCCAGGCTATCAGAGATTTTCCTGCCGGGGACAGCGCAGGTCTGGTCCGGGTGGATCACCAGCTCAAGAGCAGACTTGACCTTGTTGGTGATGACCTTTGACAGGATCTTGTAGTCCACATTGAGCAGCGAAATGGGCTGGCAGTTTTTGATTTCCTCCCTCTTCCCCCTTCTGCTTGTAGATGAGGGTGATGATGCCTTTCCTCATTGATTCTGACATGCTGCTGGCCAGAAGCATACCCCCGTACACTTCCAGCAGGTCTGGGCCCATCCAGTCCCACAGAGCCGAATACAACTCAACCGGTAAGCCATCGCTTCCGGGAGTTTTACTCGTCGCAAGGGACCGGACGGCCTTTGTCATCTTGTCCAGAGTTAACGGGTGGTCCAGACTCTCCCGCTCGCTGTCATTTAGGACCTCCGTGATAGACGACAGGAACGACTGGGAGGCCGCACGGTCTGTGGGCTTGACATCATACAGCCTGGCATAGAAGGATTTGCTGATCCTCAGCATGTCAGGCTGCGAAAACGTCACAGAACCGTCTTCTTCCTTTAGGCTGGTGATCACAGAGCTCCCCCTGTGTACCTTTTGGAAGAAGAAACGCGAACACGTCTCATCCTGCTCGACGGAGCGGACTCTGGAGCAGAAGATAATCTTGGAGGACTCTGAGGCAAAGAGCGAGGCTTGCTGGCCCTTCACTTCTTCGAGTTCCTCCGCGACATCGACCCCCATCGACTGCAGCAGGAGCAGGTTTTGTATATTCGTCTGGAGTTGGGACAATTCCCTCTGTCTCCCTCTCGCCTCCTGAACACCTTTGAGGATGAAGAACCTCTTGATGTTTGTCTTGATTGTTTCCCACCAGTGCATCGGGGAATCGCAGAGGGGTATTACGGTTCTCCAACCTTTGTAATCCCTCTTGAGTTCCTTCACGTTTTCCGGAATCAACAGTTTCACGTTCAGCTTCCATATCCCCCTGCCAACTTTCTGGTTTTCCTGTGGGCGACAGTCGGCCAGTAGGAGGCAGTGGTCAGAGAAGAACACCGGCGTGACGTCTGTGGATCTGACCTTGAGCGTGTGGGACACAAACAGGAAGTCTATTCTGGAACGGACGGACCCGTCTGGTCTCGAGCAGGTGTATCTGCGCGGTGCTCCGTCTGCAGGGTTGCTGAAGATGTCGCACAGCTTGGCGTCTTTTACCGCGTCCATCAGGAGTCTGGACGTGGCGCCCAGTTTGCTGTCGGCTCTGCTGGATCGTCCAGCCGCATCGATGATGCAGTTGAAGTCACCGCCCAGAATGACCGGCCTGGACGTTGCCAGCAGCAGTGGGAGCTGCTGGAAAAGGGCCAGCCGCTCGTACTTGTGAGCTGGGGCGTAAACATTAATTAACCTGAGAGGGGAGTTTTTGTACCTTATGTCTGCTACAAGGAGGCGGCCGCTCACCACCTCCTTAACTTCGGTGATGAAGTGGTCTCCCCGCAGCAGAATGCCCAGGCCGGAAGCCCGGCAGTCGTTGCCTCCTGACCAGACGGATGGTCCATGGGCCCACCATCGTGACCACTGCCGGTAACTGCTGGAGTGCGGCAGACCGCACTCCTGCAAGAACAGCAGGTCCGCTTTGACCTTGGCGAGGTACGCCAAGGTGGAAACACATCGCGTAGTGGATTTTACGCTACGCACGTTAATACTAGCAATTTTTAAATCCATTTTACAGCTATTTTTTACAGTTACAAACATTACGCTTCACATAAATTGTCCTTTAACTCCGAGAACTGCTCAATGGCCAGTTCCAGCATGTGTAAGTTATTACTATGATATTCTACTGCACCTGGGCTGGCGTGGTCGTCGCCCTCTGCCCTGGGGGTGTTTCGACCAGGGGACTGCTGCAGTTCTGTCATTAAGTCCGATATGTCCTCTGCACTGTCCTCGCCTGGTGTTGGTGGTTCCCTCTTTTCCTCAGTCGCGGTGGTCTCGAGCTGGTGTGCATCGATGGCTGCGTCGCTCCCGGTATTGGTTGACTCTTAATGGCCCTCTGAAATGGCCCAGCAAGGCACTTCGTTGTAACAAACCCGCTATGCAGCGGTTCAGAAGGCGGCTCACTACCATCTTCTCAGAGCGACTAGGGACGGGCAATTAATGCCAGCCTTGCCCGTGATGCCCACATCCCAAAGGTGAATTAAAAAGGTGAAGATATGCATTTTCACAATGCCTATTATAACAAGTTGAGGTAATTAACAACAACTCTAGTGTTCATCACAGGCCACCAATCAGAGGTGCTGACAGAGAGGGTTGGGATCTGCAGACAGTTCCAAGCAGGGTGGCCAACTCTGGTTGGATGTATTGCTGGAGGTTTCATCACATGACCTCCCGCCTCCAACTGCCCCGCCCCCACACTCGCACCATTGGCTGCCTGACATGACCATCCTTCCCTTAGCTAATTGGAAAGCGAACAAATTCCTCATTACCTCCAAACCAATTTTGGATGCAACTTGCCACTTTGCCCTGTATCCCGTGGGCTTGAACCTTCATGACCAGTCTACCATGTGGGACCTTATCAACAGTCTTGCTAAAGTCCATATATACTACATTGTACGCACTACCCTCATCAACCCTCCTGGTTACCTCCTCAAAAAATTCAACCAGGTTAGTCAAACATGATCTTCCCTTAACAAATCCGAGCTGACTGTCCTAATTAATTCTTGCATTTCCAAATGTAGATTTATCCTGTCTGTCAGGATTTTTTCCAATAATTTTCCCACCACTGAGGTTAGGCTGACAGGCCTGCAATTACTCGGCCCATCCCTTTTTCCCTTCTTAAACAAGGGTACTACATTAGCAGTCCTCCAATCCTCCGGCACCATGTCCAGATCCAAAAAGGACCGGAAAATGATGGTCAAGGCCTCTGCTATTTCCTCTTTTACTTCGCTCAACAGCCTGGGATGCATTTCATCCGGGCCTGGGGACTTATCCACTTGCAAAGCTGCTAAACCCCTTAATACCTCCTCTCTCACTATGTTTATTTCATCCAGAATATCACACTCCTCCTCGATAGCAGTATCTGCATTACCCCTTTCCTTTGTGAAAACAGATGCAAAGTATTCGTTAAGAACCCTACCAACATCTTCCGCCTCCACACAGAGATTACCCTCATGGTCTCTAATAGACCCTACCCTTTCTTAGTTACCCTTTTACTCTTAATATATTTATGGAACATCTTTGGGTTTTCTTAATTTTACTTGCCAAGAATATTTCATTCTCTCTCTTAGCATTCCTAATATCCTTTTTAATTTTACCTCTGTACTTTCTATATTCCTCCAAAGATTCTACAGTATTTAGCCGTCGGTATATGACATAAGCGTCCCTTTTTTTCTTTATCCACCCCTGTAAGTTCCAAGGCATCCAGGGGGCTCTAGAATTAGTTTTCTCAGCCTTTTTCATATGTTTAGCCTGAGCCTTCCAGATCTCCTCCTTGAATGCCTCCCACTGTTCCGACACTGATTTACCCACAAGTAGCTGTTTCCAGTCCCCTGTGGCCAAATCACTCCTTAACTTAGCATTTCCCCAATTTGGGACTTTTGTTCCTGGTCTAGAGATAATTAGAAAAAAGATAGAAAGAAAGACTTGCATTTATATAGCGCCTTTCAAGACCACCAGACGTCTCAAAGCGCTTTACAGCCAATGAAGTACTTTTGAAGTGTAGTCACTGTTGTAATGTGGGAAACGCAGCAGCCAACTTGCGCACAGCAAGCTCCCACACAAAGTAATGTGATAATGAGCAGATAATCTGTTTTTGTTATGTTGATTGAGGGATAAACATTGGCCCCAGGACACCGGGAAATAGTGCCGTGGGATCTTTTACATCCACCTGAGAGAGCAGACAGGGCTCAGCACTGGTTTATAAACTCGGCCACAGTTATAATCTGACTGACAGCCTTGGAACATCTCCCTGTTCTGGAATGTAGTGCACCTGGTATCCAGCTTATGAGCTTTAAGAGTTTTGTAGTCTGTTTTGAACAAGATATGGGTCTGTCTGGTACTTACCAAACAGTGCCAGAATATTCCATTGTCTCCCAGATATGGTCCGTGAAGAACAATGAGGCCACTGATGGTGGAGATTGGAACTGATTGCCATTGAGGAAATTCAGCACTTCAAACAGCTTTTCAACACCAATATCTGTCGCTTTCCTGCTCCGGCATAGCTTGGACAGTCAAGGCAAGGAGTTAAACGTTTCACAGCACACAAAACGCTTTGCAACTCCCAAAAGGACGTGAATTCTATTGAAACTTTCAAGACTAAGGTCAACAGATAAGGGGTGTCATGTATCTCACACTACTGTATATAACTGTATCTTACCATGCTATACATGACTGTAACGAGATATGACCTGTAACCACAAGCATACTTTACCACCAGGGGTGCACTTGCAGGAGACACTGCATACCTGTCCCACACAGGTATATAAAGGCAGGTCTCAGGCAAGTGTGGCACTCGAGAGCTGTGAAATAAAGGTGCAGGTCCAGAGTGACCTTTACTTCAGCATGTGCCTCATGTAAGTCAGTACATTAGAGTCAGGACTTTACAGTGGCGACGAGTTACGGGATCACAGAATCCACAGATTGGCTACCAACGGCTCAGATGAGAAATACAATGCTGGAGACAATTGGGAGGACTTTATAGAAAGGCTCCAGCAAAGCTTTGTAACCAAAGACTGGTTGGGCGACGCTAAGGCAGACAAGAGAAGAGCCCATCTCTTGACCAGCTGTGGCTCGAAAACATACGCCTTAATGAAGGACCTGCAGGCACCCGAGAAACCAGCAAGCAAGTCATTTGAGGAGTTGAGCACACTGGTGAGAGACCGCCTGAAGCCAGCGAGCAGCCTACAAATGGCCAGACACAGGTTCTACAACTACAGACGCTGTGTGGGCCAGAGCATACCCGACTTTGTGGCGGAACTTCGGAGGCTGGCTAGTTTATGTGAGTTCTCCAATGAACTGAGGAGAGAAGTACTGAGAGACTTTTTTATTGAAGGAATAGGCCATGCAGGCATATGGGGCCCAAGTTTCGAGCCGCGCTAGAACGGCACAGTCCCGACTTGGACGCCCATTTTTCGCGCCACAAAGTGCGCCTAAAAAAACCCTCCAGATTCTCCACCTCCCTGCAGGTCCTCTGGCCCTCGGCGCAGCGCAGCAGGAGCTGTAGGGAGCGGAGCTAGGACCCTGCGCTGAAAACAGTGCCGGGACCTCTGCACATGCGCGCTACAGTGGGCACGCAAGTGCAGTAGCTCCAGGCGCCCGAAACTGTGTGGGAGGGGCCCAAAACACGCAGCCCCAAGCCCTGGCCGAATGGCCTCACTGGGGCTGCGTGAATAAGGCTCCTCCCACGGCCAGCTCCTACTTCCTCCCGACCCGACCCAACGCCACCTACCTGTAAATCTGGTGCTGGGGACGGGCCCTGCCCGAAGTCTCGGGCCCGGCCCATTCAGCCTCCCTCCCCCTTCTCCTTTCCCCCCCCCATCTCCTTCCCCCCATCTCCTTCCCCCCATCTCCTTCCCCCCCATCTCCTTCCCCCCCCATCTCCTTCCCCCCCATCTCCTTCCCCATCTCCTTTCCCCCCCATCTCCTTCCCCCATCTCCTTCCCCCATCTCCTTCCCCCCCCCATCTCCTTTCCCCCCATCTCCTTCTCCCCCCCATCTCCTTTCTCCCCTTCTCCCATTTATCCCCTTCTCTCCCCCTCTCCCTTCTCCCCCTTCCCTCCCCCTTCTCCCCCTTCCCTCCCTCTGCTCCCCCCCTCTCTCCCTCTACCCCACTCCTCCCCCTCCCCTCACTGTCAGAAACACAGACACTGACAGACAGAGAGTGAGAGACACACAGACAGAGAGACAGAGAGATAGAGACACTGACAGAGACACACTGAGGGGGGGAATCCCAGCATGCTGTTGGAGGGCTCCCGGTGTTGCAGTCGGTTAGTAGAAAATGTTTTATTTATTGATTTAAAAAAATATATATTTCTTATTAATTTTTTTTGATTGATTTATTGGTTGATTTATTGATGTATTTATCATTTATTATTGATGATGGCTCTTTATTTGTAAAACTGAAGTGTTTAATGTTTGTAAACTTCCCTTTAAACTCCCCCTCCCCCCCCATTCCCTACGCCTGATTTGTAACCTACGCCTGATTTTCTAAAGTGTAGACAAGAATTTTTCGAGCGTACAAAAATCTTCACTTACTCCATTCTAAGTTAGTTTGGAGTAAGTTTTCACTGACGAAACTTTGAAAACAGGCGTAAGTGGCCGGACACGCCCCCTTTTCAAAAAAAAATTCTGTTCCAAAGTGAAACTGTTCTAACTGACTAGAACTGGAGCAAACTAAATGACAAGAATTCCGATTTCTAAGATACTCCGTTCTACACCAGTTGCTCCTAAAAATCAGGAGCAAATCATGGCGAAACTTGGGGCCATAGAGACCAAGAACTTGACCTTAGAGGCAGCAGCACTGGTCGCACAGACATTCTTGGCAGGAGAAGAAGAAACGAGGTTGATCTACACTGCGAGTACGACAACTAACGAAACATCGGAACAAGGGGTTCACAGCGTGAAACAAGCCGCTACCCCCACACACAGACAAAGGCAGGAGAGCAGGACTTCAATAGCAGGCAGTGGCGCCAGAAGACACCAAGGGCCACATGAACGGCCGTTCACACCTCATCAACCCACAATGTGAGCAATCAACTACAAACTGAGAGAAGCTGAAGAGAGGTCAGCCAGACACAGCTCATCCTTCGGAAATAATGGAAACGGTCTGTGCTGGAGATGTGGGGGAAGGCACTCAACAAGGGGGTGTCGATTTCAGCATGCTGTTTGCAGAAACTGCAACTATACAGGGCATCTGGCTCGCATGTGCAGAAAAACAGCAGCTCGGCTGGTATATGAATCAGAAGGGTCGGAAAGCGGACCAGAAGACGGTGGGGACAGTGCCCGGGACACCGGGGTACAGCGGGTCAACACGGTCAATGTCCACTGTTCTTACAACAAGACACCTCCAATAATGATGGGGGTCCTACTCAACGGGATACCCGTCAACATGGAACTGGACACGGGAGCTAGTCAATCTCTCATGAGCGTCCAACAATTTGAACAGCTGTGGCCGCACAAAAGCAACAGACCAAAACTCACAAGGATCGACATGAAACTAAGGACCTATACCAAAGAAATCGTCCCAGTCCTGGGCAGCGCCATGCTCTCAGTCACACACAAAGGGACAGTGAACTGACTTCCCCTGTGGATTGTCCCCGGAGATCTCCAAGCACTGTTTGGGAGAAGCTGGCTGGCAAAACTAAATTGGAAATGGGATGATGTTCACGTCATGTCGTCAGAGGAACGGACCTCCTGCTCAACAGTTCTAAGTCGTTTTGAACATCTCTTTCAGCCAGGTGTGGGCACCTTCAAAGGGGCTAAAGTTAAAATCTACATCACACAGGATGCCAGACTGGTCCATCACAAGGCCAGAGCTGTGCCCTATGTGATGAGGGAAAAGATTGAACATGAACTGGACCGGCTTCTGCGGGAAGGCATTATCTCACCCGTGGAATTCAGCGACTGGGCAAGTCCCATCGTCCCAGTCATGAAGCCTGATGGATCCGTACGAATCTGTGGGGATTACAAGTCTACCATAAACAGAGTCTCCCTACAGGACCAATACCCTGCCCAGAGCGGAGGACCTATTTGCCACGTTGGCTGGAGGAAAACTTTTCTCGAAACTAGATCTCACATCTGCGTATATGACGTAAGAACTGACCGAAGAGTCTAAGCTACTCACCACCATCAACACACATCGAGGCTTTTTCATGTACAATCGATGCCCATTCGGCATCAGGTCGGCAGCTGCCATATTCCAGCGCAACATGGAGAGTCTGCTCAAGTCCATCCCAGGGATGGTTGTGTTTCAAGATGACATACTCATCACGGGCAGGGACACCGACTCCCATCTCCACAATTTGGAGGAAGTACTAAGTCGATTGGATCGTGTAGGCCTAAGAGTTAAGAAATCCAAGTGTCTGTTTCTCGTGCCCGAGGTTGAATTTTTGGGCAGAAGGATTGCCGCTGATGGAATCCGCCCAACTGAATCCAAAACAGAAGCGATTTGCCTGGCACCCAGGCCCCGGAATGTCTCAGAACTGCACGCCTTTCTCGGGCTACTCAATTACTTTGGGAACTTTATGCAGAACTTGAGCACGCTGCTGGAGCCTCTCCACATGCTACTCAGAAAGGGGTGCGATTGGTTTTGGGGGGACGCCCAGGAACGCGCCTTCAATAAGGCACGCAACCTTCTATGTTCCAACAGTGTTGTGACTTTTTTTGACCCAGGTAAAAAGCTAGTTCTCACATGTGATGCGTCAGCGTATGGGGTCGGGTGCATTTTACAGCATGTCAATGGTGTGGGTAAATTACAACCCATTGCTTATGCCTCCAGGTCACTTTCGTGGCGGAGCGCGGGTACGGTATGGTTGAGAAGGAGGCGCTCGCATGCGTGTACGGTGTCAAAAAGATGCACCAATACCTTTTCGGGGCGAAGTTCGCATTAGAAATCAACCACAAACCCCTCACGTCCCTGCTATCCGAGAGCAAGGCAATAAACACCAACGCCTCGGCGTGAATTCAGCGGTGGGCACTCATGCTGGCGGCTTACGACTACACAATAAGGCACAGACCAGGCACAGACAACTGTGCCGACACGCTTAGCAGGCCACCCCTGGCGACCACAGAAGGATCCGATGAACAGGACTGTGAGATGGTCATGGCAATCAATGCCTTTGAGTCCACAGGTTCGCCCATGACGGCTCGCCAAATCAGAGCCTGGACGGCCAGCGACCCCACGTTATCCTTAGTCAAAAGATGCGTTTTAACTGGTGACTGGGCAGAGGCTCGCGATGCCTACCCCGAGGAGATCAAACCTTTCCATAGGCGCATGCATGAACTATCACTACAGGCAGACTGCCTGATGTGGGGCAGCCGAGTAGTTATGCCCTTGCGAGGCAGAGAGGCGTTTGTCCGGGAGCTCCACCGCGAGCACCCGGGGATCGTCCTTATGAAGGCCATAGCCAGATCCCACGTCTGGTGGCCTGGCATTGACGCAGACTTGGAGCTCTGCGTCCGATGGTGCACCATTTGTGCCCAACTCAGTAATGCCCCCAGGGAGGCCCCCCTGAGCCCCTGGCCCACCAAACCGTGGTCGCGGGTGCATGTAGACTATGCGGGCCCATTCATGGGCAAAATGTTCCTCGTAGTCGTTGATGCATTTTCAAAGTGGATCGAGTGCACCATTTTAAACTCGAGCACCACCTCCACCATTGTGGAGAGCCTTAGAACCATGTTTGCAACGCACGGCATTCCTGACATATTAGTCAGTGATAATGGTCCGTGCTTCACCAGCGCAGAATTCCAAGATTTTATTGTTGACCACGGCATAAATCATGTTAAGATGGCACTGTTCAAGCCGGCCTCCAATGGCCAGGCGGAGCGAGCAGTGCAGATCATTAAACAAGGCATGCTCAGAATCCAAGGTCCCACGCTGCAGAGCCACCTGTCACGACTGCTGCTGGCATACAGATCTCGTCCGCATTCGTTGACTGGGGTTCTTCCCGCGCAACTATTGATGAAACGGACCTTAAAGACTAGGCTCTCGCTAGTCCTCCCAGACATGCATGAAATTGTTGAGGCAAAGTGCCGGAAGTTAACTGAGTACCATGACTGAAATTCAAGGGGGAGATGGAATGAGATAGGGGACAAAGTGTTTGTGCTAAACTATGGCAGGGGTCCCAAATGGCTTGCAGTGACAGTAACAGGTAAGGAAGGAAACAGGCTACTGGTTGTACAAATGGACAATGGCCAATGCTGCCGGAGGCATGTAGACCAAGTAAAAAGTAGATTCACTGATAACACTGAAGAACCAGAGGCAGACTACAATGTGGAACTCACACCACACTTGGTGGACAGACAGAGGGAACAACCTGAGGAAAGGGCAGTCTCAACAGACAGCCCAGGCGAGATACCAGCAATCATACCGAAAGAAAAACAGGCACAAAGGCAAACAACTGAACCACAACTAAGACGCTCCACGCGAGAGCGTAGACCACCTGAGAGACTGAATCTATAAAGACAATAAGACCTTGGGGGAGGGTGATGTCATGTATCTCACATTACTGTATATAACTGTATCTTACCATGCTATACATGACTGTAACTAGATATGATCTGTAACCACAAGCACACTTTACCACCAGGGGTGCACTTGCAGGAGACACTGCATACCTGTTCCACACAGGTATAGAAAGGCAGGTCTCAGACAAGTGTGGCACTCGAGAGCTGTGAAATAAAGGTGCAGGTCCAGAGTGACCTTGACTTCAGCATGTGCCTCGTGTAAGTCTGCACTGCAGGGTCAGGACTTTACAAGGGGATCAAAGGATATGGAGCCAAGGTTGTGGTACAGATCATCTGTGATCTAATTGAAGGGTGGAACAGTGGCTGAACGACATCGTCCAGTCAGTGCAAAGCTTTGATCTTGTCACCAAAGTTCCCCCTTTTTTTTGGGTGCGTGGCCCATTCACAGTTTCACAGGTTTAACATGGAAAAATCTGGTCCCCGGCAGCGCGGGACTGGCAGCAAACTGCACAGCTTAGCGGCAACATAAGATTACACGGGATATACGGCACAGAAACAGGCCTTTCGGCCCAACCAGTCCATGCCGGTGTTTATGCTCCACTCGAGCCTCCTCCCATCTTTCCTCATCTAAATCTATCAGCATAACCCTCTATTCCCTTCTCCCTCATATTCTTGTCCAGCCTCCCCTTAAATACATCGATACTATTCACCTCAACCCCTCCCTGTGGCAGCGAGTTCCACATTCTCACGCTCTCTGGGTAAAGAAGTTTCTCCTGAATTCCCCATTGGATTTCTTGGTGACTATCTTATACTAATGGCCTCTAGTTATGCTGTTCCCCACAAGTGGAAACATTCTCTCTGTATCCACTCGATCAAAACCTTTCATCATTTTAAAGACATCGTTTCTTGTCGCTTACGTTACTGTTAATCTTTTCATTCATTCTCAGGATGTGGGTGTTAGTGTCTAGTCTCAGAGAGCAGGTGGGGTCTCGGTTTAACATCCCATCCAAAAGGCGTCACCTCCGACAGTGCGACACTCCCTTAGCACTGCACTGGAGTGTCAGCCTAGATTTTATTCTTACTCTCTGGAGTGAGACTTGAACCCACAACCTTCTGACTTCGAACTGAGCCCCGTGACACCATGTGCCTCTGATACACTCCCTTCAATATATTAATGATGGAATCAATTATTAAGGATGTCATAGCAGCGCATTTGGAAAGAGGTGACATGATAGGTCCAAGTCAGCATGGATTTGTGAAAGGGAAATCATGCTTGACAAATCTTCTGGAATTTTTTGAAGATGTTTCCAGTCGAGTGGACAAGGGAGAACCAGTTGATGTGGTGTATTTGGATTTTCAGAAGGCTTTCGACAAGGTCCCACACAAGAGATTAGTGTGCAAAGTTAAAGCACATGGGATTGGGGGTAGTGTGCTGACGTGGATTGAGAACTGGTTGTCAGACAGGAAGCAAAGAGTAGGAGTAAATGGGTACTTTTCAGAATGGCAGGCAGTGACTAGTGGGGTACCGCAAGGTTCTGTGCTGGGGCCCCAGCTGTTTACATTGTACATTAATGATTTAGACGAGGGGATTAAATGTAATATCTCCAAATTTGCGGATGACACTAAGTTGGGTGGCAGTGTGAGCTGCGAGGAGGATGCTATGAGGCTGCAGAGTGACTTGGATAGGTTAAGTGAGTGGGCAAATGCATGGCAGATGAAGTATAATGTGGATAAATGTGAGGTTATCCACTTTGGTGGTAAAAACAGAGAGACAGACTATTATCTGAATGGTGACAGATTAGGAAAAGGGGAGGTGCAACGAGACCTGGGTGTCATGGTACATCAGTCATTGAAGGTTAGCATGCAGGTACAGCAGGTGGTTAAGAAAGCAAATGGCATGTTGGCCTTCATAGCGAGGGGATTTGAGTACAGGGGCAGGGAGGTGTTACTACAGTTGTACAGGGCATTGGTGAGGCCAAACCTGGAGTATTGTGTACAGTTTTGGTCTCCTAACTTGAGGAAGGACATTCTTGCTATTGAGGGAATGCAGCGAAGGTTCATCAGACTTATTCCCGGGATGGCGGGACTGACCTATCAAGAAAGACTGGATCAACTGGGCTTGTATTCACTGGAGTTCAGAACAATGAGAGGGGACCTCATAGAAACGTTTAAAATTCTGGCGGGTTTAGACAGGTTAGATGCAGGAAGAATGTTTCCAATGTTGGGGAAATCCAGAACCAGGGATCACAGTCTAAGGATAAGGGGTAAGCCATTTAGGACCGAGATGAGGAGAAACTTCTTCACCCAGAGAGTGGTGAACCTGTGGAATTCTCTACCACAGAAAGTTGTTGAGGCCAATTCACTAAATATATTCAAAAAGGAGTTAGATGAGGTCCTTACTACTAGGGGGATCAAGGGGTATGGCGAGAAAGCAGGAATGGGGTACTGAAGTTGCATGTTCAGCCATGAACTCATTGAATGGCGGTGCAGGCTAGAAGGGCCGAATGGTCTACTCCTGCACCTATTTTCTATGTTTCTATGTTTCTAAAATGCACCAGTTTATATTTGATCAAAAAGATCGATACTGAAAATTTACAAGTGTCTATTTGTGCCTTGGACATTTATTGTCCTTTTTAAGCTCATTTAACTCGTGTTCACATGAAAGAATTTGCTGGCAGATTCCGAGCCAGTAATATCTGTACCAATTAGTAATATAAATATAGTTTCTGGCTACAATTTTATTCCCAGAACTGATTACAGTAAAAGATTGGAAGGCCTTTGAGTCATGTCATGTTTATTCTTTTAAAAAAAAAATCAAGTTAGATTTGTTAATTACCTGAGAACATAAGAAATAGGAGCAGGAGGAGGCTATATGACCCCTCGAGCCTGCTCCGCCATTCAATAAGATCATGGCTGATCTGCTCATGGACTCAGCTCCACTTCCCTGCCCGCTCCCCATAACCCTTGACTCCCTTATCGCTCAAAAATCTGTCTATCTCCACCTTAAATATATTCAATGACCCAGCCTCCACAGCTCTCTGGGGCAGAGAATTCCACAAATTTACAACCCTCTGAGAGAAGACATTCCTCCTCCTCTCAGTTTTAAATGGGCGGCCCCTTATTCTGAAACAATGCCCCCTAGTTCTAGATTCCCCCACGAGGGGAAACATCCTCTCTGCATCCACCCTGTCCAGCCCCCTCAGAATCTTATACATTTCAATAAGATCCACCTCTCATTCTTCTAAACTCCAATGAGTATCAGCCCAACCTGCTCAACCTTTCTTCATACGACAACCCCTTCATCTTAATTATTAATCTCTCAATTAGAGGGCCTCAATATTCTGCACAGTGATGAATTTATTCACCAGGCTCTGCTTTGAAATAGATACAGTTAAAATTAATGTTGATGTGTAAGAAATGTGTCTGTCATTCAGTCCTTATTTGGGCATGCAGACATGCCTGTCGCCGCAGATTTGTACCACTAGATGGCACTTTCCCCCTACCTGGCCTGATGGAATCATTACAACAACAACAACAAACTGTGTTTATATAGCGCCTTTAACAAAGTAAAACGCTTCACAGGAACGGTTATCAAACAAAATTTGACACCGAATCACATAAGGAGATATTAGGACAGGTGTAGGTAGGATTTAAGGAGTGCCTTAAAGCGGGAAAAAGAGGTAGAGAGGTTTAGGATTCCAGAGCCTCGGGCCCAGGCTGCTGAAGGCATGGCTGCCGATGGTGGAGTGATGTGCAATCAGGGATGTACAAGGGCCAGAACTGGAGGAGCGCAGAGATTAATGCACTCTGTCTGGGGGAAATCTGTGTTGTCCTGACTTTCTGTGGACAATATCCATGGGAGATCACGAGTTGTTTTGAAACAATCTCCATCCCTTGTCACTTGCAGGCACTGGCAAAATATTCTCAGATAAAGAAGGAAATAACTGTCATTTACATAGTGTCTTTCACCATCTCAGGATGTTCCAAAGCGTTTTACAGCCAATGAAGTATTTTTTTTGAAGTGTGGTCGTTGTTGTAATGTGGGAAACGCGGCAGCCAATTTGCGCACAGCAAGCTCCCACACTCAGCAATGCGATGATGACCAGTGAATCTGTCTGTTCGTGATATTAGTTGAGGGATAAATATTGGCCCCAGGACACCGGGGAGAACTGTGTGGGCCCAACTCGGCCAATAGACTTATGAGACCTCAGCAACGTTATATTCTTTTGATTGTGCCGTTTAAAAATAGATTGCATCTGGATCAACATCTGAGCAAGGCTGAGTATGTTTACATTGCTAATAAAGTCAGCTGGACTGTTCTGTGCCAGGATAAACTAGACTGAGCACCCCGAGCCCTTTGCACAGGGGGATTTTGAGGACTCTGACCAAGAAAGCCTGATATGGGGAGAAAGGTTAGAATGAGACCAGAACTGAGAGGTTCTAACTATCAAGGAGTGAACAGGCTGGGGCACTTTTCTCTGGAACAGAGAAGGCTGAGGGAGTGACCTGATCGAGGGCTTGAAGATTATGAAATGGTTTGACAGGGTAGACGTAGCGAAGCTGTTTTCACTTGTGGGGGAGCAGAGCTTGCTGTCATTCCAAGGGATCAGGGACCACCAGCTGATTCTCCAGCCGTGGCTCAGTGGGCAGCACTCTCACTTCTGGGTCAGAAGGTTGTGGGTTCAAGTCCCACTCCAGAGATTGGTACACAAAAATCTAGGCTGACGCTCCCAGTGCAGTGCTGAGGGAGTGCTGCACTGTGAGAGGTACCATCTTTCGGATGAGACGTTAAACCCAAGGCCCCGTCTGCCCTCTCAGGCGGATGTAAAAGATCCCATGGCACTATTTCGAAGAAGAGCAGGGGAGTTATCCCCGGTGTCCTGGGGCCAATATTTATCCCTCAATCAACATCACTAAAACAGATTATCTGGGTCATTATCACGTTGCTGTGTGTGGGAGCTTGCTGTGCGCAAATTGGCTGCCGCGTTTCCCACATTACAACAGTGACTACACTCCAAAAGTACTTCATTGGCTGTAAAGCGCTTTGGGACGTCCGGTGGTCATGAAAGGCGCTATATAAATGCAAGTCTTTTTTCTTTTTTCCCAAGCTGATGATGTCCAAAAAGCTACTGGGGAGAAACACCTCGAGAGACAGTGGAAGAGACTGAGCCATCCACAAAATGCCCGAGATTTCACTCCCAGAGCCCCACGACGTGGCTATGGAACCAGGTCGTGTTCCACACAGGGGTGTGAGTGTAATTAGTTGTCGTTGTACCTGGTTGGTTATTTCTTTGTTATAATTGATGTATTGTGTGTTATAATAACGCTCGTACACATCAGATGGTGATGTACGAACATAAAAATTAGGAGCAGGATTCGCCCATTTGGCCCCTCGAGCCTGCTCCGCCATTCAATAGATCATGGCTGATCCGATCATGGACTCAGCTCCACTTCCCCGCCCATAACCCTTGACTCCCTTATCGCTCAAAAATCTGTCTATCTCCGCCTTCAATATATTCAATGACCCAGCCTCCACAGCTCTCTGGGGCAGAGAATTCCACAGATTTACAACCCTCTGAGAGAAGAAATTCCTCCTCATCTCAGTTTTAAATGGGTGGCCCCTTATTCTGAAACTATGCCCCCGAGTTCTAGATTCCCCCACGAGGGGAAACATCCTCTCTGCATCTACCCTGTCGAGCCCCCTCAGTATCTTTATGTTTCAATAAGATCACCTCTCATTCTTCTAAACTCCAATGAGCACAGGCCTAACCTGCTCAACCTTTCTTCATAAGTCAACCCCCTCATCTCCGGAATCAACCGAGTGAACCTTCTCTCAACTGCCTCCAAAGCAAGTATATCCTTCCTTAAATATGTAGACCAAAACTGCACACAGTACTCCAGGTGTGGCCTCACCAATACCCTGTACAGTTGTAGCAGGACTTCCCTGCTTTTATACTCTATCCCCCTTGCAATAAAGGCCAACATTCCATTTGCCTTCCTGATTACTTGCTGTACCTGCAGGTTAACCTTTTGTGTTTCATGCACAAGGACCCCCAGGTCCCTCTGTACTGCAGCACTTTGTAATTTCACTTTGAATTATAATTTGTGTTTTTATTTTTTCCGGCAGAGTGGATAACCTCACACTTTCCCACATTATACTCCACCTGCCGTATGTTTGCCCACTGAAGGGCGATTAACCTTAGCCCCTCGGCACTGTCTCAGTTTGGCCTGTACCTCGGGGAGGCCCTGCATGCTCGGTGAGACTTGTGTAAGCCGCACATGTTCACACGAGATCTACCCGCCTTCCCTCACGCCCGAGGACCTGCGGCCCTCCTTGGCCTGCGAAGATTCGCTGGACTTTGCTCCATGGATGACCAACATAAAGACTCGAAAAAGGCTCTCATATAATGAGACCCGTCCCACGAGTGTAAAGAAAGAAAGACTTGAATTTATATAGCACCTTTCACAACCACCGGACGTCTCAGATGAAGTACTTTTGGAGTGTAGTCACTGTTGTTTTGTGGGAAACACGACAGTCAATTTGCGCACAGCAAGCTCCCACACACAGCAATGTGATAATGACCAGATCATCTGTTTTTTTTTTGTTATGTTGATTGAGGGATAAATATTGGCCAGGACCCCGGGGAGAACTCCCCGGTATGACTATTTGTGCTGCCCTTTGTCGCTCATTCTGCGCCTGCGCCCTCTCGAGACTCCACTCCGATGCCTCCCGCCCCAAACCCGAAACGGAAGGGGACCCTGCGATCAGTCTGACCACGTTGTAGATTCCTCGGGTTGTAGATACTGATCCTCCGGGAGCCTCTGCTTGACCGGGAGGGAGAGAGAACTGGGGGCGGGGTGTGGGGGGGAGAGAGAGAGAGAGAGCCTGAGGGGGGGAGGGAGAGAGAGAGCCTGAGAGGGGGGAGGGAGAGAGAGAGAGCCTGAGGGGGCGGGGGAGAGAGAGAGAGAAAGCCTAGGTGGGGGGAGGGAGAGAGAGCGAGAGCCGGAGGGTGGGGGAGTGAGAGAGAGAGAGCCTGGAGGGATTGGAGGGGAGAGAGATTGTTCTAATCCAGAAGTCACGACACTATCACTATTCACTTCATACCCAATAAACCTGTTAACAATCTGTACACAATGGCCTGTCTATGGCAGTGGGAGGGGAGGTAAGGGACTTCGGCTGGCACGTGGTGGCTTCTGGGGAGATCCATCCTCTGTGGCTTCTGAAGTCAAAACAGATCGAATTACAATCAGTCAGAACTTGGACCGGGCGGTTCCAGTTATACATTCCAAAGAAATTTCAGGGCGTGGCTTATTCTCCAAAGGGGACCAATCAGCAATAGGTGCAGTGAAATTGGCAAGCCAATCAGAGACAAGATGCATCTATAACTGCCCTATTTTTCTTCGAAATATTGCCATAGGATCTTTTACCTCTATCAGAGAGAGCAGACGGGGCCTCAGTTTAATGTCTCATCTGAAAGGCAGCATCTGCGACAGTGCAGCACTGGAATATCAGCCAAGATTTATGTGCTGATGTTCCTGGAGTAGGACTTGAACCCACAACCTTCTGACTCAGAGGCGAGGGTGCTGCCCACTGAGCCACGGCAGTACACAAATAATCACCCAAAATCCAATCAGGAATTCAGGAGAAACCTCTTTACCCAGAGAGCGGTGAGAATGCAGAACTCGCTGCCACAGGGAGGGGTTGAGGTGAATAACGCAGATGGATTTAAGGGGAAGCTGGATAAACACACAAGGGAGAAAGGAATAGAGGGATATGGTGATGGGGTGAGATGGAGAGGGGTGGGTGGGGCCTGGTGTGGAGCATAAACCCCGGCACGGACCCGCTGGGCCGGATGGCCTGTTTCTGTGCTGTAAATACTTGGTATTAGTATGAATGCAGCGAACAGGGATTGGAACATTGTCCCCATGGGGATTTATCGTGTTATAGCCCCGACAGTGCACTGTGCAATGAACATAGGAGCAGGAGTAGGCCATACGGCCCCTCGAGCCTGCTCCGCCATTCAATAAGATCATGGCTGATCTGCTCATGGACTCAGCTCCACTTCCCTGCCCGCTCCCCATAACCCTTTACTCCCTTATCACTCAAAAATCTGTCTATCTCCACCTTAAATATATTCTCTGAGGCAGACAATTCCACAGATTCACGACCCTCTGAGAGAAGAAATTCCTCCTCATCTCAGTTTTAAATGGGCGACCCCTTATTCTAAAGCTATGCCCCCTAGTTCTAGTCTCCCCCATGAGGGGAAACATCCTCTCTGCATCCACCTTGTCAAGCCCCCCTCAGAATCTTACATGTTTCACCTCTCATTCTTCTAAACTCCAATGAGCACAGGCCCAAACTGCTCAACCTTTCTTCTTAAGACAACCTCCTCATCTCAGGAATCAACCCAGTGAACCTTCTCTGCACTGCCTCCAATGCAAGTATATCCTTCCATAAATAAGGAGACCCAAACTGTGTGCAGTCATCATCCTAGGCAGTCCCTGAAAATCGAGGAAGACTTGCTTCCACTCTAAAAGTGAGTTCTCAGGTGGCTGACCAGTCCAATACTGGAATTACAGTCTCTGTCACAGGTGGGACAGGCAGTGGTTGAGGGAAGGGGAGGGTGGGACTGGTTTGCCGTACGCTCCTTCCGCTGCCTGCGCTTGGTTTCTGCATGCTCTCGGCGATGAGACTCGAGGTGCTCAGCACCCTCCCGGATGCACTTCCTCCACTTAGGGCGGTCTTTGGCCAGGGACTCCCAGGTGTCGGTGGGGATGTTGCATTTTATCAGGGAGGTTTTGAGGGTGTCCCTGTAACGTTTCCTCTGCCCACCTTTGGCTCGCTTGCCGTGAAGGAGTTCCGAGTAGAGCGCTTGCTTTGGGAGTCCTGCACAGTACTCCAGGTGTGGTCTCTGTCAGCACACTGACACGGAGGCCACGATTGTAACTCCGGGTAGGCGGAGAGCGAACGCCACCAATCACCCAGGATTGATCTGGACACTCCAGGAATTACAGATTGATCCCCTGGACGATGCTTCCAGCAACTCTGGGGAAAAATCAAAGGCAGGTTAACAAAATCCGGGCCTTGCTTTGGAGGAATGATAATAATCGGGTCAGTAATAAAAGCAACATGAAAGAGATGGGTGGATCAATTGCGCCAATTAAATACGCGACTAAAATCACGATTAAAATATTTAACCGCGCGATTAATTGCTTGACTGCTCGAACAAAAATACCAGACAAAACGGTAAAGATTCACCCTGCAGCCGATTTTAAAGGGTCTTGTGTGGCAGGGAGCGTGAGTTTTAACATGACCTCCATTCTGGAATCATAGAATGATACGGCACAGAAGGAGGCCATTCGGCCCATCGTGCCTGTGTTTGAAAGTGTCACCCAATTAGTCCCACTCCCCCTGCCCTGATCCCCAGAGCACACCCATTTTTCTCCTTTCCAAATATTTATCCAATTCCTCCATTGAAAGTTACTGTTGAATCTGCTCCCACCGCCCTTTCAGGCAGCGCGTTCCCGATCACAACAACTCGCTGCGTAAAAACAAAGGATTCACTTCATTTCTCCCGTATTGTGCGAATTAGGAGCAGGAGTCGGCCATTCGGCCCCTCAAGCCTGCTCCACCATTCAATGAGATCATCGACCTCCTCTCCACTTTCCCGCCCTATCACTTGATTACCCGGGTGCCCAAGAATCTATCTGTCTCAGCCGTGAATTTATTTAACTGCGTGAACCTTATATTTTGGGATGGGCATCGATGGCAGCGGACTGCTTGCACTGGGCCTCGGCCAAGAACTGAGCCAGCATTAATGCCCGAGACGGTGGCTGTATTTTTACCGTCAGGCTCTAGAGGGCAGCAGAGCTCACCAACATGTCCCCTGTGCACCTCAACAGCTGGATTTTACAATCCTGTAAACATAAAGACTTGCATTTATATAGCACCTTTCACAACCACCGGACACCCAAAAGCACTTTACAGCCAATGAAGTGCTTTTGGAGTGTAGTCACTGTTGTAATGTGGGAAATGTGGCAGCCAATTTGCGCACAGCAAGCTCCCACAAACAGCAATGTGATAATGACCAGATAATCTGTTTTAGTGATGTTGATTGAGGGATAAATATTGGCCCCAGGACACCGGAGATAACTCCCCTGCTCTTCTTCAAAATAGTGCCATGGGATATTTTACATCCACCTGAGAGAGCAGACGGGGCCTCAGTTTAACGTCTCATCTTTAACCGATAAGGGAATAAAGGGTGATGGGGAGCAGGCAGGGAAGTGGAGCTGAGTCAATGATCGGATCAGCCATGATCGTATTAAATGGCAGAGCAGGCTCGAGGGACCATATGGCCTACTCCTGCTCCTATTTCTCATGTTCTAATCCGAAAGGCGACACCTCCGACAGTGCAGCGCTCCCTCAGCATTGCACTGGGAGTGTCAGCCTAGATTCTGTGCTCAAGTGTCTGGAGTGGGACTTGAACCCATGACCTTCTGACTCCGAGGTGAGGGTGCTGCCCCCTGAGCTACGCTGACATTGCAGAGTGCAGCGTGTTCGAGATGAATTCATTTGAAATCACTCCACGCACAAATGTAAATGGCATACTCCGAAGTTCAACAGAGTCGGTTGGAACCAGGACCGGGGTCCTCCCAGCGAGGAGATTGAAATCTGAGTCCATCGAGAATGCCTCACACATGGACTCTGCTTTCTCTCTCGCTCGCTTTGCTTTCAGCTTCTCCCCAGTGTTGGAATCAAATTGTTGGCGGATAACTTTTCCCCACCTGAGCATTCGTCGGGAGCAACTTCATTTATTTTGGGGTCAGCCATGGCTCAGTGGGTAGTGTAGGAAGGTCATGGGTTCAAGTCCCACTCCAGAAACATTGAGCACAACATCTAGGCTGACACTCCCAGTGCAGTGCTGAGGGAGTGCTGCACTGTCGGAGGTGCCGTCTTTCGGATGAGGCATTAAACCGAAGCCCCGTCTGCTCTCTCAGGTGGACGTAAAACATCCCATAGCACTATTTTGAAGAAGAGCAGGGGGGTTATCCCAGGTGTCCTGGGCCAATATTTATCCCTCTGGTCATTATCGCATTGCTGTTTGTGGGAGCTTGCTGTGCACAAATTGGTTTCGGAAAGTACTCGTTGGCTGTTGTAATGTATTTGCTTCATGGGTTCTTTGCTGAAGAATCCATAGCAACACATTGCTATTAAGAACTAGTTGGTTTATTAGCAAAGGTTTAACAATCACACGACACATTACCAGTTCATCCACCAGACTCACAACCACCTGCCCCATCGTGGATCCTCCGAACCCAACTGGCTGGGGTTTTATTGAGTCTTGTGAACATCACGTGACTGGCTAAGCCACTCACAATGCAACAGTTCCACAACTATTTTAGTTGTGAAACAAAATGAAACAGTTAAATCAAGTACCCCCTAATCTGGGGGACACTCCAACACTTTTCAAGGCCCTTTTTTGTTTTTTTGAGGGTTTTTTTGTGTTTTTTTGGGGGGGTTTTTTGGGCACTAAAACACAAATATATACAAGTGCCCCCTATAAAAGGGGAGAGGGACACTAAAACCCGGCAATAAAACAAATTAAACTTTAAAACAGATGAAATCAAATTAAAATTTGATTGCCGGGTGTGATGATGCACTCCAGTCCCTCCGGCGCCCACCTCTCGCGGAAGGCATAAGAACATAAGAAGATAAGAACTAGGAACAGGAGTAGGCCATCTAGCCCCTCGAGCCTGCTCCGCCATTCAACAAGATCATGGCTGATCTGGCCGTGGACACAGCTCCACTTACCCGCCCGCTCCCCATAACCCTTAATTCCCTTATTGGTTAAAAATCTATCTGTGATTTGAATACATTCAATGAGCTAGCCTCAACTGCTTCCTTGGGCAGAGAATTCCACAGATTCACAACCCTCTGGGAGAAGAAATTCCTCCTCAACTCGGTTTTAAATTGGCTCCCCCGTATTTTGAGGCTGTGCCCCCTAGTTCTAGTCTCTCCGACCAGTGGAAACAACCTCGCTATAAGATCACCCCTCATCCTTCTGAACTCCAACGAGTAAGGACCCAGTCTACTCAATCTATTATCATAAGGTAACCTCCTCATCTCCGGAATCAGCCTAGTGAATCGTCTCTGTACCCCCTCCAAAGCTAGTATATCCTTCCTTAAGTAAGGTGACCAAAACTGCACGCAGTACTCCAGGTGCGGCCTCACCAATACTCTGTACAGTTGCAGCAGGACCTCCCTGCTTTTGTACTCCATCCCTCTCGCAATGAAGGCCAACATTCCATTTGCCTTCCTGATTACCTGCTGCACCTGCAAACTAACTTTTTGGGATTCATGCCCAATGACCCCCAGGTCCCTCTGCACCTCAGCATGTTGTAATTTCTCCCCATTCAAATAATGTTCCCTTTTACTGTGTTTTACCCCCAAGGTGGATGACCTCACACTTTCCGACATTGTATTCCATCTGCCAAACCTTAGCCCATTCGCTTAACCTGTCTAAATCTCTTTGCAGCCTCTGTGTCCTCTACACAACCCGCTTTCCCACTAATCTTTGTGTCATCTGCAAATTTTGTTACACTACACTCTGTCCCCTCTTCCAGGTCATCTATGTATATTGTAAACAGTTGTGGTCCCAGCACCGATCCCTGTGGCACACCACTAACCACCGATTTCCAACCCGAAAAGGACCCATTTATCCCGACTCTCTGCTTTCTGTTCGCCAGCCAATTCTCGATCCATGCTAATACATTTCCTCTGACTCTGCGTACCTTTATCTTCTGCAGTAACCTTTTGTGTGGCACCTTATCGAATGCCTTTTGGAAATCTAAATACACCACATCCATCGGTACACCTCTATCCACCATGCTCGTTATATCCTCAAAGAATTCCAGTAAATTAGTTAAACATGATTTCCCCTTTATGAATCCATGTTGTGTCTGCTTGATTGCACTATTCCTATCTAGATGTCCCGCTATTTCTTCCTTAATGATAGCTTCAAGCATTTTCCCCACTACAGATGTTAAACTAACCGGCCTATAGTTACCTGCCTTTTGTCTGACCCCTTTTTTCAACAGAGGCGTTACATTAGCTGCTTTCCAATCCGCTGGTACCTCCCCAGAGTCCAAAGAATTTTGGTAGATTATAACGAATGCATCTGCTATAACTTCCACCATCTCTTTTAATACCCTGGGATGTATTTCATCAGGACCAGGGGACTTGTCTACCTTGAGTCCCATTAGCCTGTACAGCACTACCCTGATGATGATTATCTCAAGGTCCTCCCTTCCCACATTCCTGTGACCAGCAATTTTTGGCATGGTTTTTGTGTCTTCCACTGTGAAGACCGAAGCAAAATAATTGTTTAAGGTCTCAGCCATTTCCACATTTCCCATTATTAAATCCCCCTTCTCATCTTCTAAGGGACCAACATTTACTTTAGTCACTCTTTTCCGTTTTATATATCGGTAAAAGCTTTTACTATCTGTTTTTATGTTTTGCGCAAGTTTACTTTCGTAATCTATCTTTCCTTTCTTTATTGCTTTCTTAGTCATTCTTTGCTGTCGCTTAAAATTTTCCCAATCTTCTAGTTTCCCACTAACCTTGGCCACCTTATACGCATTGGTTTTTAATTTGATACTCTCCTTTATTTCCTTGGTTATCCACGGCTGGTTATCCCTTCTCTTACCGCCCTTCTTTTTCACTGGAATATATTTTTGTTGAGCACTATGAAAGAGCTCCTTAAAAGTCCTCCACTGTTCCTCAATTGTGCCACCGTTTAGTCTGTGTTTCCAGTCTACTTTAGCCAACTCTGCCCTCATCCCACTGTAGTCCCCTTTGTTTAAGCATAGTACGCTCGTTTGAGACACTACTTCCTCACCCTCAATTTGTATTACAAATTCAACCATACTGTGATCACTCATTCCGAGAGGATCTTTTACTAGGAGATCGTTTATTTTTCCTGTCTCATTACACAGGACCAGATCTAAGATCGCTTGCTCCCTTGTAGGTTCTGTAACATACTGTTCTAAGAAACAATCCCGTATGCATTCTATGAATTCCTCCTCAAGGCTACCCCATGCGATTTGATTTGACCAATCGATATGTAGGTTAAAATCCCCCATGATTACTGCCGTTCCTTTTCACATGCCTCCATTATTCCCTTGATTATTGCCTGCCCCACCATGAAGTTATTATTTGGGGGCCTATAAACTGCGCCCACCAGTGACTTTTTCCCCTTACTATCTCTAATCTCCACCCACAATGATTAAACATTTTGTTCATTGGAGCCAATATCGTCTCTCACAACTGCCCTGATATCTTCCTTTATTAACAGAGCTACCCCACCTCCTTTCCCTTCTTGTCTATCTTTCCGAATTGTCAGATACCCCTGTATGTTAATTACCAGTCTTGGCCCCCCTGCAACCACATTTCTGTAGTGGCCACCAAATCAAACCAAATGGTAGCAATCCTGAGATTACTACTTTTGAGGTCCTACTTTGTAATTTAGCTCCTAGCTCCTTAAATTCTTCTAGTAGGACCTCATCCCTTTTTTTACCTATATCGTTGGTACCAACGTGCACCACGACAACTGGCTGTTCTCCCTCCCTTTTCAGAATGTCCTGCACCCGCTCCGAGACATCCTTGACCCTTGCACAAGGGAGGCAACGTACCATCCTAGAGTCTTGGTTGTGGCCGCAGAAACGCCTATCTATTCCCTTTACAATTGAATCCCCAATCACTATCGCTCTCCCACTGTTTTTCCTGCCCTCCTGTGCAGCAGAGCCAGCCACGGTGCCATGAACTTGGCTGCTGCTGCCCTCCCCTGATGAGTCATCCCCCTCAACAGTACTCAAAGCGGTGTATCTGTTTTGCAGGGGGATGACCACAGTGGACCCCTGCACTACCTTCCTTGCACTGCTCCTCCTGCTGGTCTTCCATTCCCTAGCTGGCTGTGGACCCTTCTCCTGTGGTAAGACCAACTCACTAAACATGCTACTCACGTCATTCTCAGCATCGTGGATGCTCCAGAGTAAATCCACCCTCAGCTCCAATTCTGCAACGCGGTCTGTCAGGAGCTGGAGGCGGATACACTTCCCGCACACGTGGTCATCAGAGACACCAGAGATGTCCCTGATTTCCCACATAGTACAGGAGGAGCATAACACATGTCCGAGCTCTCTTGCCATGACTTAACACTTAGATACACTTAAATTGGCAACAACAATGTTAAAAGTTACTCACTGATATAGAAGAGAAAAAAGAAAAACTACTCACCAATCACCAGCCAATCATTTACCCCCTTGGCTGTGACATCACCTTTCTATTTCTCTCTACTTCTTTTTTGCCTTCCCCCTGTAGCTGCACCGGCTCACCTATTGTAGGCCTCTCACCGACCCCGGACTCACGTCTCTCCGGCACACCTACCGATGCCTCTCGCGGCCTATTGTAGGCCTCTCGCCGACCCCGGACTCACGTCTCGCCGACGCACCTCCCGACGCCTCTCGCCGACCCCGGACTCACGTCTCTCCGGCACACCTCCCGATGCCTCTCGCGGCCTATTGTAGGCCCCTCGCCGAAATCGCGCTGCTCCTGGTCTCGCTGGCCTGGCAGCGAGCGTACCGGTGGACACCGCGTACTCCATCTCCAGGGACACCCTGGCTCAGATGTAGCCACGGAAGAGAGGCAGGCAGTCAGGCTGAACGACCCCCTCGACCGCCCGCTGCCTGGACCGGCTGATGGCACCCTTGGCCATGCCCAGGAGCAGTCCTACGAGGAGACCCTCGGACCTACCCGCTCCCCTCCGCACCGGGTGCCCAAAGATCAGGAGTGTGGGACTGAAGTGCAACCAGAAATTGAGGAGCAGCCCCTTCAAATAATGGAACCAACAGCTCTTCAAACCTGTGAGCATTCTCAGAGGGGCACACATTGCTGCTGTAACATGCTTTGGAATTCCTGAGGTCCTGACAGCTCAAGTGTCGGAGGTGCCGTCTTTTCGATGAGACGTTAAACCGAGGCCCTGTCTGCTCTCTCAGGTGGATGTAAAATACCTTACGCCACTATTTTGAGAAAGAGCAGGGGAGTTATCCCCGGTGTCCTGGGGCCAATATTTATCTCTCAACCAACATCACCAAATGCGAGTCTCTCTCTCTTTGAACCCAGATACATGCAGACGCTGTCTCTCACACACACACACACCTGCCCCTTCGTATCAAAGGGTCACCCCAGAAACCTAACAGATCCTGTCATGGAGCAACAGGCCTTACTGCACCAGCACAACATCCCATAATATAACTTCCAATCGGCCAAGTTCACGACTGAACATTTATTTGGACTACATTCTCTGTTTGTTTCCAGGCGGGTCTCAGCCATTTAAAATAAATACAATTTTGTTTTATTCATTCGGGGAACGTGGGCGTCACTGGCCCGGCCGGCAATTATTGGCCCTCCGCTAATTATCCTGGAGAAGGTAGTGAGCCGTCTTCTGGAACCGCTGCAGTCCCTGTGGTGAAGGGTTTCCTGGCAGTTTGTTACAACTGAATGGCTTACTAGGCCATTTAACACTCAACCACATTGCTGTGGGTCACACAAGGGCAGCAAGTTTCCTTCCCTAAAGGACATTAATGAACCAAAATACAAACAGGAAATGCTGGAGATACTCAGTGGGTCGGGCAGCGTCTGTGGAGAGAGAACAGAGTTATCGTTTCAGGTCGATGACCCTTCATCAGAACTGGGAACGTTTGCGATGTAACAGGTTTTTAAGCAAGTGGAGGAGCAAGGAAATATAAGAACATAAGAAATAGGAACAGGAGTAGGCCATACGGCCCCTCGAGCCTGCTCCGCCATTTAATACGATCATGGCTAATATGATCATGGACTCAGCTCCCCATAACCCCTTAACCCCTTATCGTTTAAGAAACTGTCTATTTCTGTCTTAAATTTATTCAATGTCCCGGCTTCCACAGCTCTCTGAGGCAGCGAATTCCACAGATTTACAACCCTCTGAGAGAAGAAATTTCTCCTCATCTCAGTTTTAAATGGGCGACCCCTTATTCTAAGATCATGCCCTCTAGTTCTAGTTTCCCCTATCAGCGGAAACATCCTCTCTGCATCCACCTTGTCAAGCCCCCTCATAACCTTATATGTTTCGATAAGATCACCTCTCATTCTTCTGAATTCCAATGAGTAGAGGCCCAACCTACTTAACCTTTCCTCATAAGTCAACCCCCTCAGCCCCGGAACCTTCTCTGAACTGCCTCCAATGCAAGTATATTCTTTCATAAATATGGAAACCAAAACTGCACGCAGTACTCCAGGTGTGGCCTCACCAATACCCTGTATAGCTATAGCAAGACTTCCCTGCTTTTATACTCCATCGTCTTTGCAATAAGGGCCAAGATTCCATTGGCCTTCCTGATCACTTGCTGTACCTGCATACTATCCTTTTGTGTTTCATGCACAAGTACCCCCAGGTCCCGCTGTACTGCAGCACTTTGCAATCTTTCTCCATTTAAATAATACCTTGCTCTTTGATTTTTTTCTGCCAAAGTGCATGACCTCACACTTTCCAACATTATACTCCACCTGCCAAATTTTTGCCCACTCACTTAGTCTCTATGTCCTTTTGCAAATTTTTTGTGTCCTTCTCACACATTGCTTTTCCTCCCATCTGTGTATTGTCAGCAAGCTTGGCTACGTTATACTCGGTCCCAAATGGGGAGAGGAGGAAAGAACAAAAGGGAAGGTCTGTGATAGGGTGGAAGGCAGGAGAGATTAGAGAGACAAAGGGGATGATGGTGTGAGGGAAAAGCGCTAACACTTGCTTAAAAATCTGCTACATCTCTAACTTTTTCCAGTTCTGACGAAAGGTCATCGACCTGAAACATTAACTCTGTTTCTCTCCACAGATGCTGCCTGACCCGCTGAGATTTCCAGCAATTTCTGTTTCTGTTTCAGATTCCAGCATCCGCAGTATTTCAAAGAAGAGCAGGGGAGTTCTCCCCGGTGTGCTGGCAAATATTTACCCCTCAATCAACATCACCAAAAAACCCCCCACAAATGATCTGATCATTATCATCTCGATGTTTGTGGGAGCTTGCTGTGCGCAAATTGGCTGCCGCGTTTGCCACATTACAACAGTGATTACACTCCAAAAGTACTTCAGTGGCTGTAAAGCACTTCGGGAGGTTCTGGGGCTGTGAAAGGCGCAATATAAATGCAAGTCTTTTCTTTGTAACACGCACTCATGCAGAAAAGGGGAGATTTACTCTGTACATTATCAGATTAGGTTGTCTCAATATTGGGCTGTATCATCGACTAGTGAGAATGACTATTAGCTCATGTGTTTATAGAGAGAATATAATCTTATACAATTAGGCTGTGCTTTGAGCTTTATTCTGTGTGGTTTACCCATCGTCGTGGTTGGTCAGTCCAGTCCCCCGGGCCCAGCGATTGGCTCCAGTTAGAAAGCCGATACGACTGCGAGCACTTTGTTTAATTTCTAACAGAAGTGGGAATTAAAGTTGTCAAGTTGCGTCGAATGCTTAAGGAGCTTGTTCCAAAAGATTGCTAACTTGAATAATTTTTCTCTCAGTTTCTGATGAGTCTTTATTAAAAATGTTTGTATAGGTTGTGACCGCCGGTGACATCATCAAAACTTGGACGAGCCTGACTGTGTGGGGGAGGTGCATTAACTTGTACAGTGGAGGGGACTGGATCACTTGAATCACCCAGGGGTTAATTATTGGATGTCTGCACCAGTTAATTCAGCCCCTTCACGTAGCCAGGCTCAATAACCGCTCCAGACAAACTCCCCTGACAATACCTGACAACACTCGCTGTTTCAACAAAGGCACTCGAACAGAAAGACAAACGTAAACAAACTGATATCACGGTTGCAAACATACGAACAATGATGGACAGGTAAGGACCATCTGGTCCATTGAGTCTGTCCCACAGAATTTGCGATATTTTCTGCATCACAACATATACACTCCCCACTCCACCCGAAATCATGGGATCTCCTGGGAGAGGCAGAAAAAACAGATTAAAAACCCAGGCCAATGTGGGGGAATAAATCTGGGAAACTCCTCTCCGACCCAGCTAGGCAATGGAAACTGGTCCGGGAGGTCACTCTGGCCCTGAATCGCCTGCAATACCTGCCTTCTGTCGGAGGTCATCGCCGCCGCGGCCAGAAACAGGTCTAGCTTTTGCTTGAAGGAACGTTTATTTCCTGATGATTCTTTGTCAGGCTGTTTTCTAAGAGAGGGTCCTGGGGGAACAGTGCGTCCGAGAGCAAACTTTCATCTGCCTGAGAAAGATTTGGGCCTTGCACAGGAGGAAGACGAAGAGATTACGGTAATGATTCTTCACCCTATAAAGAAAGACTTGGATTTATATAGCGTCTTTCAAGACCACCAGATGTCACAAAGCGCTTTACAGCCAGTGGAGTACCTTTGAAGTGTAGTCACTGTTGTAATGTGGGAAACACTGCAGCCAATTTGCGCACAGCAAGCTCCCACAAACAGCAACGTGATAATGACCAGATAATCTGTTTTTGTTCTGTTGATTGAGGGATAAATATTGGCCCCAGGACACCGGGGATAACTTTGTTTTGAATTTATGCCGTGGGATATTTTACATCCACCTGAGAGAGCAGACGGGGCCTCGGCTTAACGTCTCATCCGAAAGATGGCACCTCCGACAGTGCGGCACTCCCTCAGCACTGCACTGGGAGTGTCAGCCTAGATTTTTGTGCTCAAGTCTCTGGAGTGGGACTTGAACCCACAACCTTCTGACTCAGAGGCTGCCCACTGAGCCACAGCTGACAATGAAGATGAGCTCAGTGTGTTGGACGAGCGAACATGTCTGACCATCGCTGGTCCTTGACATCACACAACCACGCAGGTGCTCGCAGGAGTGGCGGATTGCTCAAATAATGTTCTGACGAGGAAGTGTGTTTAAACACCATCACAGCGATTTCACCATGGTGAAAAGCAAAATAATAAAATGGTTCACAGATTGACAGTAGATTGACAAACACAGTCAGCCATAATTAGGACGTTCTTTGAATTGGAGTTTATCCCTAAGGTGATTCTACATCTCTTGTTAAAACAGGTATAAAATTGACTGGTGCAGTCATGAATATACCTTAACTTTATGGCCCTTTAAACTTTGTTTATTATGATAGCATTCCCGGCTTGGGCTTGTTGGCATTCTTAGGATTCGGAATTCTGGCTTTTAAATGGAAGCAGCTGTCTCAGTCGCTATCCCAAAATCGATAGAGCATGAGAACAGAGAGAAAGAGAGCAAGTTACTGCAAATACACTCACCCCAGGGACTAGCCCTCAAGTGAGAGTAAATCTAGACCACTCCTCTCAGGTTTAATGTGTGAAATTAAAGTCTGTTTCTGTCCTTTGTACAAGATAAAATGATATATCAAAGTGAACTGCACATCAATAGATTTTTGAGCAATGCTAGCAAAGCCGACATTTATTGCCCATCCCTAATTGCCCCTTGAGAAGGTGGTGGTGAGCCGCCTTCTTGAACCGCTGCAGTCCGTGTGGTGAAGGTGCTCCCACAGTGCTGTTAGGGAGGGAGTTCCAGGATTGTGACCCAGCGACCATGAAGGAACGGCCGTTACATGCCCAAGTCTGGGTGGGTGATAGTTTATTCCAATGTTCCTGCTGCCCTTGTCCTTCTCGGTGGTGGAAAACATGAGTTTGCGAGGCACAGTTTACAGCAACATCTGTGGTTTGGGGTTTGGGGCCTAAGGGGTAGATTGCAGAATGCCCGAGAGAGCTGGGGGCTACCTGTAGACTTCCTGAAGTCCAGTGAGATGCTTGGGGCTAGAGTTTCAGTTGTCTGACGCCTCAGTTAGCGGCCAGAGGGGGCGTTAATGGGAGGTTAGCGACCGGGAGCGCAGTGTTTAGCACCTGACCGAAAATTCATTACAGGCTCACCGGGGGTGCAAACCAGGAGCGCCCGGCTGCTGACGGTCGCTCCTAAGGCCATTAAAGGCGCTATATAAATGAAAGACTTTCTTTCTTGCTTTCTCTCTTTCTCTCTTTCTTTCTTATTCACTTTCCAGTGTTAGTTGTGGCTCAGTGGGTAACACACTTGCCTCTGAGTCAGCGCATAAACCCAGGCTGACACTCCCAGTGCAGTACTGAGGGAGTGCTGCACTGTCGGAGGTGCCATCTTTTGGATGAGATGTTAAACCGAGGCCCCGTCTGCTCTCTCAGGTGGACGTAAAAGATCCCATGGCACTATTTTGAGGAAGAGCAGGGGTCCTGGGGCCAATATTTATCCCTCAATCAACATCACAAAACCAGATTATCGGGTCATTATCACATTGCTGTTTGTGGGAGCTTGCTGTGCGCAAATTGGCTGCCGCGTTTCCCACATTACAACAGTGACTACACTCCAAAAAGTACATCATTGGCTGTAAAGTGGTTTGGGACGTCCGGTGGTCGTGAAAGGCGCTATATAAATGCAAGTCTTTCTTTCTTGCTTTTGTTCGTACTTTCTTTCTCTCTTTCTATCTCTCTCTGTTTCCTCGTTTCTTTCTGTAGCTGTGAGGTAGTCAGTGCTTTAACATTGCCTGTTTGTCTACATCACGATTGAATTGTTCGGTATAAAATGCATAAGCCAAGGCAGTTTTACAAGTGCGGGGGAGAGCAACTGATGGACGAGGTGCTGCGAAGCCATTAAAAGCCCCCACTCCAAGTCACCACTCGCCAAACGTGGTCTACGCGGAATGTTGAAAGCCCTGGCCGCACATACTGAGAGACAATCGCTTGGCCCGGTAAGGAGGTTTGTGCGTTTGGGATTGGAAGAGGAGAGCCTCTTTAATCAGAACGACAGCAGAGTTAGTGTGGGAAATCCTACGCCAATCCCGCACTGCGTGCCTGAGATTCCTGTCGGGAAGCAGCTGGGGGAGCAGGTGGGGTTCAGCTGCACAGGGCCGCTGACCCCGGCCTTATGGAGCAACTCCCAGTTGCAAGGCGGACGAGAAGCCAGTTTATTTTAAAGGACGGGACCAAGCGGGGGCACTGGTAATGGGGAAGGAATTCTGAGGTCCTGTAGCTGTCTGCGAAACACCTATTTAAATACGGAATGGATGTAACAATGTCTGTGCAGCTTTTTTAAGACCACGGACAGCTTCTACTTCCCCCAAGGGCCACGTCTAGAATCATTTACCGACAACTGTCAGGGAAACCCTCTTTTGTGTTTATCATATTTAACAGTTCAGCTATTTATTTTTGAAGTTATAAATTGTACACAGACAGAATCCTGGGCTTTATAAATAGAGGCACAGAGCACAAAAGCCAAATAGTTAGGCTGAACCTGCATAAAACACTAGTTCGACCCCAGCTAGAGTATTGTGTCCCTCCCTCCCTCCCTCCCTTCCTTCCTTCCTTCATTCCTTTCTCGCTTTTCTTCTTTCTTTTGTTCCCTTTTTCTTTCACACTTTCGTTTGTTTCTCTCTCTCTTTCTGTCTCTCTCTTTCAATTTCCGCTTTCCTTTCTGTAGCTATGAGACAGTCTGGGCACCACACTGCAGGAAGGGCGTGAGGGCATTGGAGAGGGTACAGTCGAGATTGACTGGAATAGTTCCAGGGGTGAGGTATTACAGATACGAGGACAGGCTGGAGACGATGGGGTTGTTCTCCTTGGAGATTCGCGAGAGGTGTTTAAAACAACCAAGGGTTTAGGTAGACTCTTTCCACTGATCGAAGGGTCGATAACCAATGGACACAGATTTAAGGTGATTGGCAAAAGGGCCGAAGGCAACAGGAGGGAAAACTCGTTTACGAGTGTTTAGGATCTGGAATCTGCTGCCTGATAGGGCGATGGATACAGATCCAATAGTAGCCTTCAAAAGGGAATTGGATAAATATTTAAAGGAGAAGTAATTGTCGGGATTGTGGGGAAAGAGCGGGGGAGGGGGACTGACCGGATCGCTCTTCGAAAGAGCCGGTGCAGACTCGATGGGCCGAATGGCCTCCTCCTGTGCCGTACTGTGATTCTCTGAGCTGTGAGCTAACAGCAGATCCAGTAACTCCAAACCATGGGTCATTTGGCAGAGCACCATTTTTTGTACGTTTGTATGGGTACAAATTGAATCGAAGGCTTCATTAAACCCATTGAGGTAATATCCTCTTCAAACCAAGGCTGACACGGTCACAATGCTGCAGGGGCTATTTTGGAACTGTCGGGGTCAGGTTTGCAAAATCGGCCTATTTTGGGAAGGAGGAGGTGACTGATGTGCTAGTCACTGAGGGAAAAAGAAATGAAAAGAAGATCTTGCATTTATATAGCTCCTTTCACGACCTAAATAGGTTCCAGCCAATGAAGTAGTCACTGTTGTAATGTGGGAAACACGGCAGCCAATCTGCACACAGCAAGCTCCCACACACAGCAATTAAATAAATTCCCAGATAATCTGTTTTTGTTATGTCGATTGCTGGGATAAATATTGGCCCAGGACACCGGGGATAACTCCCCTGCTCTTCTTCAAAATAGTGCCATGGGATCTTTTACATCCACCTGAGAGAGCAGACGGGGCCTCGGTTTAACATCTCATCTGAAAGACGGCACCTCCGACAGTGTAACTGCATCGGGAACGTCAGCCGAGATTATGTGCTCAAGTCTCTGGTAAGTCAATCTCTTGGTTTCCAAAGAGCTGAAGATGGGGAGATATTTCCGTCCTCCATCCCTATTTAAAGCCCGATTAGATATCCTATTTGAGACTTCCACCTTCCCTCAATGGTCGACAAAGGGCTGCCTGACGTAATAAGAAGCCGCAGGATTGGTTCCCTGGACTTCCTGAGTCACCTGATCCCAAGCAGGGCTACAGTTGACCTCACTGCTCCTGGGCTGACCTCGGGGTATCAGGTCGCCAACTCTGATTGGACGCATTCCTGGAAGTTGCATCACATGATCTCCCGCCTCTAACCGCCCCGCCCCCGCACTCCCGCCATTGGTCCTCCGACATGCCCGTCCTCGTGGTGCCCCGCCTTCCCACGGCCAATTGGGAAGCGAACAGATTCTACCTTTCCCGATTGGATGATTCTGGACTCTCAGTCAAACATTCTGTTTCCCCACCCGCCTTTCTAATAGTTTTTTTTATCTCTAATAAGCGAAAGTGTTCAAAGAAATTGAAAAATAGAGGACATATTTTTAATGCCCCGATGATTTTTCTCCTGGGTGTTTGCTCATCGCGGTGTCCTGGGGATCAAGCTTCAATTCCTGGAGGGTTGGGAACCCTAGAATAGACATTTACAGCTCGGAAAGAGGCCATTCAGCCCATCGTGTCCACGCCGGCCGACAAAGAGCTACCCAGCCTAATCCCACTTTCCAGCTCTTGGTCTGTAGCCCTGTAGATTACGGCACTTCAAGTGCACATCCAAGTACTTTTTAAATGTGGTGAGGGTTCTGCCTCTACCTCCCTTTCAGGCAGTGAGTTCCAGACCCCCATCAAGAAATTTCTCCTCAAATCCCCTCTAAACCTCCCCCCAATTACTTTAAATCTATGCCCCCTGGTTATTGACTCCTCTGCCAAGGGAAATAGGTCCTTCCTATCCACTCTATCTAGGCCCCTCAGAATTTTATACACCTCAATCAGGTCTCCTCTGTTCCAAAGAAAATAAATCCAGCCTATCCAATCTTATACCTGAAATTCTCCAGTTCAGGCAACATCCTTGTAAATCTCTTCTGTACCCTTTTCAGTGCAATCACGTCCTTCCTGTAATGTGGTGACCAGAACTGCACGCAGTACTCTAGCTGTGGCCTAACCAGTGTTTTATGCAGTTCAAGCATAACTTCCCTGCTCTTGTATGCTATGCCTCGACTAATAAAGGCAAGTATTCCCATATGCCTTCTTAACCACCGTATCTACCTGGCCTGCTACTTTCAGGGATCTGTGGACATGCACTCCAAGGTTCCTTTGTTCCTCCACATTTCTCAGTGTCCTACCAATTAATTTGCATTCCTTTGCCTTGTTAACCCTCCCCAAATGCATTACCTCACACTTCTCTGGATTGAATTCCATTTGCTACTGTTCTGTCCACCTGACCAGTTGATCGATATCTTCCTGCCGTCCGCAGCTTTCTTCTTCATCATCAACCACACGGCCCATTTTAGTATCATCTGCAAACTTCTTAATCATAACCCCAACATTCAAGTCTAGATCATTGATATTCACCACAAAAAGCAAGGGACCCAGCACTGAGCCCTGTGGAACCCCACTGGAAACACAAAGACACCCATCTAATCGCCGTGGGTGGGGAGAGGACAATTGGGAAGCCCTCGACTCTTATCCGCTGCTCGGTGATTGCTGCTGTAGGGTGTGAGATACGTGTGCAAATGGACTAAACATCAGGCTGTGGGACATCAACCAGCCCCTTGCTCATATCTAATAACCTCTGGTACGGACAAGTTTATTTTTTTTATTCATTCCTGGGATGTGAGTGTCGCTGGCAAGGCCAGCATTTATTGCCCATCTCTAATTGCCCTCGAGAAGGAGGTGGTGAGCCGCCATTTCAGAGGGCCATTAAGAGTCAACCACATTGCTGTGGGTCTGGAGTCACATATAGGCCAGACCGGGTAAGGGCGGCAGATTTCCTTCCCTGAAGGACATTAGTGAACCAATTGGGGTTTTTCAACAGTCGGGTAGTTTCATGCTCACCGTTACTGATACTAGCTTTTTATTCTAGATTTAAAAAAAATTAAGTGCATTTAAATACCCCAACTGCCGTGGTGGGACATTCTGGCTATTGAGGGAGTGCAGCGAAGGTTCACCAGACTGATTCCCGGGATGGCGGGACTGACCTATCAAGAAAGACTGGATCAACTGGGCTTGTATTCACTGGAGTTCAGAAGAATGAGAAGGGACCTCATAGAAACATTTAAAATTCTGACGGGGTTAGACAGGTTAGATGCAGGAAGAATGTTCCCAATGTTGGGGAAGTCCAGAACCAGGGGTCACAGTCTAAGGATAAGGGGTAAGCCATTTAGGACCGAGATGCGGAGGAACTCCTTCACCCAGAGAGTGGTGAACCTGTGGAATTCTCTATCACAGAAAGTTGTTGAGGCCAATTCACTAAATATATTCAAAAAGGAGTTAGATGAGGTCCTTACTACTAGGGGGATCAAGGGGTATGGCGAGAAAGCAGGAATGGGGTACTGAAGTTGCATGTTCAGCCATGAACTCATTGAATGGCGGTGCAGGCTAGAAGGGCCGAATGGCCTACTCCTGCACCTATTTTCTATGTTTCAAGGATAAGTAATCCAGAGCATAACATAAGAACATAAGAAATAGGAGCAGGGCTTGGCCACCTGGCCCCTCGAGCCTGCTCCGCCATTCAATACGATTACCGCTGATCTGTGGCCCCTGAATGTGCGGTCGGAGGCTTCCCGCGGGGAAATGCCTCCGATCCACAAATAAAATGTCTGCGTCCCTGGTGAGCTGGGAGGTACGGAGTCTCGTGGTCCTGGGCCTCCCCGGGTACCCGCGGGTAGAGGCCCGGGTATCTCGGGCGGTTCGTGAGTGTCCCTGTTATTACGTGGGCTGGCCCAACGAATGGCAGAAGGGAATCCCCATTCATGCTTATGGGCATTCCATATGTACATTGGAGGGAGCAGCATGCGACAGCATACCACTGCAGGGAGCAGTGCATGCTGCTGCAGGAGGGAGACGGCTGCGAAGCCAGGTCGGTGATTGGAGCGTGGGCAGGTACTGCAGGAGGGGCGAAGGAGCGGCAACAGTCCGTAGAGGGGCCCAGGTGAGATGTGATACTGGGGCCCAGAAGAGGCGAGGGCCCAGGGGCAGCACGGGCCCAGCCCACACTGCGATATGTGAGCGCACTAGGTCCGTGCAGCAGAGCTGGTCTCCAGTCGTCCTGGGTAATCCTTGCCACTGGACCAAGACCTAGCTCTGTCAAGCCCGTACAACGGTCACCACACGTTAAAAAAATCCACGCACAGGTATCTTCCACCCTTCAGGATGTAGTTCAGGATCTGGAATATTAGGTCCTTCATTGAAACACCTGTGAACTCATCCTTTTTTGGCAGAAGCAAGTCATCCTCACTTCGAGGGACTGCCTATGATGATGATGAGTTGACCTGATCCTGGCCTCAGCTCCACTTCCCCACTCGCTCCCCATAATCCTTGACTCCCTTACCATTTAAAGATCTGTCTGTCTCCACCTTAAATATATTCAATGACCCAGCCTCCACAGCTCCCTGGGGCAGAGAATTCCACAGATTTACAACCCCCTGAGAGAAGAAATTCCTCCTCATCTCCGTTTTAAATGGGCGACCCCTTATTCTGAGACTATGCCCCCTCGTTCTAGATTCCCCCGCGAGGGGAAACATCCTCTCTGCATTTACCCTGTCCAGCCCCCTCAGAATCTTATATGTTTCAATAAGATCACTTCTCATTCTTCTAAACTCCAATGTGTATCGCCCCAACCTGCTCAACCTTTCCTCATAAGACAACCCCTTCATCCCAGGAATCAACTTAGTGATCCTTCTCTGAACAGCCTCCAATGCAAGTATATCCCTCCTTAAATACGGAGACCAAAACTGCCCGCGGTACTCCAGGTGTGGCCTCACCATTATACAAGAATGGGGTAGGGCACAATGGTGCCAGGCAGGAAGTCAGGAAAAGCAATAGAACATAAAATCGGGCGGCATGTTAAATGGATGTTTGACCCCCAACTGACCCCGTTCCTGCTGGCTGGGTTAGGTCAACATTACGCACACCTCCCCCCACCGATAGTAGGAATGTAGGAACAGGAGGGGGCCATTTAACCCCTCGAGCCTGTTCTGCCATTCTCTGAGATCAGGGCTGGTCTGCGACCTAACTCCATATACCCGCCTGTGCCCCATGTCCCTTAATACCTTTCGTCCAGGGGAGATTGAGTAGATTGGGCCTGTGCTCTCTGGAGTTTAGACGAATGAGAGGTGATCTCATTGCAACATAAAAGATTCTGAGGGGGCTTGACAGGATAGATTCAGGGAGAGTGTTTCCCCCCGGGCTGGGGAGTCTAGAACCAGGGGTCACACAGTCTCAGGATAAGGGATGGGCTATTTAGGACTGAGACGAGGAGGAATTTCTTCACTCAGAGGCTGGTGAATCTTTGGAATTCTCTGCCCCAGACTCAGTCATTCAAGGTTGAGATAAATGGATATTTGGACTCTTTTGGAACCAAGGGATATGGGGATCGGGCGGGAACGTGTTGAGGTCAAAGATCAGCCATGATCTTATTGAGCAGGTCGATGGGCCAAATGGCCTCCTTCTATGTCGTAACTTTTCTATGATTCTGTGATTCTATCTCGGATATAAAATTAGCCATTGATCTAGCAACAATTGTCGTTTGCAGAAGAGAGTTCCAAACTTCTAATGCCACTTGTGTGTAGAAATGTTTCCTAATTTCACTCCTGGAAGGGCTGGCTCTAATTTTTAGACGATCCTCGGCTCCCTGGGTGGGTTCCCCCGTGTGAATGGGGTCAGTGTGTGTGAGGCCATTGTTGCAATGGTCACTGCCCTGCTCTCCCCCACCTTGTGCTCCGTGTCTGGGAATGTGTCCAGCAAGGCAGAGTGACACGCTTCCCAGAATGACACGGCACAGTTCAGAAATGAGACGGAGGACACTCTGTAGATGTAGCTTGTCCTTGACTAGCCAAAGGGTGACTGTAGAGCTGACTTTGAATACTCGGGCGAGAAATTGAGTGCATTTGCGTGATGACTATCCCAGTGGCCGACCCGACACAAGACTCCCAAAGCAAGCGCTCTACTCGGAACTCCTACACGGCAAATGAATCCCGGTGGGCAGAGGAAATGTTTCAAGAACACCCTCAAAGCCTCCCTGATAAAGTGCAACATCCCCACCAACACCTGGGAGTCCCTGGCCAAAGACCGCCCTAAATGGAGGAAGTGCATCCGGGAGGGCGCTGAACATCTCGAGTCTCATCACCGAGAGCACGCAGAAAACAAGCGCAGGCAGCAGAAGGAGCGTGCGGCAAACCAGTCCCACCCTCCCCTTCCCTCAACGACTCTCTGTCCCACCTGTGACAGACTGTAATTCCCGTATTAGACTGTTCAGTCACCTGAGCTCTTAGAGTGGAAGCAAGTTGTGCTGTCCCTGTACCGTACTACAAACTCACACCAGGCATGTACTGCAGACACAGTCACTACATGACCTTAACCTTTATTACCAGGACCAAGGAGTGCTGACCCTGGGTGGGACTTCCCCTTTTATACCTGGAAACCCAGGTGAGGAGTGTCTCCCACAAGTTCACCCCCCTGTGGTCAGGGTGTGTATTTCTAGGGTATAAGTACAGTGTACAGGAGTTGCATGAAGGTTACAGTTACATGATGGTTACCATTGCATGATGGTTACATACATGACATCACCTCCCCCCTTACGTCTTTTTGTATCAAACGTTAAGTCTTTCAGGTGGTCGACGTTCTCTCATGGAGCGCCGCAGTTGTGGCTCTGGTGGGTGAGTCTCTACGCGTCTCTGTTACCTGAGGTGATTCCGGCCTGTCCGGGCTGGCCGCAGGGACTACATGCTGTGGACTGTCCTTGTTGCTCGTCCGCTGGCAGTGGTGTGGGTGACATCTCATGCTCTTCTTCAGGTTCCTCCGTGTCTATGCTGAACCTTTTCTTTACTTGGTCCAAGTATTTGCGGCATATCTGCCCATTGTTTAGTCTGACCACTATGACCCTATTCCCTTCTTTGCCAATTACTGTGCCTCAAGCCACTTGAGTCCCAAAGCATGGTTAAGAACAAATACCGGGTCATCTATTTCTATACACCTCCCCCTTGAGCCTCGATCATGGAACTCAGTTTGGGACTGGCGCTTGCCCTCAACAATGTCTGCCAGGTCTGGGTGAATGACGGACAGCCGCATTCTAAGCGTGCGTTTCATGAGGAGTTCTGCTGGCGGGACACCCGTGAGTGAGTGCAGGCGGGACCTGTAGGCCAGCAGGAGGCGCGATAGGCGGTACTGAAGGGAGGGTCCTTGGACGTTTAGCATAGGGTCATAGTGGTCAGACTAAACAATGGGCACTGGAAGACGGCTTGAACGGCACTGTCCGGACGTGTTTGATATCATTGCCCGACATTAACTCCTGGAATTCATGGCTGGTGAAACACGGGCCATTGTCGCTGACCAGGATGTCCGGCAAGCCGTGGGCCGCGAAAACTGTACGCAGACTCTCCACGGTGATGGATGTCGTGCACGAGTTCAATATGATGCACTTCGAGTATGCATCGACTACGATCAGGAACATTTTACCCATGAACGGGCCCGCATAGTCTACGTGAATACGTGACCATGGTCTGGTGGGCCAGGGCCACGGGCTGAGTGAGGCCTCCCTGGGGTCATTGCCCAGCTGGACACACGTCGTGCACCTGCGAACCCAGTGTTCCAGGTCTGAGTCAATCCCCGGCCACCACACGTGTGACCGGGCAATGGCCTTCATTAACACGATGCCAGGGTGCTCGCTGTGGAGTTCCCTGATGAATGCTTCCCTCACCTTCTGGGGCATGACTACCCGGCTGCCCCATAGAAACATAGAAACATAGAAAATAGGTGCAGGAGTAGGCCATTCAGCCCTTCTAGCCTGCACCGCCATTCAATGAGTTCATGGCTGAACATTCAACTTCAGTAGCAGGCAGTCGGCTTGGATGGAGAGCTCATCCATCCGTCTCTGAAACGGCCTGACTTCCTCGGGGCACGCCCTGTGTGCGGGCGCCCAATCCCCAGTCAGGACACATTTCTTCATCATGGATAGGAGGGGGTCCCTGTTGGTCCAGAGTTTGATCTGGCGGGCTGTGATGGGGGAGCCTGTGCTGTCAAAAGCCTCAACGGCCATGACCATCTCGGCGCTCTGCTCCGACGCCCCCTCGGTGGTGGCTAGTGGGAGACTGCTGAGTGCGTCAGCGCAATTTTCGGTGCCTGGCCGGTGCCGTATAGTGTAGTTATACGCAGCCAGCATGAGGGCCCATCGCTGCATGCGAGCTGACGCATTGGCATTGACAGCCTTGCTGTCGGACAACAAGGATGTTAACGGCTGTGGACCGTCTCTAGCTCGAACCGTCTACCGAAAAGGTACTGGTGCATCTTTTTCACACCGTAAACACACGCGAGTGTTTCCTTCTCGACCATGCTGTATCCACGCTCTGCCTGGGAGAGCGACCTGGAGGCGTAAGCCACCGGTTGCAGTCGGCCGTCGTCATTACCCTGCTGCAACACACACCCAACCCGCAGGACGATGCATCGCATGTTAAAACCAGTTTTTTACAAGGATCATACAAAGTCAACAGTTTGTTGGAACACAGCAGGTTCCTCGCCTTATTGAAAGCACGTTCTTGACAGTCCCCCCAAAACCATTCACAACCTTTACGCAGGAGCATGTGTAACGGCTCCAACAAAGTGCTTAAGTTCGGCAGAAAGTTCCCAAAATAGTTCGAAAGTCCCAGGAAGATCGCAACTCCGACGTGTTGCCGGGCCTGGGCACCCGGCGGATCACCTCTGTTTTGGATTCGCTGGGCCGGATTGCGTCTGCGGCAACCCTCCTGCCCAAAAGCTCGACCTCTGGGGCCAAAAACACACACTTGGCCTTTTTCAGCCGCAAGCCTACCCGATCCAATCGGCGTAACACCTCCTCCAGGTTGTGGAGGTGTTCCTCGGTGTCTCGACCCGTTATGAGAATGTCATCTTGGAATACGATTGTTCCAGGAATGGATTTGAGCAAGCTTTCCATGTTCCGATGAAAGATAGCTGCCGCCGAACGAATGCCAAACGGACACCTGTTGTAGATAAATAATCCCTTGTGCGTCGTGATGGTGGTCAGAAACTTGGATTCTTCAGTCAGTTCCTGAGTCATGTAGGCCGAAGTGAGGTCCAACTTCGTGAACAGCTTGACCCCTGCCAGCATGGCAAAAAGGTCCTCTGCTCTCAGGAGCGGGTATTGGTCCTGCAGTGACACTCGGTTGATGGTGGCTTTGTTGTCGCCACAAATCCTGACCGAGCCATCTGCTTTAAGGACAGGAACGATGGGACTTGCCCAGTCGCTGAAATCAACGTCCGAAATTATGGCTTCTCTGAGCAGCCTGTCCAATTCACTTTCAATTTTCTCACGCATCACATACGGCACTGTGGGGCACTGGTCTGGCGTCCGGAGTGATGCTTATCACTACTTTAGTGTCCTTGAACGTTCCGACACCGGGTTGAAACAGTGACCCGAATTTTTGTAGGACCTGTGAGCATGAACTTCACTCCACAGATGAAATGGTGTGCACATCCCCCCATTTCCAATTCATCTCAGCTAGCCAACTCCTCCCCAAGAGCGCGGGGCCATTTCCCGGGATGATCCAGAGTGGCAGCCATTATGTGTTACCACCAAGTTTGCACTGCCTAGCACTGGGATGATCTCTTTGGTGTACGTCCGTAGCTGCGTGTCAATGCGTTCCAGTTTGAGCCTGCTGGCTCTGTGTGGCCATAGTCTCTCAAAATGTTGGGCGCTCATAAGTGACTGACTAGCTCCCGTATCCAGCTCCATGCGCACCGGGATGCCATTCAATAAAACTTTCATCATCATGGGTGCCGTTTTAGTGTATGAGCTGTGGACGTCAGCCACGTGAACCCGCTGAACTTCAGCATCCATGACTGAAGCAGAGGCAGAGAAGTTGTTTCCACTGGTCGGGGAGACTAGAACTAGGGGGCACAGCCTCAAAATACGGGGGAGCCAATTTAAAACTGAGTTGAGAAGGAATTTCTTCTCCCAGAGGGCTGTGAATCTGTGGAATTCTCTGCCCAGGGAAGCAGTTGAGGCTAGCTCATTGAATGCATTCAAATCACAGATAGATAGATTTTTAACCAATAAGGGAATTAAGGGTTATGGGGAGCGGGCGGGTAAGTGGAGCTGAGTCCACGGCCAGATCAGCCATGATCTTGTTGAGTGGCGGAGCAGGCTCGAGGGGCTAGATGGCCTACTCCTGTTCCTAATTCTTATGTTCTTATGTTACCCAGGCATCATCCTGCATTGCAGACCCCTCGTCTGGTTCCTCTGTCTCACAGATTAGCCTCACTACTGCCTTTTTGCACATCCTGGCCAAGTGTCCACTGACGTTACAAATCCTACAGGTATATTGCTGGAACCTGCAGCTTTTCGCAGTGTGTCTACCCCCGCACCTCCAGCATGAGCTGAGATTGTTGTTAACAAAGGGACTGTTACCAGGCATTCCCCTCCGATTGCCCATTTGGTTGTTTCTAAGCACTCTGATGGTGGGTGTTAATGGTCCCATCGCAGGACTCATTGTTCCTCGAGATGGCGTGAATTGCCGATCCCCTTTCCATTGTCCTTGTTGCGGGCCCACCCTAGAGTATGTTGCTGCCTGGGCGGTTTCGAAATGCCCTTGCCTGCCTGCGGGGTCCCTACCCGTGTTCACCATGTTAACTCCCTGGTCCATCGCCACGTTGGGACCAGGGCTGCGCACGTAAATTAGCTTGGTCTCCTCTTCCCCTGCCATGAAGGTCTGAGCAATCAATGTCGCCCCTTCTAAAGTCAAGTCCTTGGCCTCTATGAGCTTCCTGAAAATCCTGGCATGATTAATGCCCTCAATGAAAAAGTCCCTTAACATCTCCCCCCTGCAGGCGTCTGTGAACTGTGAGACTGGCCAAGCGCCGCAGGTCCAGAACGAAGTCCGAGATGTATTGTCCCTCCCGACGCCGGTGTGTGTAGAACCGGTGCTGGGCCATGTGTACGCTACTCACCGGCTTGAGATGCTCACTAATCAGCTGGCTGAGCTCTTCGAAGGACTTGTCCGCTGGCTTTTGGGGTGCGAGCAGGTCTTTCATCGGCGCATACGTCTGTGGTCCGCAGCTAGTCAGTAGATGTGCCCTTCGCTTGTCAGCCGCTGTCGCTCCCAGCCAGTCCTTTGTGACAAAGCTCTGCTGGAGTCTTTCCACAAAGTCGTACCAGTCCTCACCTACACAGTAACGTTCCTCTGCGCTACTGGTGGCCATCCTCGTGGTTCAGTGATTCCCGTTTCTCGTCGCCAAATGTTGTGTCCCTGCACCTTACTACAAACTCACACGAGGCATGAACTGCAGACACAGTCACCACATGACCTTAACCTTTATTACCAGGACCAAGGAGTGCTGACCCTGGGTGGGACCTCCCCTTTTATACCTGGAAATCCAGGTGTGCAGTGTCTCCCACAAGTTCGCCCCCTGTGGTCAGGGTGTGCATTTCGAGGGTATAAGTACAGTGTACAGGAGTTACATGAAGGTTATAGTTACATGATGATTACCATTGCATGATGGTTACATACATGACACAAGTCTTCCTCGATTCCGAGGGACTGCCTATGATGATGATTGGCGCCTCCTGTTAGCGCCCCTGGGGACCGGGTGCAGCGCTGACAGCGCCCCCTGCCATATTGGGCGTGGGTTTAGCGGCGGCACAACACCATAATGTTCCGATCTCCTGCGCCCAGGGACCGTGACGTCATCGGCGCGCGCATCGACCCGGTAACGCCCCTCACCCAAAATTCCGCCCCCGGCAGCAGCACTGGGCGCAAACAGCGACAGCTGCAGGAGGCGGGGCTCGGGCGGCCGGCCGTTACCAGGGCGATGGTTAAAGGCCAGGTGACCGAGGTCAGTAAAAAAACGTACCTTTCTTGCCGTTGTTTTATTTGGCGGGTTGCTGCCCGCGATCGCTCAGCCCGCTGCTCTGTGAGGGTTCACCGCTCCCCCCGGCGCTCTGTACGGGTCCCCTTCACGTTGCAGAGCCTGCAGCGATGGCCCTTCCCTTTAGCGACCCTTTGAATGTTTCGCGCTGTGCACCTACCACCCCGCCTGCTGCTCTTGCGGCTCTGAGCAGGAGGTGGGGCGCTAAACGTGAATATCCCGGTTGGAGGCGGTAAACATCGACCGCCGCTAAAGTTAGCGACCAGGCAGTGTCACCGCCCCAAACCGGGCTGTAACCAATTTTTAGCCTGTAGAGTTTGGCAAAAAACTTGTTATTGTGCCATGCCACTGTGCAATTGTTTATTCCGCAAATTAAAATGGCTGCCGCCGCGCTGGCTTGACGGTCCAACCTGAGAGCTGCTTTGTTTGAACTAAACGTGAAGGTTTATTTTGGTACGAGGTCAGCCTGTGACCCAGCACGAGTAACTGTTTTTATTCTTGTTAATTTTTAAACCAGTGCAGCCATAACAATAACAACATATCCCAAATGTCCCACCTCCTGACCGGCGGAATTTCCTGTCCGTGGATAGTTCAGGCTGGGGATGAATGAGGAATGACTGAGTGTAGGCAACAGGCTCGGGTGGAACTCGGGCAAATATTTACGGAACTGGGGGTGTTTCAACTTCAAAATGTTTATGGAACTTGAATGTTTTCAAATGCAATATTTACATTCGGAGCAGAGGCTGGAAAAAGGCCCGTGGGCATGTGATGGTAATTCATGGTTTAATCTGGTCCCAGACAGCCTCGCGCATCCAGAACTGGTTTCTCCGCCCAACCCCCTCCTGTGAATGGAAGCTTTGTTTCATATGGGTCCTGGTTCATTGCCTGTGGGTCAGCGAGCCCTGTGACAACAGGCCTCCACCCCGTCGAGTGTCGACTGAGAGAAGTTAACGCTTGTGATGAGGGAATAATTTTCTGTCAGGTTTCAACAGCTTACAATTTCACAATGGCACGTGAATCAGAGAACCTTACAGCACAGAAGGAGGCCATTCGGCCCATCGTGCCTGTGCCTGCTCTTTGAAAGAGCGATCCAATTAGTCCCACTCCCACCTTCCTCGGTCCCCATAGCCCTGTAATTTTTTTCCCTTTTCAACTATTTATCCAATTCTCTTTTGAAAGTTATGATTGAATCTGCTTCCAACGCCCTTTTGGAACAGGGCATTCCAGATCACTGCAACAGTGTACAGTGTACATTAATGATTTAGATGAGGGGATTAAATGTAGTATCTCCAAATTTGCGGATGACACTAAGTTGGGTGGCAGTGTGAGCTGCGAGGAGGATGCTATGAGGCTGCAGAGCGACTTGGATAGGTTAGGTGAGTGGGCAAATGCATGGCAGATGAAGTATAATGTGGATAAATGTGAGGTTATCCACTTTGGTGGTAAAAACAGAGAGACAGACTATTATCTGAATGGTGACAGATTAGGAAAAGGGCAGGTGCAAAGAGACCTGGGTGTCATGGTACATCAGTCATTGAAGGTTGGCATGCAGGTACAGCAGGCGGTTAAGAAAGCAAATGGCATGTTGGCCTTCATAGCGAGGGGATTTGAGTACAGGGGCAGGGAGGGAGTTGTACAGGGCCTTGGTGAGGCCACACCTGGAATATTGTGTACAGTTTTGGTCTCCTAACCTGAGGAAGGACGTTCTTGCTATTGAAGGAGTGCAGCGAAGGTTCACCAGACTGATTCCCGGGATGACGGGACTGACCTATCAAGAAAGACTGGATCAACTGGGCTTGTATTCACTGGAGTTCAGAAGAATGAGAGGGGACCTCATAGAAACGTTTAAAATTCTGACGGGGTTAGACAGGTTAGATGCAGGAAGAATGTTCCCAATGTTGGGGAAGTCCAGAACCAGGGGACACAGTCTAAGGATAAGGGGTAAGCCATTTAGGACCGAGATGAGGAGGAATTTCTTCACCCAGAGAGTGGTGAACCTGTGGAATTCTCTACCACAGAAAGTTGTTGAGGCCAATTCACTAAATAGATTCAAAAAGGAGTTAGATGAAGTCCTTACTACTCAGGGGATCAAGGGGTATGGTGAGAAAGCAGGAATGGGGTACTGAAGTTGCATGTTCAGCCATGAACTCATTGAATGGCGGTGCAGGCTAGAAGGGCTGAATGGCCTACTCCTGCACCTATTTTCTATGTTTATATGTTTCTAACTGCGATGCCACATGCTGGTCAGAGCAGGAATCGCAGGATAGAAACATAGAAAATAGGTGCAGGAGTAGGCCATTTGGCCCTTCGAGCCTGCACTACCATTAAATTAGTTCATGGCTGATCATTTAACCTCAGTACCCCATTCCTGCTTTCTCTCCATACCCCTTGATCCCTTTGGCCGTAAGGGCCACATCTAACTCCCTTTTGAATATATCTAACGAACTGGCCTCAACAACTTTCTGCGGTAGAGAATTCCACAGGTTCACCACTCTCTGGGTGAAGAAGTTTCTCCTCATCTCAGTCCTAAATGGCTTACCCCTTATCCTTAGACTGTGTCCCCTGGTTCTGGAACCCCCCAGCAACGGGAACATTCTTCCTGCCTCTAACCTGTCCAATCCCGTCAGAATTTTATATGTTTCTATGAGATCCCCTCTCATTCTTCTAAACTCCAGTGGATACAAGCCCAGTTGATCCAGTCTCTCTTCATATGTCAGTCCTGTCATCTTGGGAATCGGTCTGGTGAACCTTTGCTGCACTCCCTCAATAGCAAGAATGTCCTTCCTCAGATTAGGAGACCAAAACTAACACAATATTCCAGGTGTGGCCTCACCAGGGCCCTGTACAACTGCAGTAAGACTTCCCTGCTCCGATACTCAAATCCTCTAGCTATGAAGGCCAACATGCCATTTGCCTTCTTCACTGCCTGCTGTACCTGCATGCCAAACTTCAATGACTGATGCACCATGACACCCAGGTCTTGTTGCACCTCCCCTTTTCCTAATCTGTCACCATTCAGATAATATTCTGTCTTCCTGTTTTTGCCACCAAAGTGGATAACCTCACATTCATCCACATTATACTGCATCTGCCATGCATTTGCCCACTCACCTAACCTGACCCAGCCATCCTGCAGCCTCTTAGCGTCCTCCTCACAGCTCACACTGCCACCCAGCTTAGTGTCATCTGCAAACTTGGAGATATTACATTCAATTCCTTCATCTAAGTCACTGATGTATAGCTCAGATGAATACGTGGCTTGAAGAGTGGTGCAGAAGGGAGGGATTCAAATTCCTGGGACATTGGAACCGGTTCTGGGGGAGGTGGGACCAGTACAAACCGGACAGTCTGCACCTGGGCAGGACCGGAACCAATGTCCTGGGGGAGTGTTTGCTAGTGCTGTTGGAGAGGGGTTAAACTAATATGGCAGGGGGATGGGAACCTATGCAGGGAGACAGAGGGAAGTAGAATGGGGGCAGAAGCAAAAGATAGAAAGAAGAAAAGTAAAAGTGGAGGGCAGAGAAACCCAAGGCAAAATCAAAAAGGGCCACATTACAGCAAAATTCTAAAGGGGCAAAGTGTGTTAGAAAGACAAACCTGAAGGCTCTGTGCCTCAATGCGAGGAGTATTCGGAATAAGATGGACAAATTAACTGCGCAGATAGCAGTTAACGGGTATGATGTAATTGGCATCATGGAGACATGGCTCCAGGGTGACCAAGGCTGGGAACTCAACATCCAGGGGTATTCAACATTTAGGAAGGATAGACAGAAAGGAAAAGGAGATGGAGTAGCGTTACGGATTAAAGAGGAAATTAACGCAATAGTAAGAAAGGACATTAGCCTGGATGATGTGGAATCGGTATGGGTGGAGCTGCGGAATACCAAAGGGCAGAAAACGCTAGTGGGAGTTGTGTACAGACCACCAAACAGTAGTAGTGAGGATGGGGACAGCATCAAACAAGAAATTAGGGACGCGTGCAATAAAGGTACAGCAGTTATCATGGGTGACTTTAATCTACATATAGATTGGACTAACCAAACTGGTAGCAATACGGTGGAGGAGGATTTCCTGGGGTGTATTAGAGATGGTTTTCTAGACCAATATGTCGAGGAACCAACTAGAGGGCTGGTCATCCTAGAATGATGTGTGATGTGATGTGTAATGAGAAAGGACTAATTAGCAATCTTGTTGTGCGAGGTCCCTTGGGGAAGAGTGACCGTAATATGGTAGAATTCCTTATTAAGATGGAGAGTGACACAGTTAATTCAGAGACTAGGGTCCTGAACTTAAGGAAAGGTAACTTCGATGGTATGAGACATGAATTGGCTAGAATAGACTGGCAAATGATACTTAAAGGGTTGACGGTGGATAGGCAATGGCAAACATTTAAAGATCACATGGATGAACTTCAACAATTGTACATCCCTGTCTGGAGTAAAAATAAAACGGGGAAGGAGGTTCATCTGTGTTTAACAAGGGAAATTAAGGATAGTGTTAAATCCAAGGAAGAGGCATATAAATTGGCCAGAAAAAGCAGCAAAGCTGAGGACTGGGAGAAATTTAGAATTCAGCAGAGGAGGACAAAGGGTTTAATTAGGAGGGGGAAAATAGAGTATGAGAGGAAGCTTGCTGGGAACATAAAAACTGACTGCAAAAGCTTCGATAGATATGTGAAGAGAAAAAGATTAGTGAAAACAAACATAGGTCCCTTGCAGTCAGATTCATAATGGGGAACAAAGAAATGGCGCACCAGTTAAACAGATACTTTGGTTCTGTCTTCACAAAGGAAGACACAAATAACCTTCCGGAAATACTACGCGCCACATGCTAGTCAGAGTAGGAATCGCAGGATAGCGCAGATGAATACGTGGCTTGAGGAGTGGTGCAGCAGGGAGGGATTCAAATTCCTGGGGCATTGGTACCGGTTCTGGGGGAGATGGGACCAGTACAAACGGTCTGCACCTGGGCAGGACCGGAACCAATGTCCTAGGGGGAGTGTTTGCTAGTGCTGTTGGGGAGGAGTTAAGCTAATACGGCAGGGGAATGGGAACCTATGCAGGGAGACAGAGGGAAGTAGAATGGGGGCAGAAGCAAACGATAGAAAGAAGAAAAGTAAAAGTGGAGGGCAGAGAAACCTAAGGCAAAAAGCAAAAAGGGCCACATTGCAGCAAAACTCTAAAGGGGCAAATTGTGTTAGAAAGACAAGTCTGAAGGCTCTGTGCCTCAATGCGAGGAGTATTCGGAATAAGGTGGATGAATTAACTGCGCAGATAGCAGTTAACGGATATGATGTAATTGGCATCACGGAGACATGGCTCCAGAGTGACCAAGGCTGGGAACTCAACATCCAGGGGTATTCAACATTTAGGAAGGATAGGCAGAGAGGAAAAGGAGGTGGGGTGGCATTGCTGGTTAAGGAGGAAATTAATGCAATAATAAGAAAGGACATTAGCTTGGATGATGTGGAATCGGTATGGGTGGAGCTGCGGAATATCAAGGGGCAGAAAACGCTAGTGGGAGTTGTGTACAGACCACCAAACAGTAGTAGTGAGGTTGGGGGACAGCATCAAACAAGAAATTAGGGATGCATGCAATAAAGGTACAGCAGTAATCATGGGCGACTTTAATCTACACATTGATTGGGCTAACCAAACTGGTAGCAATGTGGTGGAGGAGGATTTCCTGGAGTGTATTAGGGATGGTTTTCTAGACCAATATGTCGAGGAACCAGCCAGGGAGCTGGCCATCCTAGACTAGGTGATGTGTAATGAGAAAGGATTAGTTAGCAACCTTGTTGTGTGAAACTCCTTGGGGAAGAGTGACCATAATATGGTAGAATTCTTTATTAAGATGGAGAGTGACACAGTTAATTCGGAAACTGGGGTCCTGAACTTAAGGAAAGGTAACTTTGATGGTATGAGGTGCGAATTGGCCAGAGTAGACTGGCAAATTATGCTAAAAGGGTTGACGGTGGATAGGCAATGGCAAACCTTTAAAGATCACGTGGATGAACTCCAACAATTGTACATTCCTGTCTGGAGTAAAAATAAAATGGGGAAGGTGGCTCAACCGTGGCTAACAAGGGAAATTAAGGATAGTGTTAAATCCAAGGAAGAGGCATATAAATTGGCCAGAAAAAGCAACAGACGTGAGGACTGGGAGACATTTAGAATTCAGCAGAGGAGAACAAAGGGTTTAATTAGGAGGGGGATAATAGAGTATGAGAAGAAGCTTGCTGGGAACATAAAAACTGAATGCAAAAGCTTCTATAGATAGGTGAAGAGAAAAAGATTAGTGAAGACAAACGTAGGTCCCTTGCAGTCGGATTCAGGTGAATTTATAATGGGGAACAAAGAAATGGCAGACCAGTTGAACAAATAGTTTGGTTCTGTCTTCACGAAGGAAAACACAAATAACCTTCTGGAAGTACTAGGGGACCGAGGGTCTAGTGAGGAGGAGGAACTGAAGGAAATCCTTATTAGGTGGGAAATTGTGTTAGGGAAATTGATGTGATTGAAGGCCGATAAATTCCCGGGGCCTGATAGTCTGCATCCCAGAGTACTTAAGGAAGTGGCCCTGGAAATAGTGGATGCATTGGTGATCATTTTCCAACAGTCTAACGATTCAGGATCAGTTCCTATGGACTGGAGGGTAGCTAATGTAGCACCACTTTTTAAAAAGGTAGGGAGAGAGAAAACGGGTAATTAGAGACCGGTTAGCCTGACATCGGTAGTGGGGAAAATGTTGGAATCAATTATTAAAGATGAAATAGCAGCGCATTTGGAAAGCAGTGACAGGATCGGTACAAGTCAGCATGGATTTATGAAAGGGAAATCATGCTTGACCAATCTTCTGGAATTTTTTGAGGATGTAACTAATAGAGTGGACAAGGAAGAACCAGTGTATTTGGACTTTCAAAAGGCTTTTGACAAGGTCCCACAAAAGAGATAGATGTGAAAAATCAAAGCACATGGTATTGGGGGTAATGTACTGATGTGGATAGAGAGCTGGCTGGCAGACAGGAAGCAGAGAGTCGGGATAAACGGGTCCTTTTCAGAATGGCAGGCAGTGACTAGTGGGGTGCCGCAGGGCTCAGTGCTGGGACCCCAGCTATTTACAATATACATCAATGATTTGGACGAAGGAATTGAGTGTAATATCTTCAAGTTTGCAGATGACACTAAACTGGGTGGCGGTGTGAGCTGTGAGGGGGACGCTAAGAGGCTGCAGGATGACTTAGACAGGTTAGGTGAATGGGCAAATGCATGGCAGATGCAGTATAATGTGGATAAATGTGAGGTTATCCACTTTGGGGGCAAAAACGCAAAGACAGAATATTATCTGAATGGTGACAGATTAGAAAAAGGGGAGGTGCAACGAGACCTGGGTGTCATGGTTCATCAGTCATTGAAAGTTAGCATGCAGGTACAGCAGGCGGTAAAGAAGGCAAATGGTATGTTGGCCTTCATAGCTAGGGGATTTGAGTATAGGAGCAGGGAGGTCTTACTGCAGTTGTACAGGGCCTTGGTGAGGCCTCACCTGGAATATTGTGTTCAGTTTTGGTCTCCTAATCTGAAGAAGGACGTTCTTGCTATTGAGGGAGTGCAGCGAAGGTTCACCAGACTGATTCCCGGGATGGCAGGACTGACATATGAGGAGAGATTAGATTGACTGGGCCTGTATTCACTGGAGTTTAGAAAGATGAGAGGGGATCTCATAGAAACATGTAAAATTCTGACGGGACTGGACAGGTTAGATGCTGGAAGAATGTTCCCGATGTTGGGGAAGTCCAGAACCAGGGGACACAGTCTAAAGATAAGGGGCAAGCCATTTAGGACTGAGCTGAGGAGAAACTTCTTCACTCAGAGAGCTGTTAACCTGTGGAATTCCCTGCCGCAGAGAGTTGTTGATGCCAGTTCATTGGATATATTCAAGAGGGAGTTAGATATGGCCCTTATGGCCAAAGGGATCAAGGGGTATGGAGAGAAAGCAGGAAAGGGGTACTGAGGTGAATGATCAGCCATGATCTTATTGAATGGTGGTGCAGGCTTGAAGGGCCGAATGGCCTACTCCTGCACCTATTTTCTATGTTTCTATGTTTATATGTAACTTGCTGCGTTAAGTTTCCTTATGTCACCTCTGTTTTTTTTGCCAATCACCTTAAATCTGACCCTCCTGCCACTGGAAACAATTTCTCCTTATTTACTCTTCATGATTTTGAATGCTTCCATCAAATCTCCTCTTAACCTTTTCTGTTCGAACGAGAACAACATCACTGATAGAAACAGAAAGTTCTGGAAGCACTCAGCAGGTCGGGCAGAATCCGTGGAGAGAGAAACCAAGTTAACGTTTCAGGTCGATGACCCTTTCGCCAGAACTCAGCTTCTCCAGTCTCTCCACGTAACCGAAGTCCCTCGACCCGGGATCCACTCTGGTAAATCTGCTCCTCACCCGCTTCCTCTGTGGTGTTTTGTGCTCGCGACCTAGTCTGGATTGAGCTCTTGCATGATGGCCTGTGATGTTAATAAGAACATGAGAAATATTAACAGGAGTAGGCAATACAGCCCCTCGAGCCTGCTCTGCCTTTCAATAAGATCATGGCTGATGATCAGCCTCCCGATGGACTTTCTCCACCTCAGGCGGTCTGTGGCCAGGGTCTCCCAGGTGTCAGTGGAGGCTTTGAGGGTGTCCTTGTAACGTTTCCGCTGCCCACCTTTGGCTCGTTTACTATGAAGGAGCTCCGCATAAAGCATTTGCTTAGGGAGTCTCGTATCTGGCATGTGCACTATGTGGCCCGCCCAGCGAAGCTGATCGTGTGTGGTCAGTGCTTCAATACTGGGATGTTAGCCTGGTCCAGGACACTCCTAATACCCGCCCTCCTGTATGGATCTGAGGCATGGACGATGTATAGAAGGCACCTCAAGTCACTGGAGATATATCATCAACGATGTCTCTGCAAGATCCTACAAATCCCCTGGGAGGACAGGCGCACCAACATCAGTGTCCTCGACCAGGCCAACATCCCCAGTATTGAAGCACTGACCACACTCGATCAGCTTCGCTGGGCAGGCCACATAGTTCGCATGCCAGATACGAGACTCCCGAAGCAAATGCTTTATGCGGAGCTCCTTCATGGTAAACGAGCCAAAGGTGGGCAGCGGAAACGTTACAAGGACACCCTCAAAGCCCCCCTGGTAAAGTGCGACATCACCACTGACACCTGGGAGACCCTGGCCGCAGACTGCCCGAGGTGGAGAAAGTCCATCCGGGAGGGTGTTCAGCTCTTCGAGTCTCAACGCAAAGAGCGTGAAGAGGCCAAGCGCAGGCAGCGGAAGGAGCGCGCGGCAAACCAGCCCCACCCACCCCTTCCCTCGACAAATGTCTGTCCCACCTGTAACAGGGTCTGTGGCTCTCGTATCAGACTGTTCAGCCATCGAAGAACTCACTTTGGGAGTGGAAGCAAGTCCTCCTCGATTCGAGGGACTGCCTCTGATGATGATGATGATGGCTGATCATCGCCCTCAACTCCACTTTCTCGCCCGATCTCCACCTCCCTTCATCAATGCCCGGAACGATAGAGAAAGCACGGGCAGGGAATTGAAATGTGCATGGCTTCAGTGAACGCAATAATGTTATTATGTTAGTCGGAAATTGTTTTTAAAAAATTTGTTCCTGGGATGTGGGCGCTGCTGGCAAGGCCGGTATTTATTGCCCATCCCTCATTGCCCCTTGAGAAGGTGGTGGTGAGCCACCTTCTTGAACAGCTGCAGTCCGTGTGGTGAAGGTGCTCCCACAGTGCTGTTAGGGAGGGAGTTCCAGGATTGTGACCCAGCGACGATGAAGGAACGGCCGATATATTTCCCAGTCAGGATGGTGTGTGACTGGGAGGGGAACGTGGAGGTGGTGGTGTTCCCATGCGCCTGCTGCCCTTGTCCTTCTAGGTGGTAGAGGTCGCGGGTTTGGGAGGTGCTGCCGAAGAAGCCTTGGCGAGTTGCTGCAGTGCATCTTGTAGACGGTGCACACTGCAGCCACGGTGCGTCTTAGCAGCTGAAGGCACGGCCGCCGATGGTGGAACGATTACAATCAGGGATGCTCAAGAGGCCGAAATTAGAGGAGCGCAGACATCTCAGGGGGTTGTGGGGCTGGAGGAGATTACAGAGATAGGGAGGGGCGAGGGCCATGGAGGGATTTGAACACAAGGATGAGAATTTTGAAATCGAAGCTTTGCTTAACCAGGAGCCAATGTAGGTCAGCGAGCACAGGGGGTGATGGGTGAGGGGGACTGGGTGTGAGTTAGGACACGGGGCAGCGAGCACAGGGGGAGATGGGTGAGGGGGACTGGGTGTGAGTTAGGACACGGGGCAGCGAGCACAGGGGGTGATGGGTGAGTGGGACTCGGTGCGAGTTAGGACACGGGGCACAGGGGGTGATGGGTGAGTGGGACTCGGTGCGAGTGAGGGCATGGGGCAGCGAGCACAGGGGGAGATGGGTGAGCGGGACTTGGTGCGAGTTAGGACACGGGGCAGCGAGCACAGGGGGAGATGGGTGAGTGGGACTTGGTGCGAGTTAGGACACGGGGGCAGTGAGCACAGGGGGTGCTGAGTGAGTGGGTCTCGGTGCGAGTTAGGACACGGGGCAGCGAGCACAGGGGGAGATGGGTGAGCGGGACTCGGTGCGAGTTAAGACACGGGGCAGCGAGCACAGGGGGAGATGGGTGAGCGGGACTCGGTGCGAGTTAGGACACGGGGGCAGTGAGCATAGGGGGTGATGGGTGAGTGGGACTCGGTGCGAGTTAGGACACGGGGCACAGGGGGTGATGGGTGAGCGGGACTCGGTGCGAGTTAGGACACGGGGAAGCGAGCACAGGGGGTGATGGGTGAGCGGGACTCGGTGCGAGTTAGGACACGGGGGCAGTGAGCACAGGGGGTGCTGAGTGAGTGGGTCTCGGTATGAGTTAGGACACGGGGCAATGAGCACAGGGGGTGATGGGTGAGCGGGACTCGGTGCGAGTTAGGACACGGGGGCAGTGAGCACAGGGGGTGATGGGTGAGTGGGACACGGTGCGAGTTAGGACACGGGGCACAGGGGGTGATGGGTGAGCGGGACTCGGTGCGAGTTAGGACAAGGGCAGCGAGCACAGGGGGAGATGGGTGAGCGGGACTCGGTGCGAGTTAGGACACGGGGCAGCGAGCGCAGGGGGAGATGGGTGAGCGGGACTCGGTGCGAGTTAGGACACGGGGCACAGGGGGTGATGGGTGAGCGGGACTCGGTGCGAGTTAGGACACGGGGCAGCGAGCACAGGGGGTGATGGGTGAGTGGGACTCGGTGCGAGTTAGGACACGGGGCACAGGGGGTGATGGGTGAGCGGGACTTGGTGCGAGTTAGGACACGGGGCAGCGAGCACAGGGTGAGATGGGTGAGTGGGACTCGGTGCGAGTTGGGACACGGGGCAGCTGCTTGGCCTGGTGGACAGCAGAAATCCATTGCATGTGAAGCTCTCCGAGACATCCCTGAGGGACCTGATGAGCGGCTATATAAATGCAAATTAATGGATGAAAACTGAATCGAGGGAGCTGATATATACTCCCATCGCACAATACTCTGTGACAGGAGTAACGACCCTTAAATTACCCCAGGTAATGTATACAACATCAACTTGGTATTCATATAGCGCCTTTAACGTAGTGAAACGTCCCAAGGTGCTTCACAGGAGTACTATGAGATTTAAAAAAACTTGACAGAGTCACATAAGAAGAAATTAGGGCAAGTGATCAAAAGCTTGGTCAAAGAGGTAGGTTTTAAGGACCATCTTGAAGAAACAAAGGGCTAGATTTTCCACTTTTTTTGCCTGCTTAGTGTCCATTTTACCGCTGAAATGACGTATAACGCCCAGATATCGCCCATTTAGCCACAAAATGGAAACTGACGGGAATTTTTCAGACATTTATCGCCGAGTGTTACTTTCCCCCATGTGTGTAACGCCGGGAAAAAATAATACCGCCCGCCCACTTTTTTTGGACGGAATCATCAAAATGGGCGAAATCAACGCCCATAATATCGGCCAGCGTTAATTTCCGCACGGAATTAACACCGAGATTCAGTAATACCGCCCGCCCACTTTTTTTTGTCGTAAAGATCACATTTGCCGAAACTAACGCCCAGGAGATCGCCCAGCGTCACTTTCACCACCTCGCACACATCTCGCCCACAATATCGCTCGCCCAAAAAACCATCCAGAAAAAGTGGAACTAACCGGAACTACTCACAGCATTATAGACACCATGTTCTACATCACATGTCGCCTCACTTAAAAGGCTGCTGTGCTTCAACCTCGGGGGAGTTCGGATGTATTCTGGAGGTCTTTGGAGGTGATGTGAACATCTGAACAAACATCTTTACCATACTGTGAACAATTGGAATTTAATAGGTGTCTTCATCGGGACATTCATTCCTTGTGACCAATCGGTGGAAAACAGAGAGCTACTGCAATGGGGCCTGTCTTTTCTCACCCTCTCTTGATGACCAATTACATGCAGCAGACACGAGATTGCCAAAGGTACGCTCCACAGCATTATGTGCCCAATGTAAGACGTGACAGACTGATGCGGAGGACCAGATGTTACACCCCCCGCAAGTACAGGGAGAAGCATTCTTACCTCAACTTGCCCGACACCACCTGCGTTCGGAGACTGCGCTTCCACAAAGAGGTTATCACTGAGGTATGCCAGCTCATAAGGGCAGACCCGCAGTCTGCCCGCACCATCAGTACTGCACTATCCGTCGAGTTCAAAGTCACCGCGGCACTGTCGTTCTATGTATCGGGTTCTTTTCAGGCCTCAGCTGGTGACATTTGCGGTCTGTCTCATCATGCCACACATTGCTGCATTAGACAGGTCACTGAAGCCCTGTACAAACACAGGAGGGACTTGATCAGCTTCCCTATGACCAGGGAGGCACAGACTGAGAGGACTCTAGGATTCTCCAGAACTGCAAACTTCCCCAAGGTGCAGGGAGCAATAGACTGTATGCACATCGTGATGTGGGCAACTTCTCAGGATGCTGAGGTTTTCACGAACCGCAAGGGATTCCACTCCCTGAATGTCCAACTAGTTGTTGACCACCAGCAAATTATACTGGCAGTGAATGCTCAATTTCCGGGCAGCATCCATGATGCTCACATGGTCCAGAACTTAAAGAAGGGTAACTTTGAAGGTATGAGGCGTGAATTGGCTAGGATAGATTGGCGAATGATACTTAAGGGGTTGACTGTGGATGGGCAATGGCAGACATTTAGAAACCGCATGGATAAACTACAACAATTGTACATTCTTGTCTGGCGTAAAAATAAAAAAGGGAAGGTGGCTCAACCGTGGCTATCAAGGGAAATCAGGGATAGTATTAAAGCCAAGGAAGTGGCATACAAATTGGCCAGAAATAGCAGTGAACCCGGGGACTGGGAGAAATTTAGAACTCAGCAGAGGAAGACAAAGGGTTTGATTAGGGCAGGGGAAATAGAGTACGAGAAGAGGCTTGCAGGGAACATTAAGGTGGATTGCAAAAGTTTCTATAGGTATGTAAAGAGAAAAAGGTTAGTAAAGACAAACGTAGGTCCCCTGCAGTCAGAATCAGGGGAAGTCATAACGGGGAACAAAGAAATGGCAGACCAATTGAACAAGTACTTTGGTTCAGTATTCACTAAGGAGGACACAAACAACCTTCCGGATATAAAAGGGGTCAGAGGGTCTAGTAAGGAGGAGGAACTGAGGGAAATCTTTATTAGTCGGGAAATTGTGTTGGGAAAATTGATGGGATTGAAGGCCGATAAATCCCCAGGGCCTGATGGACTGCTTCCCAGAGTACTTAAGGAGGTGGCCTTGGAAATAGCGGATGCATTGACAGTCATTTTCCAACATTCCATTGACTCTGGATCAGTTCCTATCGAGTAGAGGGTAGCCAATGTAACCCCACTTTTTAAAAAAGGAGGGAGAGAGAAAACAGGGAATTATAGACCGGTCAGCCTGACCTCAGTAGTGGGTAAAATGATGGAATCAATTATTTAGGATGTCATAGCAGTGCATTTGGAAAGAGTTGACATGTTAGGTCCAAGTCAGCATGGATTTGTGAAAGGGAAATCATGCTTGACAAACCTTCTGTAATTTTTTGAGGATGTTTCCAGTAAAGTGGACAAGGGAGAACCAGTTGATGTGGTATATTTGGACTTTCAGAAGGCTTTCGACAAGGTCCCACACAAGAGATTAATGTGCAAAGTTAAAGCACATGGGATTGGGGGTAGTGTGCTGACGTGGATTGAGAACTGGTTGTCAGACAGGAAGCAAAGAGTAGGAGTAAATGGGTATTTTTCAGAATGGCAGGCAGTGACTAGTGGGGTACCGCAAGGTTCTGTGCTGGGGCCCCAGCTGTTTACTTTGTACATTAATGATTTAGACGAGGGGATTAAATGTAGTATCTCCAAATTTGCGGATGACACTAAGTTGGGTGGCAGTGTGAGCTGCGAGGAGGATGCTATGAGGCTGCAGAGTGACTTGGATAGGTTAGGTGAGTGGGCAAATGCATGGCAGATGAAGTATAATGTGGATAAATGTGAGGTTATCCACTTTGGTGGTAAAAACAGAGAGACAGACTATTATCTGAATGGTGACAGATTAGGAAAAGGGGAGGTGCAACGAGACCTGGGTGTCATGGTACATCAGTCATTGAAGGTTGGCATGCAGGTTACAGCAGGCGGTTAAGAAAGCAAATGGCATGTTGGCCTTCATAGCAAAGGGATTTGAGTACAGGGGCAGGGTGGTGTTACTACAGTTGTACAGGGCCTTGGTGAGACCACACCTGGAGTATTGTGTGCAGTTTTGGTCTCCTAACTTGAGGAAGGACATTCTTGCTATTGAGGGAGTGCAGTGAAGGTTCACCAGACTGATTCCCGGGATGGCGGGACTGACCTATCAAGAAAGACTGGATCAATTGGGCTTGTATTCACTGGAGTTCAGAAGAATGAGAGGGGACCTCATAGAAATGTTTAAAATTCTGACGGGTTGAGACAGGTTAGATGCAGGAAGAATGTTCCCAATGTTGGGGAAGTCCAGAACCAGGGGACACAGTCTAAGGATAAGGGGTAAGCCATTTAGGACCGAGATGAGGAGAAATTTCTTCACCCAGAGAGTGGTGAACCTGTGGAATTCTCTACCACAGAAAGTAGTTGAGGCCAATTCACTAAATATATTCAAAAGGGAGTTAGATGAAGTCCTTACTACTCGGGGGATCAAGGGGTATGGCGAGAAAGCAGGAATGGGGTACTGAAGTGCATGTTCAGCCATGAACTCATTGAATGGCGGTGCAGGCTAGAAGGGCTGAATGGCCTGCTCCTGCACCTATTTTCTATGTTTCTATGTTTCTATCCTGCGTGAGAACACTGTATCTGACTTGTTTAACAATCAGCCACAAGGTCTGTCATGTATCTCACATTACTGTATATAACTGTATCTTACCATGCTATACATGACTATAACTGGATATGACCTGTAACAATAAGCATACCTTACCACCAGGGGTGCACTTGCAGGAGACACTCCGTACCTGTCCCACTGAGGTATATAAAGGGAGGTCTCGGGCAAGTGCAGCACTGGAGAGCTGGAATTAAAGGTGCAGGTCCAGAGTGACCTTGACTTCAGCATGTGTCTCGTGTAAGTCAGTACATTAGAGTCAGGATTTAACAAGGTCAATGCTGAATGCTTGGTGACAAAGGATATGGCCTCGCCACCTGGCTGATGACCCCCCAGCGTGACACCTACACCGAAGCTGAGAGACGTTACAACGAGAGTCACAGAGCCACTCGCAATATCGTGGAGAAAACCATTGGCGTGCTGAAGCAGCGCTTTAGATGCCTGGACCACTCAGGAGGCGAGCTCCAATACCACCCTGAGCAGGTAGCTCAATTCGTGGTGGTGTGCTCCATGCTGCACAACTTGGCTATCAGGAGGGGACAAGAATTGCCTGATGAGTCTGACAGACCACCTCACCAGAGAGAGGAAGAGGAGGATGAGGAGTTGGATGCTATCATCGGGCCAGATAATCAGGCTGACGCTGAAGCCATGCCCCTGCCCCCCTGTAGACCGCATGAAAGGGCCCATGGTGGTATGATAGCTGCAAGAGCCTTACGACAGGAGCTCATCAATAAGCGCTTTGCCTGAAAGAACATTGGTGTTATTTACAAGGCTGACACACTGCTGGGTGTGCAGGTCATGCATCACTGGTGGGCATCACCTTGGTGACAGTTAAAGTTTAAGTTGATTGAAGTTAAGTGTAATTATACCCTTTGATGTTAAGGAATCACCAGCGTGTAACGGTGCAGCTATCTGAGCCAATGCGCTACAAGGTTTTGTTAAATAAAAAACATTTAAACCAAAAATTTGTCTGAAATCATCAGTACTTCTGTACAAACCAACCCCTCCCCCCCACCCCCCCACTTCTCCTCCCCACCTCTACCCCTTCCCCTTCCCCTCCTGACTCCAAGCTGCTTGGCTGAGGAGGTCCTCAGGCGATGTTTCATTGGGGAGGGTTGTGGTGACGGCTTGGACAGGTACAGGAGAGGTGGGAACGTGCTCTGAGCCAGAAGCAAGATGTTGCTGCTGCCTCTCATGTGTGGTTGGCAATGGGGGTGCGGCACCTTGGGGTACAGTGCCACGCTCCGGGACCACTGGGAGCCCTCCGCCACCAGTGTTCCTGGCTACCAGCTCCAGGGCCTCCTCCGTCCCTTCCATGTTATATCTTATTTGATGGACAAACACTCGGTGCCAACTATGTTCTTGGTGCTTAGCAGGTGTTTTGCTGCTGGTGAATCTCCGTCATGCCTCCCACAACAGCCAGACCAGCACACACCACAGCCACACACGCCTTCAGTGCCTCTCAGCTCCCTCTCTCTCTGTCTCCTCTTCTCGGCATGTCATGATGACCCTTGACCTCCTGAATCACGGGAATCGAGCGTTGCCATGCCGTTGCTAAGGACGGCGACACTTTACGGCAGAAGGTCAGAGAGATTTAACGCTACGGCTCATTTCATATCGCTTGCGATAACGCCCAATTTAAAAAATGGAGACTAGGGACATTGAGAATGGGCGAGAAACCGGCGATCTGAAAACGCATTTTTACCGCCCACGCCAGAAATAATGCCCATTTTTGGGCAATCTGCACAAAAGTGTAAAATCCAGCCCAAAGAGGGGTAGAGAGGCGGAGAGGTTTAGGGAGGGAGTTCCAGAGCTTGGGGCCCAGGCAACAGAAGGCACGGCCACCAATGGTGGAGCGATTATCATCAGGGATGCTCAGGAGGGCAGAATTAGAGGAGCGCAGACATCTCGGGGGGGTATAACAGAATAGGTTCTATAATCTGTGACATCGGAACTGATAAAATTCTCCAACATCAGCTGCTGGAAATGACAGAAAATGATAATGGGAAAAGTATGGAAACAAAATATCGCTCAATCTCGCCTCACCCCACCATCCCTTCTGTAGTTTAATCTCTCCTGCCTCCCACCTTATCACAGGCCTTCCCTTATGTCCTTTCCTCCCCTCCCCCTTTCTCTGCCCCTGCACTTGCTTAAAAACCTGTTCCATCTCCAACATCCTCCAGTTCTGGCGAAGGGTCACCGACCCGAAACGCTAACTGTTTCTCTCTCCCCTCAGACGCTGCCTGACCCGCTGAGATTTCCAGCATTGTCTGTTTATATTTCAGCTTCCAGCCTCCGCGGCATTTTGTCTTTTGCTTCAGTGCACATTCTCCACAGGTCACAGGTTCAGGAAATAACGCATTGAACAAATAATATCAGAACATTTTCTCACTGCACGAGCCCCACAGGTGAGGAGCCTCTAGAAGAGAATCATTTCCTATTTAAATGCAGATTATAATTACCATAGATTACCATATCTTCACTTGTCCTTGACAGTAATGCCTCTGCGATGACTTTTAAAACTGTAACCGTTTTAATTAATTGGCTATATACTATTGAACACTTCGAAATAATTGTGCATTATTCCACGTTCTTAACGGAAAGCAATTAGCTTGAGAGCCCCCTTGAGATGCTTTAAGTGGTCACAGCCTTGTTCTTGGCTTCAGTAATAAATTGAGTCGAACTGTTGAATCGAACAGGATTGTAGCTAATGAAATATTGTTAACCTGCCTGTGTGGAACCAAAATATGGTTCACGGCACGTGAGAATGACTTGTAGCATTAGGATAGACAGTGCAGCGCCCGGTCTCACTGTCACCGAGCCAAACAAAGAGGCCATTGTTCAGTTGCAGCATTGAGAGACCCCTGGGGTTCAGCGTGTCCGCACCAAGTCTGCGTCAAGTAAACATTGCTGCTTTCTGTCAGGGATGCCAAGGTCCTGTGTGTTTATAAAGCGAGGGCAGGGGAGGGGGAGCGGGAGGAAAGGGACTGGAGCATTGTTTGGAAAAAGAAAATACCATCGCGAGTCCTGGGGAGATATTCACTGTCACCCCGGCTTGGAGGCTCATTTTTGAAAAGTTTAAAAAGTTGTTGCTGGTGGGCTGTAAGGCCATCAATTCCAGCCCCTGTGAGTGGGACCATTTCTCCCCCTCTCCCCTCTGGATCGTTTGCCAATGGTTTTATCTCTGTGACCTCTGGTTATTGACCCAATAAGACACTGGATCTGAGTGGTTCATAAGACCTGATTTGAAGTGTCCATTTGAGATGAGGCAGGGAGGGAGGAGGCTTGTATGGAGGCGAATGGCCTGTTCTGTACCGTATTTCAACGTAATTCTATGTCGCACCCTGTGCTCGCTGACCTACATTGGCTCCCGGTTAAGCAACGCCTCGATTTCAAAACTCTCATTCTTGTTTTTAAATCCCTCCATGGCCTCGCCCCTCCCTATCTCTGTAATCTCCTCCAGTGTCACTGGGAGGATAGATGCACCAATGTCAGTGTTTTCGATCAGGCCAACATCCCCAGCATTGAAGCACTGACCACACTCGACCAGCTCCGCTGGGCAGGCCACATTGTCCGCATGCCAGACACGAGACTCCCAAAGCAAGCACTCCACTCGGAACTCCTTCAGGGCAAGCGAGCCCCAGGTGGGCAGAGGAAACTTTTCAAGAACACCCTCAAATCCTCCTTGTTAAATTGCAACATCTCCACTGACACCTGGGAGTCCCTGGCCAAAGACCACCCAAAATGGAGAAAGTGCATCCGGGAGGGTGCTGAGCACCTCGAGTCTCGTCGCCGAGAGCATGCAGAAACCAAGCACAGGCAGCGGAAGGAGCGTGCGGCAAACCAGTCCCACCCACCCCTTCCCTCAACCACTGTCTGTCCCACCTGTGACAGGGACTGTGGCTCCCATATTGGACTGTTCAGTCACCTGAGAACTCACTTTTAGAGTGGAAGCAAATCTTCCTCGATTCCGAGGGACTACCCATGATGATGAATCTCCTCCAGCCCCACAACCCCCCGAGATTTCTGCGCTCCTCTAATTCTGTCCTCTTGAGCATCCCCGATTATAATCGTTCAACCATTGGTGGCCGTGCCTTCTGTTGCCTGGGCCCCAAGCTCTGGAACTCCCTCCCTAAACCTCTCCGCCTCTCTACCTCTCTTTCCTCCTTTAAGGCACTCCTTAAAACCCACCTCTCTGACCAAGCTTTTGGTCACCTGCCGTAATTTCTCCTTTTGCGGCTTGGTGTTAATTTTTTTGGTCTTCTAATAATCCTGTACAGCGCCTTGGGATGTTTCACTCCTTTCAAGGCGCTCTATAAATTCAAGTTGTTGTTGTAGACTAGTTGGGCCGAATGGCCTGTTTCTGTGCTGTAAATTCTAAGTCAGGCAAAGAGCTGGAATGGAAAGCAATGTGAAAATAGCGGG